>NC_136714.1:7375145-7975145 GCF_936440315.1 Barbus barbus | reverse complement strand
CACAATTTATCACGCATTATTAAGCTGTCCTGTGGATTCGCAACTAATAGCCATAAATACATCGTAATGAAATTTCACCTTTAAATGTCACATTTTAAGCCCAGAGAGTGCAGCTGTAACAAATGGGTTTAATATCCTATGAAATAAAAACAGTTTAAAACAGAAGAATGAAACTACAAGGCGAACAGCCGTGTGTTGTGGAACACAAGACATGAAATGAGTGTTAAAAGACTATTTAACCAAGAAAAAAAAAAAAGTCTGACTTTAAGGTTCCACCCTGGCACTTATTAATCTGTTGCGGACTTGTGTATGTCCTACAGCTCAAAAGAAATATGTGCCCTCCTCTCCCATTTTGCATGTCCATTTGTTCTGACATTATGTCTTCCTGGTACTTCAACACACCAGACACAAGTAGAATGTCTTTTGGAAGTCTCCCGTTGTGATCCCATGTTCAAGCCAAGGATTGTAGCGGGTGTACCCCAGGGCTATGTCCTGGGCACATCACTGTTCTCCAAAACGGAACAGAGCCACTAGTGCACCTAAGGGCGTCTTTTTCTACCTCTCTGTCTTGTCCTCTAGAAGCTCAGTTCTCCGAACTGAAGGTCCACAAAGCCGCTGGAGGAGACTTGACCAACCACTGTGGCCGGTGGCTTACAGGGGTGGACAAGAGGGTGAGTCCCCTCAAGAGCAGAAGGAGGGGTGTCCGAGTCTGACCAGTGTGTCCCCACCCCTCTCTTCAGGTTACCTGCTGTGGAGCAACTCCTCCCTAAGCCAGCTAGGCAGCGGCTGGCCCATTTTGTACAGCAGCTTGGAGAGCTCAATGTTGTGCTCATGGTAATACTCTCTCAGGAAGGTCCGGGACTGTGGAGGAAGAGGATGGTATCAGTTTTTCTGCAAATATGTAACGCTCAACATGTAAAGTCATGTTTAAGCTATATGTGGCATTATTTTGGAGTCTAGCATTTACTTAATTTCCCAGTTTTTACATTTAGATTAGACTTAGATTGACTTTTCCATTTAGTCATTTAGCAGACCCTTTCATCCAAAGTGACTTGACTATTATCTGACGCTCACTTGAAATTGATTTTTAAAAACACTTTAACATCAACTTAAATCTAATTTAATAAAACGGTTAAATCTTTTGGAAATCAAAAAAAAAAAAAATTCATCAAATTCAAATTCATTAGTAGGATTTAAACTGTTTAGCATTTTATTTTTTAATTTACTTATACTAAATAGTATAGAATGTCAATATAAGCAATGACCTGAAAATCGTTATAGATCCTTTTTTTTGTTTTTACTGAGCACATGAAAACATTTGTATTTTGTATTGAATGATAATTTCAATTAAAGTGCATTTTCTATAATTATTTTTGACCTTCTGTCACTTATTGACAGGAAAAGTATAGAATGGAAAGGAAATGCACATCAAAGCATGTGCACTAACCACTAGGCAATGACATGAAATACTAATTTTCTAAAGCATTAAATCTTCATTCATTAAAACATCACCACCACCAGCCTGGCTTATAATAGCTTATATCCTCATGTTAAACAGCTAAATATTTCTGACTGGATATTAGACCAAATGCCTCTGGCCTAGAAAAGGTCATGAACCTTAAGCCACTACTGTGAATGTGTGTGTTAAACGCTCTTTCTCTCAGGAGTGCTGCTACTGCGACTGCAAAGCCACGACACATCTGCTTGTTCTTTCACCCCTCATTAACTTTGATAACTGCCAAGAAGCCTCAAGGTAACATCAAGGTCCTCAGCATCTGACTGAGCCTCTCTTTATCATAGTCTGTTAAAAGATCTGACTGAAGCTGTGCCCTTGTAGAAAATACACCAGTCTGAATGACCCTGAAGTAACAAGAATTTGGCAAAAATAGGCCATCTATTTTCTTTTGGGGGGGGGGGGGGGGCACAAACTACATATTAGGGATGTACAACAGCGATCGAGTACTCGGCCGTGTCAGCGATGATTGATCATGAAAACGATGATCGTGGAAAAAAAAATTACAGGTTGGTTCTGATTTGGTTAAAGCAGCACTTTGGGCGGCACCCTGAGCTCTGACTGTTTAGCTTGCAACAGCATGCGGTTCAAAGTATAGATGTGTGAAGAGAGAGAAGCTTGGCTTTAATGTCACGTAGTGAAGTCTGGGTTAGCTACATACATATGTAATTAATTTAATATAGGATGCGTTGGGATATTACCATTTATTAACATGCTGAATGCGCTGCATTTAGTGTTTAGTTTCATGCTCAAATCCAATGCCCAATATTGAGTTATTTGAGACGGTCATATTGCTTTTAAATGTTGCTTTTTTTTTTATAAATACTGATCCTATAAAAATGCAACAGTGATTTTGTGTCATATTTGTTTAACAGTAGGCATACTTCAATTAAAATGGTTTTCATACTTCGTATGGCTTTGAAAACACGCAAGTGACTTCAGGAATCACTTGATAATGTAGATGAAAATATAGCACAAATCAGCCATAAACATTAAAGACATAAGCATTATAATGAGAACTTTATAGAATGTGAAATCTATAGTAACTCCTGTCCTTGCCCATGTTTCAGCGCTCTGTTGAAAGCAGATCACAGCGGGATGCGCTCACTCACGCTCTCTCGCTATAGCACGTAACTTATAGTTCACTGGCATATGCATCCTTGCAAATACAAGTTGTAATGTTTACGTCTATGTTATTTATCTAAGTTATCTGATTGATATCATAGGAAGTGTCATAGAACGGGTTTCAGTTTATTGGCATAAAGTCAGCTTTACCTCAGGCAGCTATTTTTTTTAGATGCTTCTTTTTTAATAACATTGCAGCATCATAAGCATAATCTAACAATGTTCTAATCATGTGTTCATGTTTTCATGTCATTTTTATTTTTAACATTCATTTTCGTAACAGTCTTCAGATATTTTCATTATCTGCATTACGGCCATGCATACGTTTTATTGTGTTTTGATACAAGTGACGATGAGCATTAGAAATCTCTTTCAAAAACTAAAATTATGACCAACATTTTGAACGGTATTGATAAAAATCTAATTTTAACCTGATTTCATGCAGTTTTTGCTACTGAGATTATGAAAACTGAAGGGATTTGAGTAGGATATAACAAAAATGTCTGAACAAGCTTCCTTTTCCCCTTTGTCTTCCAACACTCATTGCCTCGGCCTAAACTCCTCACTCTGTGACTGGATTCAAGACTTCCTCACCGGCAGACCTCAAGTGGTGAAAGTTGGCCAGTTCACCTCAAACTCCATCACTCTGAACATAGGAGCCCCACAGGGCTGTGTCCTGAGTCCCCTGCTCTACTCTCTCTACACGCATGACTGTGTGTCCTCTCACAGCTCCACATCTATTGTCAAATTCGCTGATGATACTGTGGTTCTGGGCCTCATCTCCAACAACGATGAGACCGCATACTTGGACGAGGTAGAGAGACTCACATCATGGTGCCAGGACAACTGTCTCTCTCTGAATGTGAGCAAAACTAAAGAGCTGATCATGGACTTCAGGAAGAGACAGCAGCAGCCCTACACTCCTCTTATGATCAGTGGGACCCCTGTGGAGAGGGTGAGCAGCTTCAAGTACCTCGGTGTAAACATCTCCGAGAACCTGACTTGGACTACACACATCCAAACACAGGTAAAGAAAGCCAGGCAAAGACTGTACCATCTGCGACAGCTGAGGAAATTCAGGGTCTCACCAGCAATCCTGAAAACTTTCTATTCAGGGACCATAGAAAGTGTATTGACTCAGTGCATCTCAGTGTGGTATGGAAACAGCTCCAATCAGGACTGCAAAGCACTACAGAGAGTTGTGCGCTTAGCTGAGCGCATCTCAGGGTCTGCTCTCCCCTCTCTGCAGGACATCTACCTCAAACGCTGCAAAAATAGAGCTGTCAAAATAATCAAGGACTCAAATCACCCTGGTAACCGACTATTCACTTTGCTTCCATCTGGTAAGCGCTTCCGTAGCCTGATGGCAAAAACTGAGAGACTTAGGAGGAGCTTCTTCCCCCAGGCCATCAGGCTCCTAAACTCTAACTCTGTGTCATAACATCACTTGACTCCATGTAAATATCACCATATCAATAAGCTATTCATAATTTTTCTCTACCTCATATTGCTGCTATTATATACCCTGTACAACTTTTTTGCACATTATTTTGCACATTCCTCTTAGTACTATTTAAGTCAACAACATACTGACCTGCACATTTATATTTATATTTTTTATCTATCTTTTTATTTTATTTTATTTTATTTTATTTTTTTCTACTTTTCTTCTCTTAATATTTGTATACTTTATAATTGCACTGTCCTTGGAGCGGACCTGACCTACATTTCACTGCTGGTTATACTCTGTATAATTGTGTATGTGACAAATACAACTCTTGAATCTTGAATCTAATGCCAAATAACCCCCAAAAGACAGGAATGTTTTGAAATGAAACAGGAATATGAACCAGAATCATATTCTCACATCAGCGTCCATGTCAGGATATCTCCTCCCTTTACTCTTCCCCAGGCATTTGGTCTTCCCTCCATCTAGCAGCTGGCACCAGAAGCCCTTCTTCGGATCGAACCTGCAGCAGGAAGGAAGGGACAAAATGAAGGACAGGCTGCAAAAACAGGGCAATGCTTCGACATCAGCCTAATCAAACGGGAACATAAACAGATGGTGCACACCAAGGCCTCCAGAGAGGCAGCCACAGGACAAACCATCTTCATTATCCAGTGGGAGATGTGGCTGACAGATGTTACTGCTTATGAGATTGTGGTACAGCACGAGACAGAGGACAGATAGAGAGAGAAAGAGAGACAAGTGGAAGGGGTTGACTAAAGTGAAAGAGTTTACATGAGGTGCTAGAGAAGGCAGAGAATTAACAAGCACTCTTGTGAACCTGTCAGACTAAGGGGATCCATCAGGACGTGAAGACTACTGTTATACACTTCAAAGCAGCTCTAAACCAAACACTCCAGGTGGTCAATAATGTATTGTATATTAATGACTTTTAATCGTCAATCACAAAAGACAAACGAGAAACTTTTGGGGACAAGGTTCTTACGCAAGGATCTTGTGGTAGTTCAGCGTGTTTGTCAGGCCTAGAAACCTCTGGATTTTGTCCATCACCAAAGCTGGTTCTGTCCTCAGCATCTGTCCATCCAGGACCAGGATCTGAACAGAAACAACCAGAATAATATAAATCATAGAAACATCCTCAATCTATGGACACGCATGAACTCAGCTCAATACCTGACTGGGGTGATAGTGTGTGAGCCAGCGCTGTAAGTGTGTGGCGTAAAGTCCAGGCACTAGACAACGACTCTGCAGGACCCTCAGTTTGATGGGCGCGTCCCGCCCAGCAGTGATAACATCATGGAATGTATATTTCTGAGCCACAGGATCATCATGAGCCCTTTGGTGCTGGAAAACAGCCAATAAATTAAGACAATTAATATTTACAATTTTGTGATAAAATACAGTGCTGTGAAAAATTAAGTAAACCCCATGAAGTGCATTTTTATTTCAGGGTAGTTTTCTCCTGTGATGGGGTAAGCAGAGATAAGAAGAGTTTATGTTGAATTAAATGCCACATACAGATAAATGTGTAACCAACATACCAATAATAACCAGAAAAAAAATAAGATTTTATGCACATTCTTTTATAATATGTGGGACTTTTAAATATAAAAAACCCCTAAAATACATCAGGACTCTCATGAAGATAAAATACAAACCTCTACAATACAAAAATGAAGTTTACCATTAAGTAAATTTTCATTTTTCATTAATAGTTAGATCATATGCCATGACTTGGCATAAATGTACTGTCTTCATAGCTTGAAACTGTGAGCCCGCAGAATGCACAATAGGTGCTGTGTTTTAAATTTAAACATGCAGTGCTCATATTTAAATCACAAACTTTTGAAGCATCATAATCATGATTAACATGGTACATACTAAATACAGTGGGGGCAAAAATTATTTGATCCCCTGCTGATTTTGTACGTTTGTCCACTGACAAATAAATGATCAGTCTATAATTTTAATGGTAGGTTTATTTGAACAGTGAGAGACAGAATAGCAAAAAAATCCAGAAAAACGCATTTAAAAAAAAAAGTAAAAAATTGATTTGCATTTTAATGAGTGAAATAAGTATTTGACCCCTTCGCAAAACATGACTTAGTACTTGGTTGCACAAATCAGACGTTTCTTGTAGTTGGCCACCAGGTTTGCACACATCTCAGGAGGGATTTTGTCCCACTCCTCTCTGCAGATCCTCCCCTAGTCATTAAAGTTTTGAGGCTAACATTTGGCAACTCGAACCTTCAGCTCCCTCCACAGATTTTCTATGGGATTAAGGTCTGGAGACTGGCTAGGCCACTCCAGGACCTTAATGTGCTTCTTCTTGAGCCACTCCTTTGTTGCCTTGGCTGTGTGTTTTGGGTCATTGGGTCGTGGATGGGTATTCCAGCATGACATTTTCAATGCCCTGGCAGGCTTCAATACCCTGGCCCTGACGGTACATGGCCCCGTCCATCATTCCTTTGATGCGGTGCAGTTGTCCTGTCCCCTTAGCAGAAAAACACCCCCAAAGCATAATGTTTCCACCTCCATGTTTGACGGTGGGGATGGTGTTCTTGGGGTCATAAGCAGCATTCCTCCTCCTCCAAAAACGGCGAGTTGAGTTGATGCCAAAGAGCTCGATTTTGGTCTCATCTGACCACAACACTTTCACCCAGTTCTCCTCTGAATCTTTGCTGCAGGATTTCAGTCCTTCACGGCGTAGTGTGTTACCAATTGTTGTCTTGGTGACTATGGCCCCCGCTGCCTTGAGATCATTGACAAGATCCTCTCGTGTAGTTCTGGGTTGATTCCTCACCGATCTCATGATCATTGAAACTCCACGAGGTGATCTTGCATGGAGCCCCAGACCGAGGGAGATTGACAGTTATGTTGTGTTTCTTCCATTTGTGAATAATCGCACCAACTGTTGTCACCTTCTCACCAAGCTGCTTGGCGATGGTCTTGTAGCCCATTCCAGCCTTGTGTAGGTCTACAATCTTGTCCCTGACATCCTTGGACAGCTCTTTGGTCTTGGCCATGGTGGAGAGTTTAGAATCTGATTGATTGATTGCTTCTGTGGACAGGTGTCTTTTATACAGGTAACAAACTGAGATTAGGAGTACTTCCATAAGAGAGTGCTCCTAATGTCAGCTCCTTTCCTTTATAAAAGACACATGGGAGCCAGAAATCTTGCTGATTGATAGGGGATCAAATACTTTTGTTTTGTTGTTATTCTGTCTCTCACTGTTCAAATAAACCTACCATTAAAATTATAGAGAGATCACTTTGTCAGTGGGCAAACGTAAAAAATCAGCATGGGATCAAATAATTTTTCCCCCACTGTATATGTTTGTACCAAGATATTTAAGACATGGCCTTAAATTATGACATTTTAAACATTTTCAAGGTCATGCAGAGGCCATGTATTTTGTTTTTCTGTATTAGAACATACAGATAATACATTTTACAGATGTTAGTAGGTAAAGGCAGTATTTTGCCACCTTAACTGCAATTATGAATTCCAAATTATATCAAAGAACGCTTGATATGAAAATGAAGCCATCTGTAAAATACAAAAAAAACAAAACAAAACATTGTAGGAAACATTTTAACATGGAAATGAATCAACATGCAAGCAGACCCACAAAAGAATGTTTCAGAAAAAAAGAAATGGACTTTTTAGAAGTCAAAATCAAGATGTCAATTTAACTGAAATGCTACGAGGGACCTGAAGTGGACCATGCATGCTACAAATCACTCCAAATTCACAGAAGTAATGAAATTCTGCATGAAGGAATGGGCATGATTTCTTGTAGTCAACCATTACACAATTTGTAAAAGATGCTAAATGTATGGGTGTATAACGATCTTCTTCCATCCATACCATCCAAATATAGTTACCGTATCAAAATGTCCACATTTAAAAAGGACATTCATTTTCATGGGCCATACTTTTTCAGAGCACTGCTGAAGTTGAAATGCTATATAAATGGAAAACATAAGTTTCCATGCTCTCTTGAAATAAAATAGCATCTTGTTGCTGCAAAAACTACTTACCTTGACTAACATAAGCAGGCTTTTGGGAAAAATTAAAAAGCCACATGCAAAAGTATAAAATATGGGCCCTATTTTATACTTATACAGCATTGACCCAGCAGAACAATGCTGTTTACAATTCCTTCCGAATGACACATTTTTCCCATTTGCTGATCTAATCTTTATTTATTTATTTATTTATTTATTTAGTCATTTAGCAGACGCTTTTATCCAAAGCGACTTACAAATGAGGACATAAGAAGCAATCAAAACCAACAAAAGAGCAACAACGTGCAAGTGCTATTACAAGTCTTGGTTAGCCTAACGCAGTACAGATAATTATTATTATTATTGTTGTTATTTTTTAATAAAAAGACATAGATAAAATACAATTAGAATAGATAGTGCTAGAGTTAGAGGGTCAAGTAAAGATGGAACAGATGAGTTTTTAGCCGTTTCTTGAAGATGGGTAAGGATTCGGCTGCCAAAATCTGTAATCTGTAATCTGTAATCTTCTGTCCAGAGCAGGCATTATGGCCTTGACTGACCCTGGATGTGACTGGATGACACACGAGCAGTTAGATACTGACCTGATACCAGGAATAGGCTCTGTCGGCTGGGTTGATAAGAATGGTGATGATTTTGGCTTTGGGCAGAAGAGCAGCTGCTCGCCGGGCCGCGACCTCGGAGTCAAAGTAGTTGGCACTTTTCTCAAAGTAGAAATCTGAGCTAGTGTTGGAGGGTAGAGGGAAATACTCCATGTACCTAGCATTAAAAAAGCCAAACAATTAGCATTTCATTAAATTTGGTCCACACTTTTGAGAGAAACCAGATGGTGGACGTGCAACACCTGTAAAAAACCATGTTTAACTATTGTTGCACCATTGTTGGTGAAATGCACCTCTCTCTTTATAATCAGCAACATTTACAGCACTTGTTTTTGAGAACGAACCGCCACATGAACCATCAACCTCCAACATTTTTTCCACAAACTGATTAAAGAGAAAAAGAAATGCAGGGAGAGAGAGACGGTTGATGATGTGCATCAGACACCTGCTTTCTATTAGCCATTTTTCAGACTACTGAAAGATGGAAAGAAAGAGCTGGTGGTGAAGGCAATGCTGTGTTTTGAAATGACCCATAATGCCTTCCGCTCATGGGAACATTAGCCTCCATGTCTCTTAATACTCTTAACTTCAAAGCACGCCAGATTTTCACAATCACCATCCTTCACAAGAGCTATCGACTGTAAAGAACCCATGAAATCATGAGGTTTTCTTGCCCATGTTGATGTACTCCCTATAAAAACAGGAAGTTAGGACGCATCAGAAATGGGTTGTTTTAGGGGGAAAGGAAATTCTCATTCTAGAGAGCAGTTTTAGATGCATCCCATGAGTGAAACATGATTCAGTATTTTTAAATCAGTAATTTAGATCATAAATTTGAAGTCAAGGCCTGTTAACACCAAGAACAATAACTGTAACGATAACTATTATAGCTTCCACATCAATGAATAAAAACTTTCTGTGCATCATATGAACATGCAACGATTTTGTTGTCTGCCACTTTAATGATGATGTTTTTAAAAGTTCATCAGCTGGAAGAAAATGTTCTGAAACTGATTGCAGTGATATTGTTTCTCTGTCACATTATCAATATAGTTGTGTTGTGGATTTCACTATTCTCACAAAATTACAACAATTATTAAAATCTTTATAGTTATTATCCTTGGTATGAATGACTTTTCAATCTGCTAAATGTTTTAGGGTGTACACTAGCATTATGACGACCACAAAACTAACATATATGGACTACATGTCATAAAACTTTTTTTATGGGGTCTCTAAATCACAGCAACTCATGAAGTTGGTAACGTAGGAAGGAGAGATTTTCTTTCACAATATCACCACATACCAGTCAATGCCTTTGTGGTAGTTTCGGCCGTTGAAGAACTGGATTTCTTCAAAGGTCTCCTTGCTGGGGTAGTTACTGGTCAAATCGGGATGCATGCCCAGGAACAGATAGAGAGCAGTAGTTCCTGAATAGACAAGACAGCATATGTCAATTATATAATTTTAAACAAAATTTAAAAACAAACTTAAATTGCTTAACAATAATAAAACTATTTCATTAGTACTTTTTGACCCCATTGTGACTCCTAAAATTCTGCTATAGAAGTAAATATATATGTTTGTACAGTATGTAGTATAAAACCTGATTTAATTTGAGCCAAAGAAAAAGTTTCAGTGAGAGTTTACCGAAACGATGATGCTAGCTAATATACAAGTCTAGGAAGTGAAGTAATAACAGTGCAAAAAAGAAAAATAAATCAATAAACGTTGGTCTAAGGCCCAACCCCCTAATCTAACTTTTATTGAGATGATTAACACAGTCATTTTACTACCCACTCTTAGAGTGGGCTATTGCTCCCTGAAGACATCTTTAGAAGTTTAATTAGTCAACGCTGTAAAACTGAATTCACATTTACTGAGGAGCAGTCAGGGTTGCAGTAGAAAGCCATCTATGAGGTTGAGCCTGTAAGGAAATAAAACCCCACCAATGCTGTTGTGCACACTTGATTCAAGAGCACTGGATTGGGAAAAAAAATATATATAATTTTATAAAAACACCAAAAACTTGTAGCTGTTTACAAATGAACCAAGATGAGCCAATGAATTGAGTGAGCCAATGATTCAGTCCCTTGCTTTGTTTATGAATGAATCAGCAATGTGAACATTTGAATGAATGACTGAATGACTCACTCATTAAAACAGTGACTTGCCACCACCAACTGGTTCTAGTTTCATATTTACAGTATATTTCATTTAGTTTTTAAAAATTATAATTTCAGAGATTTCACTATTATATATTTTTCTTAAAGCCAACTAATAGCTATTTAAAATCCTTTTTTTCTCAGATCATTATTAATGCAATTTCAATTGCAATGTAAATGCATTCATGACACCTGAACAGTACATTTACAGTTTATGTAATAAATTCTATGTTGAATCAAAATATTTCTTTCCAAAGCTACTTTAAAAAAAAAAAAGTCTATTCAACATTTTTTTCTCTCTCTCATTTAACACGATAAATTTTATTTATCTTTTAGGGTAATTTCTCAACCCAAATTGATGTGTGATTAATTGGATTAATTAATAGGCATATCATGCAAATTCGATTTTTTTAATCATTTGATAGCTTTACACACACACAGAGATAATCTTAAAATTGCCAAATATTGCATCACTATTGGTAACATTCTGAGATGGTCTTCACTGCAGAACACAAGCTCCAGGGGGCAAGGCTGGATCCAGGACCAACACCTCTCACCTCACATCCCTGACATTGTGTTCTGCAGTGAGGGGCTACTGAACATTCTGGCAAGCAATAAAATAGCCACTCAAAAAAGGGGGACTACAATTAAAATAAAAGTTAGAAAAAGAAGAATAGGAATTCCTAAAGTAAATTGTAATATTGTAATTTACAGTATTACATTGGCTGATATGTGCTGGAAGGCACCCATATAACACTGAATCTAGATGGAAATTTGCTGTAATTGGTTTTAACAGAGCATATCTGGCCAACACAGCTAGAAGGTGCAAGTGCACACATGTGTGGATGTGTGGTGAGCACAACACTCACCGGTCTTCTGAGGTCCAATGATAAGCAGCTTGGGGAAACGGTCACAGGTCTTCTCTTTAGACCAGATGTCTTTATGTCTTTTGTCCTCACAGGGGTCCTGTAAGGGTAAGAAATGAGCTAAAGTGAAGTGCTACCCATATATCACTAAAATGAGCACATTCACAATAAAAAAAAACACTGCGGTGAGTCAATCGTTGTGCCTCAATAACCAGCAGGAAATTATAAAGAAGCTGGAAAAATTGTTCTCATTCACCAAGCCAGCATGAATATGAGAGACGTACTGTTTTATAAAATTACCCAGGGCGAGATGTTCATTTTGTCTTCTCTTTTTTTTGCAGGGAAGTATGCATATTCAAATGTAGGGTACGGCAAAATAGTAAGATATCCAAAAGTTCAGGACATGCTCAGAAAATATAGGAATTTGGATGTAGACGGAGCGCTTGGTCTCGGATTTAACATCAGCAGGAAAAGTGCATTATGGGGGAAGGCTGTTATCCGGCCAAATTAAAACAAACTATTCAAGCATGTCAAATATCTTACAACACATCAGCAGAGTCCATTAACAAGCAGATTTTAGATTAATTCAGATTTAGCCTTTAGACTTGCCCTAATAACATCCCAGAGGTGGCCATTTTATGGGATTAACCAGATAGAAATCAGAAGCGTAAACCATAAACCAACCCCTATCAAGAGCTTTGAAGCATCTCAGGAGAAAGATGTCCTGCGGCAGCCATTTTGAGCCCTTCATCCATCACAGCTGAAGATGCTGGCAACGGTGGTAATGAATTAATAGCTTTAACCCTTACCTCTAAATTAAAATCTTGCACAAATGCGGAATGGTCAAACTGTGCATCAAGACTGCGAAACAACCAGAAATCCAACACCTGTCCGTCCTAATGAGATTAACAGCTAGGCGCCACGGCACTAACGACCAAAAAGTCTCGCATGAGTAGATGCCAGTGCTAAAAGGAGTAATTACACTGAATTAACACATTTGGTTTGTGAATTTATTACTGATGTACTCATAGGGTCACAGTTTATACTAACAGTAAATATGAGCTCTGTTCCGAAACCTAGTGAGCTGCCTACACAGACAACACTTTAAAGGTCTGTCCTATAAGATTCCTTCTTTTCAAGACAGCATCACATGTATTCATTGTGGAAACGGGGAATGCATTGCAATTTAACTAAGATTTTTTGGTTTTGAGAAGAAATTAATACCTTTATTTAGCAAGGACATTAAACAGTAAAGATATTAATGTTACAATTTTTTTTTAAATAAATGCTATTAATTTAAAATAGTGGTTCCCAACTACATTCCTGTAGCCCCTAATGCCAAGTTCACACTACAGGATCTTAAGCCGGATTTGCAAGTCAACAAGCTTGGGGCTGTGATTGTGGGCAAATCAGTGTGTGATCAGCGCTCGGCAGTCTTTATGTGTGAACTATACTCAATGACTCAAAGAGGCTCACTGACGTCTCGCCGACGCCAAACAAATATCTAGCATGCTAAATAATTAGACCAGTCAGCCGACTCAATGAAAGTCTGCAAGCCAATGAGACAGCAAGACATGGGTCGAGTTCACAGGAAGAAAATGGCAGAAGCAACATGGCTTTAAAGGGATAGTTCACCCAAAAATTAGGCAACATTTCTATTCATCAATAAATTCGACCAAAAACTAAAATTGGACTGGTAGCCCAACCAGATTAAGAATAAATTGGCCAAATCTGACTGAAATTTAATTCGGATTGTAAGGGGTGGTTTGTAATTGTTTGATAGGACATGTAAACACTTGATCAGATCAGAAAACTGAAACTGGAGAGTTATACACGTGCAATGACGTAGAAATGGCATGATGATGTATGACACGTGAAACAGCTGCTGCTGTTGAATCAGAAGCGTCATAAATGACTGTAGTGTCAATCTAAAATTCTCCTTCTACTCATCGTCTGTGAAACAGTGCAGGACAAATGTTGTCTCACCAGTCCTTGCTTCAGACTCTCATCCACAGACGCCTTGTTTTGGAAGTGGGGTTTTTACAGTTTCATAAATATATAAGCAGCATAGCACAAAGTTTTGGTCAGCATGCTAACATCAAACTGTATTGCAGGGGTTCTCTTATGCACAACAAACATCTGTATTCTTTAAAACTGGGCTGCGTTTCTCAAAAGCATCGTAAGCTAAGTTGATCGTAGAGACCATTAGTGGCAATGGCTCTACAATCTACTTAGGCTTATGATGCCTTTGGGAAATATTGAGCTGTTATACTTAAGATGCCTTCAAAGAAGATACCAAAGATGCTCGTAAATGATGCCCCTCACATATATTGACTGCTTTCCGATTCTCATATTCTGATACTAAAACTAAATAAAATAGCAAAAATCAAAAACAACTAGATTGGTTAGCTGATTACTTGAAAAGTCCACTGAAATCGCCATCAGTTCATACTGCTCTTAACACTTTCTCTGACAAGCGGGTGCGATGAGACCTGTTTTCTGGTTTGGTCAGGTGACGCTCGACATATGGCATACTGCATTGGAATCAATCATAAGGTGAGTCACATATTCAGTTAGAGACATGATTTTGCCTTATCTATCATAAATTTGCTTTGTCTACCAGCACTGTGGCAGGTGATCTCTCTTAGAAAATAGCTGCCCATGTAGGATGTAGACAGAAGACCAGCTCAATGGATTTTGGGAAAGAGCCATGGACATGCTGTATTAAGCATAATATAAAACTAAACTCTTTCCAAGTTGTATCTTTCCTCTGCATGTAACAGCAGCTTGCAGATTTCTAGGGAAAACAACTGCAGAGGAAAGAAGATTATTCAGAGCAGGGCAAGCTGTGGAACGCTGGAGAGCCGACAGAAAAGATGGGACCTCAACCTTGACAGGAAACGAGAGAGATCAAAAGAGGGATTTAGAGCTTTCGGGCTCCCACTTTCTCTTTCTCTAAGGGTGAAACAAAACAAGTGAGTTAGAAACAGTGAGACAAGAAGAAATAAAGAAGCTGGATAAAGTGAAATGGGGCAAGCAGGAGAAAAGATACAGAGAGAAAGACTGATCTTCTGCATTTGCTCCAACTTTCAACAGAATTACAGGAACCAATTTCAAAAATAGCATTCTCTGATTTCCTGGCAGGCTACACGGAAAACCATTTTCCCTCTTCGTACATTAGAGTAAATGTGCAGACAGCCATACGAAACCTTTCATCACTTATTACGGCAACACCGCTCAACACTCTCAACCTTCGCTGATCCACTCCCACTAAATAGAGTTGTATTTGTTTCCCATAATGATCCCTGGACAGTATAGACCCCCAACAGAGCTCCTCTGTTACCTGCCAGATGGGGTCCCTCTCCTCAGGGAAGATTTGGAAATATCTCTGTGCCAGCTGTACAGGCGGGAGAGTCTGCAGTTTCAGGTTGGTCCACATCTGTATGAACTTCACCAGGTTCTTGAAGGTGTACAGGCCAAGACGATCATTCCCGTAGTTGGACAGGTGGGTCATGAAGATGCTGATCTGTTTTGAAATAAAGCGTAAGTCATTGAGCGCTCAGCCTATCAGATTAATGATTAGTCCATTACTCCAGTCTTCAGTGTCACATGATCCTTCAATAATCATTCTAATATGCTGATTTTGTGCTCAAGAAAAATGTCTCATCAACGTTGAAAAACATTTTTGTGGAAACTGTTTAATTTTGATGAATAAAAATGTTAAAAGAATAGCCTTTATTAGCAATACCGTAGAAATTGTTTGTAACATCAAATGTCTTTTTTTTGGCAATTTAATTAATGATTGTTGAATAAAATTATAAATATTTAAAAAAAAATCTTACAGACCCCAAAGTTTTGAATAGTAGTATACATGTGTTATGTTATAATAAATATGTAATATATCTAATAAATATGTTTAACAAAAGAAAATTTTCTAAGTTAATTACAAAATATATGACCAATATATTACCATAATTTGTGCATTATTTTATAAAGTCTTAAAAAGGAATGATCTAACTGTAAATCTTACAAGATATATTAACAGCTATACTGCACTACAAAGGCAAAAGACCTCACTAGAGTGTGAAACTGAGAAAAATTACTTTAAAGTTTAAAGTCCAGCCAAATTAATTATAGGTAGGACACTGGAAATTTGGCAATTAGATGTTTTAGTAATGAAAATTATCTACATTAAAAATTGTGAGCTTGAAGTTAACGTACTCTGCCTTTGCATTATCTGCAAAAAGTGAGAAGTCACACCAAGGCAAAAGGCAGTAGTAACACATTATCAATATTGCTGATCACCATTTACAAAATCGTTATAGTTACACCTGTATAAAATCTACTGGCCATGGGCTATCTCATATTGGCTATTGCATATAGTAATGTAACTATTAATTAAAAAAAAAATGTTTACCGAAACAAGCAGACTAAAAGTTAAACATGTGAGTGGATACCGTTTTGCAACCAGTTTATTTGCTATGCTCAGTAACGTAAAAGAATTCTAGACAGCTTATTTTGACTTGAATTAAATAGCCTAACCTAAAAGAACGACTTGTGGATTTATGTGAACACCAGCAAGCAGGCATGCTCAGAAATGCGTGTGGATTAAACATCTCTGACGACGTTCAGCGCTATGGATTGATTTTATCGGGTTACAAGAAAAGGTTGGATATGGATTTAATTGCGAACTGTTAGGCTACTGATTTTATGATTGATCATGCTACGGCACTCAAGTACACACGCATCCAACTAGAAGTGACAGCCTGGTGAATAATCTGCATTACAAAAAGGTAAACAAAAATAAATCTTTGAAGGTTATGGTTATCTTCTTAAGGTTATCGTCACGATTATGTACAGTCAGGTCCATAAATATTGGGACATCGACACAATTCTAACATTTTTGGCTCTATACACCACTACAATGGATTTCAAACGAAACGAACAAGATGTGCTTTAACTGCAGACTGTCAGCTTTAATTTGAGGTTATTTACATCCAAATCAGGTGAACGGTGTAGGAATTACAACAGTTTGCATATGTGCCTCCCACTTGTTAAGGGACAGAATAATAATCATAAATCAAACTTTCACTTTTTAATACTTGGTTGCAAATCCTTTGCAGTCAATTACAGCCTGAAGTCTGGAACACATAGACATCACCAGACGCTGGGTTTCATCCCTGGTGATGCTCTGCCAGGCCTCTACTGCAACCGTCTTCAGTTCCTACTTGTTCTTGGGGCATTTTCCCTTCAGTTTTGTCTTCAGCAAGTGAAATGCATGCTCAATCGGATTCAGGTCAGGTGATTGACTTGGCCATTGTATAACAGTCCACTTCTTTCCTTTCAAAAACTCTTTGGTTGCTTTTGCAGTATGCTTTGGGTCATTGTCCATCTGCACTGTGAAGCGCCGTCCAGTGAGTTCTGAAGCACTTGGCTGAATATGAGCAGATAATATTGCCCGAAACACTTCAGAATTCATCCTGCTGCTTTTGTCAGCAGTCACATCATCAATAAATACAAGAGAAGCAGTTCCACTGGCAGCCATACATGCCCACGCCATGACACTACCACCACCATGCTTCACTGATGAGGTGGTATGCTTAGGATCATGAGCAGTTCCTTTCCTTCTCCATACTCTTCTCTTCACATCACTCTGGTACAAGTTGATCTTGGTCTCATCTGTCCATAGGATGTTGTTCCAGAACTGTGAAGGCTTTTTTAGATGTCGTTTGGCAAACTCTAATCTGGCCTTCCTGTTTTTGAGGCTCACCAATGGTTTACATCTTGTGGTGAACCCTCTGTATTCACTCTGGTGAAGTCTTCTCTTGATTGTTGACTTTGACACACATACACCTACCTCCTGGAGAGTGCTCTTGATCTGGCCAACTGTTGTGAAGGGTGTTTTCTTCACCAGGGAAAGAATTCTTCGGTCATCCACCACAGTTGTTTTCAGTGGTCTTCCGGGTCTTTTGGTGTTGCTGAGCTCACCGGTGCGTTCCTTCTTTTTAAGAATGTTCCAAACAGTTGTTTTGGCCACGCCTAATGTTTTTGCTATCTCTCTGATGGGTTTGTTTTGTTTTTTCAGCCTAATGATGGCTTGCTTCACTGATAGTGACAGCTCTTTGGATCTCATCTTGACAGTTGACAGCAACAGATTCCAAATGCAAATAGCACACTTGAAATGAACTCTGGACCTTTTATCTGCTCATTGTAATTGGGATAATGAGGGAATAACACACACCTGACCATGGAACAGCTGAGAAGCCAATTGTCCCATTACTTTTGGTCCCTTAACAAGTGGGAGGTACATATGCAAACTGTTGCAATTCCTACACCGTTCACCTGCTTTGGATGTAAATACCCTCAAATTAGTTTGTTTCATTTGAAATACATTGTGGTGGTGTATACCCACATGGAAAGAACCTATATGAGGATATATGCGCATATATGAAACCTATATGCAGTATATATGCACATATATGATAACATATATGCTGCATATATGCGTATATATGCCACATATAGGCAAAATTGAGGTGCATATATGTGCATATAAAGGCCATATAGGTCTCCTGTATTGCTTCTTTATATCCACGTATAAGCCCTATATGTACATGTAAATGTAAATTTCGACATTTTGGGCTTTTATTTATGTTGTCTAGCAGCTATGGATTTTAATAATTTTACTAATATATAGGTAAACATATAGGTGCATATACGCACACATATATATACACATGCATATATGTACCTATATAGGTACATGTATGCACATATATGTGTACATATATGTATGCATATATGTGTACATATATGTACGCATATATGTGCATATATGTACATATATTATAGGAAAACGGCCAATTTTATATATGTCACATATATTAAAAACATATCAAAACCTATATTAAAACATATATGTTTATATAGGTTGTTTCCGTGTGGGTATAGAGCCAAAAATGTTAGAATTGTGCCGATGTCCCAATATTTATGGACCTGACTGTATAGCTGCCAAGGTGTCTAGTCTTTAAAGTGCTTTATGGAGCTGTTTGGTAGATCGCGATCTAATTCGTTTGTCTACACTGTAATTAAAATGTGTCAGACTATAACTCTAAGCCGGCACCGTAACTCAATTTGAGTGTTCAAAACAAAGCAAAAGAGCCGTTACTGGTGTTATACGGTGTTCTGCCTTTGTTTCTCCGGAGCTTTGGATTGTGAGTGACATACTATTCAATACATCTCCCATTAAATTGGGGAAGTCGTGGCCTAATGGTTAGAGAGTCGGACTCGTAATCGAAAGGTTGCGAGTTCGAGCCCCCAGCCGGCAGGAATTGTAGGTGGGGGGAGGGAATGTCCAGCGCTCTCTCCACCCTCAATACCACGACTGAGGTGCCCTTGAGCAAGGCACCGAACCCCCAATTGCTCCCCGGGCGCTGCAGCATGGCTGCCCACTGCTCCGGGTGTGTGTTCACGGTGTGTGTGTGTGTGTGTGTGTGTGTGTGGATTTGTTCACTACTCACTGCTGTGTGTGTGCACTTGGATGGGTTAAACGCAGAGCACCAATTTCGAGTATGGGTCACCATTCTTGACAATACGTCACGACTTTTTTTTTTTTTTTAAATTAATCAAATACATTTTTAGCTTCAATTTCACTTTAAGATTAATAATTAATATGGCACTCCCAATTCTTCATAGAAATACGGCAAGTTTGAACATGGAAATTTGCAAATAATATTTGAGCGCTACAGTGCACAGGAAGGTTTCCATAATAACTTAAACGTAAAAAAATTAAAAAACAAACAAAAAAAACAGATCTTGGCCCAAAAGTGATTGTTGTATTCTTTATCATGTCTAAACCAGTGTGTGAAATACACTGCGTCACTACTTACTGGGTTGAGAAGCACAGTTAGGAAAAGCTCTCCTCCATTTATGAGTTTGTCCAGCTCTTTAGAGCCTCCAGGATATTCATTGTAGAAGATGGTATGAGTAAAGAGACCACAGGTCTGTCTGGGCAACACCTGAAAAACAAAGATATTTCCATTCACTATGTAATGACTTAAAATGATGTCAAATTGCCTTGGCAAAAAAAAGCATAAGAGAATAAGAGATAATATAAAAATATACTTAATAAAAACAACAAAATATATGCCAATATTTTCTGTAAGATAAGTAAATTAGCCAATTTTGTTTAAATGAAGGATTGCAGAAATGAGTACACCCTAGATTTAATTCACCAAATGTATAATATTCTAGTACTTAGTATGTCCTCCAGAACTTTAAGTATACTGCTCTGACCCTTCTTGGCACTGAGTGTACAAGTTCATGACAACTTTTCACATCTGTCCTGTTTAACTCCTGGAGGGCGACCTCCTTGAATGCTCTGGTCTTTAATGAGGAGTTTTGCTCAGCTACAGAATCCCTCACAGCTGCTCAAGAGCGTTGAGATTGAGTGAAATACATGTCCACTGAAGGATTTTCACCTTGGGAGAATGAATATCTTCATTGTCATGCTGAAAAAATGCCCAATAATGCAGGGAATGAGGGGAGGGTAGCATCTTCTGTTTTAAGTTTTTGTATTCCATCACACAGTGGTGTGTGAATTCATGACAGCGTTGATAAAGCACAACTCCCTCACACCTTCAGCACTCATTCATCCCTATATAAGAGCTTTACTACCACTGAACGTCACTGTGTGTACCAAGCACTTCTCACTGGACTCCTCTAGCAACACCAGAACATTTTGGATGCTTTTGGATCCGAAATGATTGACTTGGTCTCTTGAGACCAGAGTATGGATTTCCAGAAGTCTCTATTTTGTAAATATGGGCCTTGGAAGAGGTTAAATGAGTTTATTTTGCTTTGGCTACAGTAGGTAATTCTAGGGGTGACAACAACCATGCATGTCCCTTCTTCTGCAGGCAGCATCATACTCTGTGAGATAAAGTAACTTTTTTTCATAGCTTTTCTCGGTTCTGGGACACTTGCATGTTATTTCTCCTGATCTTTTTCTAGCAAAAATTCACTCATCACTAAATTAAAACTTAAAATGAAGACTTGATTATTTCAGGAGCCTTGTCACAAGTCCATTGTTTTTGAATGTTGGTGCTACTTCTGCTATATTTTCACACTTAAAACAATAATTTGGTATATAAATATACACACTCACTGGCCACTTTATTAGGTACACCTAGTACCGGGTTGGACCCCCTTTTGCCTTCAGAACTGCCTTAATTCTTCGTGGCATAGATTCAACAAGCTCACATTACCCAAATGGCCTCCACAGTCACCAGATCTCAATCCAATAGAGCACCTTTGGGATGTGGTGGAACGTAAGATTCGCATCATGAATGTGCAGCCGACAAATCTGCAGCAACTGTCACAAAGCAGTTGCTGGCTTTGTCGGTTGCACATCCATGATGCAAATTTCCGTTCCTTGTGTGCATTTAAAAAAATATATATTTAACATAGCTGCTGTATTTGATTCTCAAGGTGATTTTGTTTCTGCCCATTGTTGCAAGTTCACATACATTCTTACATTCACACGCACACAGAAACCGCTCTGTCATGATTCACCGAGCTTTTGTCATACTCTCTCTGTTGTCCCCTGAAGCAATGCACAGTTAATAAAAAAATAAAATTGCACTTTCACAAACAGTTTGCCCTTAACCCCCCACTGGGACTCAAAGCTCAAACCGTACACAAAATAGCCTGGGGTTTATCGTACTGAATCCAGCCGGAATAAGAATTCAACATACTATCGTTTAACCATACAGCTGCACAGGCTACAGTCTGAATGTGCCATCTGTTTTTTTTATAGAGGAGAACTGGAGCCTTAGTGCACTGGCAATGCATATGTTAGCAACATGTTTGTCCCAAGGACACGGGTTCATGTCTGTGTTATTTCCAAATTCCATTCTGCCAATTTCTCCCACTTTTTATCTTTACTTTACCCATTAAAGGCGTTCTTACACTGATGCCACTGTGTATGAAGCCCCTGCGGAAGCGTGCGGGTTTGAGGTGGGGATACTCCTCTGTACTGGTCACTTTGATGCCCCACACTTTCTTCCAGGCCTCATATAGCTGCAAATGGATGGGATACACTCCAGAGTGATGGGGAGCCACCGCATAACCCATGTTTGTTGGAATACCATGCTCCTGAAAGGAAACAGCAAAAAAAAAAAAAAAGTGCTTCAGCATATGAACCACTAATTGTGCATAACTTCATCCTAACTTCCTCTATACCTCTACTGGGCGCGAAAACTATAGTATAGTATCAGTATAGTATGTATGTATGTATACATGTATGTATGTGTATATATATATATATATATATATATATATATATATATATATATATATATATATATATATATATATATATATATATATATATATATATATATATATATCTCCCTGGTGATGAGAAAGTGCTTTTGATAATTGTGTTGTAAAATTGTGCTTTGATGTTATTTGTTAATTTAAAATGAATTACACTTTAACTTTGAAGTAAGTACATTTAAAAACCGATGATGCCTACAATATCGTGCTAATCTTTTACAACATAAAGAGACAAAAAAAAAAAAAAAAGTCACAAGCAGTGCTTGTAGGCAATGTAAGCTCAAACACGCATGGGTGTGCAAAAAATAAATAATAAAAATACCAACACATCACAATTTTCTTTCAGCCGAACAGTGTAAAATAAAAAATAAAATAAAATAAAATAGAAACTTTTTCTTCCAAAGTATTATCTAATAAAAAAATCTAATGTAAAAAATAATATAAATAAAGGTGCAGCAGGAGATCTTGGAAAATGCTAACTTTAGCCTGATAGCACTGAAAGCGAACGTCCCACCCTCCCTGCAAATCGCCATCCAAAGCCACGCCCCCTGAACGCGATTTCGCAAACAGATCAGATGACCAGAGACAACATTACTACAATACATCATATGTCATTTACCGGTGAGAAAACTTTATAGTACAGTTAGTAAAAGTACTACAATACCAGGAAGGAAGATCAGGTTGTTGATGTTTGCCTGCCATTCTCGCTCTGACTGCACAGTGTACGTGAATGCGCTGATGACGTATCCTGTCTGCGAGAACCGGGTGCGCAGCGGTATGCAAATACATGTGTTGACAGGCAGGTAGGAAAGTCAATCAAAACGCTCGGATCGAGTGTTTTGATTGGACGAACATTTCTTGGTCCTACGCCATCCACAGAATATATAAATACATATAGACCACTTAACTCAGTGATCCTCAAATCTGGCTAGCGAGATCCACTTTCCTGCAGAGTTTAGCTTCAACCCTGATCAAACTCACCTACCTGTGATTTTCTAATGATCCTGAAGACACTGATTAGCATGCTCGTGTGTTTGATTAGGGTTAGAGCTAAACTCTGCAGGAAAGTGGATCTCGCGAGCCAGATTTCAGTATCCCTGACTTAAATTAATGATTGTTATCGGGATGTGAAGAGACTTTCAACCAGTATAACAAAAAATGTTTCTGAAGACAATCACCTATTGCACCTTTAACTACAGACATAAACTAAAGGAGCAGCTGGTGCTCAGGCCCTAAACAGCCAAATTTTTTCAAAAAGGGGTTTATCCAAAAAAAACAAAACAAAAAAAACCTTCAGATCTCTGATTATTTTATCTAGTGTCACCTCTGCAAACTTTCGGTTGAGCAGCATTTGTTCGGCCAGCACGGACTGGTTGTGGAAGAGATGTGGCTGCATGTGACTCCACATGTGGGGGAACCACCAGAACTCCTTACTGTAGGACAGAAGCAGGTCATCCCCAAGATCCTCCTCATCTGTACCTAAAATATATTAATTACATGGACACAAACAGTAAAAATCTTGACTCTATTGCAAAAGCTGCCTACTAAAACAGCATCCTAACTATCACAGAAGCTCATAAGTGACCGATGATCACTTGATTAACGCTCACACATACCAAAAGAGCATGTTGTTAGCATTTTGATAAGCTAACAATGTGATATTTGCTTACCAGCATGAAAGAACTTTCCAGAGAATCCCAAGTTGAAGGTGAAATTTGGCACGTGGGTTCGGAGTTCGTTCTGCGTCTCCAGTAGGGCCTTTGAAACAAGGAGTTTAGAAATGTAATAAAAGTTGTTTAAAAGTCAGTAAACACACAACGCATTCAAAAAGCACAGACAACAGACGAGAACACAAAAGAGATACACAGCCAAAAGACGTACGCCAACGCACGTATGCGCACAAGCACAGCGGTAACACAGTGCTAGAGGGACAGCGTAAGCATGTCTGCTGTCTGTTCGTCTCCTGTGTTTGCTTCATTACCCCTCTCAGATTTAGCTCCGCATCCTCCTCTCATTTGATTTGTTTACTGCGCTTGTTTTTGACTGCCTGTCTCTCCAGTGTGACTCAATCAAAAGACTGATTCATATTTAACTGCACAGAGGTCCACAGACAGACAAGACGGCTTTGATTATGTTTGATTTCTATTCCTTCCCTCGGCTGAACATCTGCATCGGGACGCTCCGAAGATGAGAGATTCACAAGGAGGACGCAGAAAACTGCATTTGAAATATTCATGCTTGCGGCGAGCCTTTGGATGCCCTTTGAATAGCGAGTCGTAAAAAAATAATAAAACAAAAAAGGGAAATGGAAAGAAGAGGAGATGTTTGGAAAAAGAACAGCAGAGGTTGGAGTATTGAAAAAAACAGACAACTGATGATAGGAAAAGTGCTGTCACGTCATAAAGTTTTGGTGAATTATATGGATCTAACAAACCAGTTTCTCAATGTTCTGCTTCTGATGTACTACAGATTAGCATCGCATCCCTCTTATGAGTTTTTATCCATGCCTTTTTCATGGCCTCTTCTTTCCCCCAATGTATGTTTCCCTCATTTTAAATTATTTCCTTTTCATTCTATGCCTCAGTCACAAATAAGATTTTTTTCTGCTGGTGCAGTCAGTCAGTAGGTCATCATATTTACAGGTCCCAGCACAAAAAAAGGAACATTTTACATTTTAAATATTTTTAAAATAAATTCAATTGTGCAATATTAAGTAAAAATAATGTCAAATTTAAATCATAATAATGAATGGAAATTACACAGCTATAAATGTAACTATTTGACAGCTACAAATTCATACAAGTTTGTTACAAAATGATTAAATATGGTGCACTGGTGATTTATTTTCATTTTCTCACTGATGCCTCAAAGACTATCACAAATCATTTTCTCTATTTCAGAAAACTTCATCCAAATTGGCTAGCTAATGCGACACTGATGTATTTAAATTAGCAGAATTCACAATGTTCTGTACATCATAGAAAGTTCTCACAGCACAAAAACATGTCATATGTTAACTTATCATATGACATAATGGCCAATAGGGCAGCATAAATTGGTCAACTGGCCAGAAATTCTCACACACAGGTCCTGGTCCATTTTTACTATTGAGCCCTGCTTTTTCTCTATCCGCAAGTCTGAATCACAGGAATGATAAGCAGAAAAAGAGCGGGCGAGAGAGGTAATACTATAAAGAAAAGTGGAGAAGAGCAACAGAGCATTAGTTCGAAGTGTATGAATACTGTGTGGTTATACGGCCCTAAATCACAGACTTCAGATAGCTACACTTGAGTCAAACTAAAAATACATAAATGTGATAGAACTGATAAACTAGCAAACCATTTGCCATTTATTAAAGAAAAACTGCACAAAGAGAATTTTCAAACAAAACAGTGCTCACCTTGACGTCAGACACCTTCATCCTTGTGCCCTCCTTCCCAACAAAGATGTCATCGATATCCACCAGTATGTAGCGCTCAAGAGCCAATGAGAGACGTTTGCCGGTCAAGAAACTCACTGCGTCCACCAGTACCAGTTTGTGCAGCCAAAAGTTCAGGTTGTTGCCAAAGAGTACCCGCTGGATGCCATCATGAAGACCCAAATCCTGAACCACAGCTGCATGAAGTGGTCCAGGAGCTCCACTGGCCTCCGTACTCCGTCCCCGAGCTAACAGCACAGGCTCATAGGTGGTATGGTTAGACTGAAAGACCGTCCAGTCGTCTCCAGGTAAGGGACCGTGCTCCACCTCCCGGGCCTTGGTGATGAGAAGCAGTGGAGACTTGGGATTGACACTACAGTCCCTTAAACCCAGATTGGAGTGCAGGAAGAGAGGAAAGCCCTTGAGCTGGGCGCTCTGCAAACTGTTCTCATTAGCCTTTCATGAAGTGTTGGAAGAAGAGAGATAAAAATCCACATTAAAGCAGCAATATTCATAGACAGGTTTTTAGCATTTAATTTTTTCCTCATTCATACTGTTAGTCTAGGGCTGGGTTTTAAAATGATAACTATAATTATCGCGCTATAATTTTACTCAATAATACAGTATGAAGAACAAAACGGCACAACTGAATTGAAGCACGTCACACGAACCATTTATCCGCTCAACTCGAAGTTCAAACGGCAGCGCAACGTGAGCTCAATAGAACACATGCGTTTACTCGCTGATGAGTCTCGGTCATGCAAGCACTAAACAGCACTGTGAGATCCAGTGTGAAATACTTAAATTCAGCAAAGAACGCAAACGACTCAGTGATTTAAACTAGTTTAAAGCCAGATGAAACAGCTGACAAACACTACACAACGATACAGTCAGAAGGCTTTATTAATCTACAAATCACCATCATTTACCATGGATTTACAGTAGTAACACCATGGTACTGTGTCAGAGATGTGGGATATTCATATTGAATTTTATTATATGATTAATGTAGACACACATTAAATGTATTGAAGGAGTAATGGAATATAATTACAGTATATTCTGAGATTAAGCGATAGTGTTTTTGCATTTATACTAAATGTATTTAGGCTACTGTTTTTCATACAAATACCTAGAATTTTGAATATAACTCAAACAGTCAGAATAACTAAATTTCACTATATAAAAATTAGGTTGTTACAATTTATTATTATTTTTTTTTTTTTTTTACAGATTTTACTGTTTTTGATCATGAACATAAATTTACATCTGCATCCTAACTCAAGCTACTTTCAACAAATTTCAAAGAGACAAAAAAATATTTTATATTATTAATATTGCAGCCTGCACTGCAAACTGTGCTGAATATATTCGTCCAAGTCAGGCAACACAAACCTGCGAGACCTGTTTTATGATTTGAAACAATATCACTCATTAGAACATGCAGAAACTAAGAATTTTTTTTTTTTCTATTAAGATATTTATTTTGTTGAGGAAAAATTACTGGAAAAGTTGAAAAAAAATAAAAAAAGAATGAAGTGTTTGACCATAAAGAGTAGTTTAAAACCACAGCTAACAGTGTGCTTACTACAACTTTCACTTAAGAGCAAAAATTTGCCCTTAAACTTTTTAAATAAATAAATAATACATTTAAAATTGATCATGATAATTATCAATACAGATTGATAAGAAAATTTTTATCATGATTTTTACATGATCATTGTCCATACCTATTGTACGCATGGCTGTGATATCATTTTTGAATAACCTATTTTACCAGCTTAGACTTTGAGTTGAATTATATTCAGCACAATTTTCAGGAATGCAACCTTTTTGTAGTTGGAAATCAGAGATAGCATATTTCATAAATGGTCTGGAAGCACTGTGAGGGACATTTCTTTTTATATGGCCCCTTTAATCCAGCAGCAATTTATTGCTTCCTTTACTCTCTAAACTGAAGTTAACTAGTGCTCTCCTGAGTTAGATGCCTTGTGGTACTATGGGTACCCAAATTTGTTTAAACACCATCCATACTCATCTGCATGCAATCCACTTTCCTCTCGGCCCAGCTGACCCAGTGAAGCTGGATCAATTGGTGATAAACTGCACACTGAGTGGAACAAACACAATGAGCCTTACAATTTGGAGAGAGGCCTTCACCCTGCTCATCTCTTAACACAGCCATTATTCTGTCCACCAGAGGTAGCAATGGGACCCTCTGGAGAGGTGCATTGTCCACAGGCAATGTCCGATGAATCATGCACATTTTCATCTGTTTCTTTTCATGGCAACACGCTGAAACTTCAAAAGTAGGTGGTGATGTCACTCAGCACTTAGAGAATACGAATGGGAGATTTTCACATACCAGTTGCCTTAATCAATATCTTCCCTGAGCCTCTCCCTAATCCCATATTCTGGTCTCCCTTGTTCCAGCAACACTTGCAAGCCAAAGGCTCCTTCGAAGCTTATCAGCATTTAACTTACTCTGACACTGAACAATTGTTGGATAATTAGTCCAAGCCCAAAAAAGCTGTTAAAGAATTGTAGTCCAGCTTGTTGGCTACTGCCTACATAGGCAACTGCTTATGTAGGCAGTAGCCAGTTCAAAATATCATAAGTGACTTAAGGAGAAACATACTCGTGACATAAGGAGAAATTAATTTCAGGAGTTTGATGTTAGCATGTTGCTAAGCTAACAATACACTGCTCTAACAAAGTAAATAAAGTAACATACAGCAAACAAATATTGGGTAACCAATCAAGTACGTTTATCAATAATCTTTGGCACTAAATGAAATAAGCATAGGCCAAATTAAAATCAAAATCTCTTGACTTGCCCACTATGAAACTGAGCTTTAGTTTGCTTTTTCACATACGATACATGTGAAGCGGCTATAAATTAGGTAAAGAAAAGGTGGCTTACCTTCGTTTACCAAAAATAAAGTAGCAGCCTTGACGTCAGGCACCTTATGATGCCTTAAAATGCTAGGTAGTATTGGTAGGCAACTCACTATGTTTTAGAACAGAGCTAGTGAGTTTGGTTGGCGGCCAGAGACTTAATATGGCCCCTAGAGATTATACTAATTTAGGTGCTGTTTAGGAAAACACAAGGGTTTATTCCAATTATACATTGACTCTATGGAGTCCATGGATTCGGTTAGAAGACTAATAAGCGGGCAAACAAGAGCTTGAACCCGTTGATGCATGCAAGCATAACTAAAAGAACTTCTGGTGTCCACTGTAATGTTTCTTTGCGCAACTCTTGGGAGATAAATGCATTTGGCATTGACAGGTGCAAGTCGAGGCTTGATGTGAAGGTAATTACGCATTTTCCATTACTGGAGTGAACTGGAGGCAGTGCTTCTTCACTCAAGGGGACAAAAAGGTTTGGTCTGCTGAACCATATACCTTCAGGGTCTGTTATCAGACACGCTCAAGGCTCTCAATCAATGAAATCCAGCAAGGCAATGATGTTAAATGCCTGGACAAGAAAACAGCATTTCCAGCCAATCAGGGATTGAACTGCTCCTGTTAGTGTGTAAACATAAGAGCCTGGGGTAAAACAGCTTTGAGGACAATCGGAGCAGCCTGAGACGATAAAAATTAACGAGTGCAAATTTCATGCGGTTCCTTTTAAGACGTGTTTATGTCCTCGCCCTTCTGCTGCAGGCGAGCGAGACTCTAACAGTCTCATCAACTGGGTTAACCTCCACCAACAATTAGTGTGCCGCACTCAAGCTCGTGAGGGTAATAAAAGCGTGCCTGGCCTCAGGCAAACAATACATTAGAGCTGGGAGAGGAGGTTTACAAACTGGCAATGACAGGCAGCAATGAGTAATAGTCAAATGTGCAGACTCAAGGACTGATTTTGAAGATCAGCTCCCCCATAGAACAAGAGCCAATCAACAAGGACATTCTTGTTCAGTAATGTGCTATTACTGCAATGTTTAGCATAATGCCCCAATTTACCTCTATTGGCAATATTTCAGCAAGCTAACATCTGAATCAGACTGTGAAATGTCAGTTGTGAGATCGTTTAGTGCAAGGTGATTGACCCACTGGAATTAAGAGAAACATTAACAGCCATTAGTGACACTATTTGCTGTGAAAGGTCAAGCTGTACAACACAAATGGCTCACCTTGAAAAAGCCGATGATGCCAACGCCATATTCCACACAGTACTTATCCAGCAACTCTCTATTCCAGGCATCCAGGTTGACATACTTAAGGATGTTCTCGTAGATGACAAGTGTAAATCGACCCCGGTTCTTGTCTGTTAGTGTGGGCATATCACCCTTCCCAGGTGCGATCTCGGTCTGGTATCGAAATCTCCCAGATTCCAAGATGGCCACGATGTCCTGGCCCAACTGGGAATACAAGCTCTCTACAAACACTAGTACTACAGGGTCGGTTCGAGACATGTCTGCTGGCTTGGCGGTTCTGGCTGGCAGCAGCCTTGCTGATGGAGGGGAAGGAGTTGCCCGGGGATCTTCCCAATCAGCAGTACCTTCTTCTGGGACCACCACACCTCCAACTCCTGCAGGTTCGAGCTCTCTTTTAACACCATACAAGAAATAGGCTGAGATGAGGACACTGACCATGCAGAAAATGAAGAGCAGCAGCAGGCTGGTCTGCAGCGTGAGCTGACGGAAGAGCCGTCTCACACGTCCACACATCAGCATCATCACCTTGCAACCACACTAATCAGGATAGACACAGTCCTCTATTTACAAGACTACTGTATGTTTTTTCCAAAGAGACAAAATAGATGGGTTGAAATTGGGCTTCTCCTTAAGGTATGGACTCATGTCACCATTGCAGAGGATGGTGAGACTGGGTTGGGCAGGGGACGGCATGGGCGAAGTGGGCTTCCACTCTCCAGCAAGGGATGTGCACTGCCCCCACATGCACCAGCGGCCCCCTGCCCAACACCTCTATGCCCCTTCTCTACCCTCTCTGAGTCCTTTTGTCCTGATCCCGTGCAGAAAAGATTATGGGTTTTGGACTTGTTGAAGGTGGCTTCTTGTTCTTCGGCACTGGATGCTCTAGACAGATCATGCCCAGAGCATTCTCGCCTCCTTGAGTTTATCTAAAAAGAAAACAAAACATGAATTTAAAAAAAATCAATGCAAACAAAATCAATGCAATTAAAGCAAAAATATCTACTCTGCACCATTTTAGCAATCAATTATGTTACTTGTGGACCAAACAGTCCTATAATTTAACTCTAAGGTGCAACTGTGTATTCAAAGGCAATGAATTCTGACTAGACCAGACAAAAAAAAACTCTTGTATTACCCCTCTCTGAATTTTGGCTGCAAAAGCCAAACCCACATGATGCCGTGGGAGCCCTACAACCTGGGTTTCTTTTCACTGAATACCAAGAGCGTCTAGAGAGGCATTAACAAAGGCATTGCCAGGATTACGGGATAATGGAGGCGGCTTGTATTGATTAGTAAGGGCTTTAAAAAGTGATCCTCACTATCTTTCATGCACTTCAAAAGGGCAAAAGTCATTTAATCTTTTCATCTTAAATGAATGGTTTAGCGCAAAGTGTGGCACAGGTGAATGAGTCGAGAAGGATTCAGATTAGCGCTAACCAAGTAAAGACCTCTGCAGAATAAGGATAGAACTAATGGCGATTGCAGGAAGTTGTATTGAAGGCTAAAGGTGAACGGCAAGTGTGAAAGGATCTTGCAAGAGGGATCATGAAAGTGTAACTTCAGATGTAATCTAAACCTGCCAAATATTCCTTATGCAACTTTCAAAGACATCCCGAACTACAGAAAAACCCATTACAGACAAAAGGACAATAGAAAGTTTGAAAAGTCAGTAAACATGAAAGCCAATTTAAAGCCATTCATATGAAATAAGACACCTAAACAAACAATACGACCGACTTTTACAGACGGTACTGTGGTTTTAGGTTTTGTTCACTTTCAAAGACATCTTCTCAAAAGATGCAGAGTTTATACATACATGCATCACCAGTGGACTACATGATGTTTAACTAGAGGGAGTAGCACACAATGGGTGTCTGAGGAAAGGCTGAAGCAAAGCAACAAGACAACGTGTCTGAGAAGCAATACAGGCAAATTTTCAAAGGCATCACAGACTCATTTCATGTATGGGTTATGTGAAAAGGGAGACTAGAACAAAGAATCAAAGCCTTGCAGGGGTTCGGGGATAAAAATGCATGAATACCGCAAAAAAGGGAAAAGACACAAGACCATTCCTTCGACAAGATGATGAAGGGAAAAAAGTCTTGACAGAGAAATAATAGAGCCTTAGAGAAGGCCATTTTATCATTTCAAAGGGTTGCTGGGAGTACATGTAAAAATCCTGAAACACAGCTGTTGACTCTCCTGTCTGCTTGTGTGATCCAAAATCCCCATCAGGAATTTTAGGGGCCGGTGCTGTTAAGAGAAGTACACAAAGTATTTCAGCTGTAGGGTGGGGAGGCATTGGGTTTTATAAAGAAAAAAGGCAAATCTAGGCTGCATTCCACAAGGGACACTCAAGAAGAATGTTTTTGCACCCAGTAGCTCCACATCTCCTTTCCTTTACACCAGGATTACTCTCAGGCCACAATACCTGTCACTGGCCTCTCATTGTGTCCGGCAGAGGAACGTGAACAGCCATCAGCGTATCGTCAGAGATCGGATTACAGTCAAAGAGCTTTCCTATTCAGAGCCTGGTTCTTTAATATGCAGAAGTCCGGACTAAAGACGGCTGAAGCAGCCCATTGTGTAGTGCATACTCTGAACAGCATGACTCAGATGACATGAAGCAAGAGAGCCCACACCCAGAACAAAATTCTAAGGATATGAAATGCCTTTGTAGCATGAGAGAATAGGGGAGTTTTATGAGGTGATGAAAATGAAACCAAATTAATAAATACCAGGATTCTTATAATATTGTTAAATAATTAATTGCAATTGATATTACTAGAATATTAAAAGGAACAGTTCACCAAAAAATGAAATTGTGTCATCATTTACTCAGGCGCATGTCATTACAGAAGTATATGCAATCTTTGAAGAACAATGGGGTCCAACCAACTCAAAAGCACTAAAGACATTTTTCAAAACGTTTTCAAAAAAAATTATTTTATATTCCACAGAAGAATGAATGTCATACATGTTTAAAAAGATATGAGATTGAGTAAATGATGACAGTATTGATTTTTAAGTGAACTTTCCCTTTAATTTGACTAAAGGTCATGTTGTAGATGTTAAATGAACATGTGATGTGCAGTCAATGGTATACTGTCTTTTTTTTCTGTCTAAAAATGGAGACAACTGCCGTTAACATATTTCACGACTATGGAAAAACAAAAATAAAGAAATAAACAAAATGCTGATAGATTACACAAGAACAAGGGATGAAAAAAGGTGTTGAAACGAAAGTGTCAAGACATGGAAAAATAAGGACCTTGACATTTTGAAACCCGTCACCATCTCACCCACGCCAGAAAGTTTCTTCTGTCCCAGATCTTTCCTTCCTATTCTTTTTTTTTTTTTATCCACAGTCTTAAAAGCCCAACAGACGTGTGAAAAGTGCACCCTGCCTGGGAGTCACAAAAGCCATTTTCTGATGGCAGGATTGCTTCCATAACACTCCATATCTCAAGGGCACAGCATACCTTCATTCCCAAAAGCTCACACTGTACTGTCAGCTCTGGCTCTTTCAAATCCTGTTGAGTGTTGGTCAAATCGTGAGCCCAGACAATGCTTGACAACTACTATATTTCAAAACACAGATAGAAAATGTACGATAAAGTTAGTTTAGACACATTATAAAACCACAGATTGCTGCCAAAGTGTTACAATGTTTAAGATTTATGTGGTTCCAGTTATGAGTGCAATAAAACCAGGAGACTGGAAAACATAGCGACGTCTACATGATATCCGGAATTGATCGGCACTAAATCAAAAGTTATAGGTCTGGAGTGGAAAAAGCAAAGGGTATCAATATACACAGGTGATTTTGAGAGATCTGCTGACAGGAAAAATATATGGAACCATCAAAATTTATCTGTACTGTCTCCTCTTTCTTGTTTTATGTCAAAGCAAAGCGATGGTACAGATCTGCTCCTGGAAGAATGGGATGATAAAAAGGACGACATGCTCGAACAGCTTCGAACACCAGAGCCACATTCACTGCCGCTCAGAGACACAGGACACTTCCTGGAGCAAGTGGTGTGCATCTACGTGCCAGGACAGCAGGACAATAGCTGGCCGATCGCCCTGGACAGCTCGACTCACAGGACTAGTTTCTACCGAGCTTTAACCGCAGGCAGACCTAAAAATCAAAAGAACCCCTCCCAAATCAGTACAGTGCTATTCAACGTTCACAATGACGGACATTGTTTGTAGCACATGATGATGACGGTGGCTGCTGTGGGGTCCATTCCTGCTCATGAATGGAAGTAGTCAGACTGAGACTAATGCTGGCTCTGACCACCTCTGTTCTGTTACAAACTCAGCCTAAACCCACAATAAGAGCAGTCCAAGCCTGATTTTGCCTGTCAGTGAAATATCTGGGTTTTTCATAAAAAAGAATGAATAAAACATGTTGTAATTGTCATTACGCTCAGCTGATGCCGAAAACAAATGTGCGGTTCTGTTAATTCATGATGTGTCTTTATAGAGCATAGAAAGAAAATAGAGAATAAAATACCCAAGGGAAAAGCTAAATAGTCTAATTTGTTAGAGAGACAAATCACCAGCTGCAGGTCACTGGGAATGAACTCAGCCTCAGTAGATGAGCAACATTCAAAATGTTGTTGACTTCAGGATGATTGAGTCTGTAAAAAGTAGGGAGTTGTTGAAAAATAAAGTTACACTTATAGTTATGGAAACTTATTTCTGCCATGGAATCATGATATAAAATGGCAATTTTACCCCACACTTCTGACTACTTTTTTTTTTTTTTTTTTTTGGAGCAACCCCCATTTTCATTGTGCATTTCAATTAATCTCAATCAAACTGCAGTTGGGTTATTTTGATCAGGTAAAAAATAACTAAAATATACAGCTAACTAATACAAAACAATAAAAACATAACATACAAAAAATATAATTTTTGAAAATGAACTCTTCAACTCTTTCAAGTCTCTCAACATGGAGCCAAAAACAACCCCGACCTAGTTAAAATCACAGCTATCAAAATGAACATGACCTGCACATGGCTGGCCACAGATCTAAGAATGTGTTAATATGACAGACACCAAAGACTTGGCTCCTCCACAAACAACACAAAAAATGTCTTTATGAACACATCTATCAACACAATGATCTATAATAAACCACTTGTCACATTAGTGGAAATTACCATGATGGAAATTGGCCATGTTATCGGTCTTAACCACAATTAAACGACACAAAAGTCTACAGTCATACCGGTCTGAGACTTGACTTACCAAGTGTGCACAGTAAGGAACTAAATGTGTTGTAAATTTTTAATATGTTTTGGATTCTTGCTTTTGCCTCAAATACATGCAGAGCTTATTTTCGGGGTCAGCAGGATGTCGTGTTCTAATCTCCAACCCAAAACTGAAGATGTGAGGAGACAATTTGCTGAAATCTTATTTTTTCAAAGGCAAAGGGTTGCAAACAAAAGCCACTAAAGTTCAAAGACCATGTTTAGTGAGAAATATCTAAATCTGTCTGAAAGGGAGAGCCAGCAATTCCTACTGCCAAAGTGTTCAAAGCACATTCTTGCTTTCAGATGTATAGTCAATAAATAGCTAATAATAACGAATATGGGATGCCACACTAGCAGCAGAGGACATATTTCCGTCTTTATGGGCTATTGGCTTGATTTGAACCCATCTGACATGAAAGCTGTGCGCGTAATCCCCTCAGGTCTCAAAAACTGTGTGATCTAGGCCTAAATATTGATATCATAACATGCAATATTCCCACAGAAGAAATTAATTTAGTTAATGGTAGTTTTAAAGGGGCCATATCATTGATTTTCCTAGTTCTTTTGAAATCTGAGTTTGATGTAATACATAGACATACTTCCAACTAAAAAAGCGCTGTTCTGAAATAGCAAATTAGCAAAAACAATTGGGGATGCTCCGATCAGGATTTTTGCAGACGATACAGAGTACCGATTTCTCGTCATGGTGATCGGCCGATACCAATGCCGATTTTGATGCTTCAATCTTTATATAACATATGTAATAATGTTTTCTAAACAATCACAAAAATTATTCCTTATATAGTGAACATTTGAATATGCTTTTAAAATGGGGTTTATGCATACCTATGTATATCAGGATACCTAATATAAGACAAAAATATTTTTGTATTTTTAGCTATTTTTGTATTTTTAGCCAAGCAGTATGGAGAGCCACTTCAGAAACATGCCGCGGCGTGGCTGTATAAACAAGCACTGACTAGAGCGGCCGCGATCAGCTCCGGTTCGCCGCAGTGATGCCAGTGCAGTGATGCCAAAACATTCAGAATAAAATAGTGAATTTTTCATTGTTTCTAGAAATGTCATAGCATTTCCACACAGGTGATGACATGACTGCGGTGCCAAATCATTTATGTCCCCACGCATCATGTACGTACTTGCACGTTGACGTCATCAAATTGCGATCGGTTCGTGAGTTCGGCCAAGTGTAGTGAGTACCGATAAAATATGATTATCGGCTGATACCAATCTCCGGCCGATCGATCGGAGCATCCCTATTCACAATACATCAGTACCATATACATTTTTGTACTATACATTATAATGTTGTGATGCCTTAATCGAATTGCAGAATTTAAAATGACTGATTCATGACACATCAAGTGAAATGAGGATTAGCCAATCACGACACACCTCATTTACATATACAAGTCTTAAAGTGGAAGTGAAGCAGTCAGTCAAGTTTACATTATTTAGTAAAGTGATTTCCACTTTAATAAAAAAAAATATAAAGACGATTAATGTAACCTTTTTAAAAGAAAAAAATATGTTTTGTTATAGCCATCTTGCAGTACCACCGCGTGTGACGTCACTGGGTTGGTTCGCTCAGTTGGCCAGTAAAGTAATATATAGGCATTTCATTGTATACCAAACATTGTTTTCATAACGTGAGGCGCAACATGACTTACAGTATTACTTTACTGGGCAACGGAGCGAACCAACACCATGACATCACACGCTTGCTCCAAAAGCTATAACAAAACATCCTTTTTTCTTTAAAACGGTTACATTAATCATGTTTGTTATATATTTTTTAATTAAAGTGGATTTCAATTTACAAAATAATGTAAACTTGACTGACTGCTTCACTTCTACTTTAAAGGTACAGTAGTGCAGACAGCCAGAGTAATCGGGTTCTAGGTATTAAATATTTATATATAATATATTTATGTATTTATATTCATATAATTTATATGTAAATATTTTTAAAATATATGTGCGTCTTATATATACACAAATATATACACAGTATACACACATATTATATAAAACAAAAACCTATTTTAGATGCAATTAATCATTGCCCAGCACTAAAATTATAATAATATAAATTCATATATAAATGTAATTCTACAAATGAATATAATGCCACTAATGCTTCAAATGTGTATGTCCCCTTACAGGTGTTAAAAGATTCTATCTGAGATATGAGATTTGTCAGAGATTTGTCAGAGAAATGTCAGAGATTTGTCAGAGATTGAATGAAACTGAATAGGACTGAGGGAGAGAGAAATGGACAGTCAGAGAAACAGAGCAAAAGATAAAGAGGCTGATAGGATGAGAGCAAACAAGAGCTACATAAAAACAAGCTTCTCCATTGAGCAGATTGCTTGGCTCAAAGGGTAAAGACGCCACTGGGACAAATGGTTGGTAAACTCCTCAGGGCTTCAAACAGTGAACTGACAAACAGCATTAGATGCCCGAAGGGCCTAGACACAGCACAATCTGGAAAAGGTCGGGAAGTGTAATCCTAAATCCCTAATCCCGTTTATCTGGGCTGGACCAAATGTGCAGATGAAAATGGCAGATAAATGTGCATCGAGTAGACGGTGTGCAAACTTGAAACTTCACTGCCGACAAAAGAAAAAAAGAAAAACAAAACCCGCTCTGCAGATCAGTTCAAAGTTCAAATCAATTAGAGGCCATTACAGAGAGGGCACAAACATAGGAACACAGAAGCCAGACAGCAGAGCAATGCAGATATACCTCGCAGACAGGTATCACTATAGCCAGATTTCAATTTAGTGGCCAATCGCCCTTAGAAAAGCCTGTTTAATGGCTTGATACTGATGAATAAACAAGTGTGAAGTCTCCGGAGCTCAAGAAATCTTGACCGATGCGGAATACTTGAGATGTAAGGACTTTGCTGTCTGTGGTGGCAGAAATGGAGGGGACACTCAAAATCACTATTATGTATGAAGGCACAGTAGAAGCAGCAGAGAGCAACAAATCAATCTTCCCTGCTGGCGGCTCCAATCTCAAGGGCACTCAGTCTCCATCAGAAGACTGCATTTGCCCTTGCCAGGCCAGACGGTGTGTGTGTTGAGCTCCTTCCTGTGCGCTCTCACACCCGCCATTGACACACACACACACACACCAGTTTTGATACAACTGTACTGGTAAACACTCCAGTCTGTCTGCACACAGTGTGCTGCCACCATTCTGCTGCCGGTGCCAAGCTCGAGGACAGGCTGACTTGCCAAAAGATCCTTCCCCACCCCACGCACAACATGGGCCGCATTCGGCTGTATCTGTGCATCCTAATCAGTGAACTTAATCTCCTGTTTCACTGGTGCTGCACTGACCCCGAGAAACCGGACAGCAAAGACATGCAATCATGCTCCCAACTGACCGTCTTTACCACAGGAGAAATGGGATTATGGATAGGGAGGAGGCTTGTCTCCAAAAAATTAGGGTGAACAGTGGAGCCCGCAGGCTGTTAGGGTAATAGTTCAAGTTGAGCTTTGTCGTCATTCCGCTACATGTGGGGACATACAGTGGAACGAAATGTCGCGCCTCGCAGGACCACGGTGCTACATAAATACAGACATACAACAAAGAAGAAAAAAAACACTATAACCCTACAACTAACCTACTGACAGATTTAACTATATATATACACATGTATATAGTATTTACCCTATACAAACTAAAAAATAGAAGATAAAAAATACAAACTATACGAATGCGTCACATAAATATTACCCTATACAAACTAAAAAATAGAAGATAAAAAATACAAACTATACGAATGCGTCACATAAATATTACCCTATACAAACTAAAAAATAAAAGATAAAAAAATACAAACTATATGAATGCTTCACAAATACTGTACATGTGCAAAGAGAGACATTTTGAGTAAAGCAGCTGGTTGGGGAACAGAGCAGGATGATTTGTAATGCCTGAGCATGTAAACATACATATATTGCTGAGTCTTTTGTGGGATTGTGTACACGCAGCAGTGTGTGTAAGGTGTCTAGTGCACATAGAGGAGAGTGTCTTACTACAGGTGGTTTGTACAGGCCCACTCATCTGTGTGTAGCACACTTCAAATTGCACAAAAAAAAAGTTCCATACAGTTTTTTCTTTGGTGTGGTAAGGTTGGGGGGTGGGGGGTGGTCCATGTTTCAGCAGGTAGGGGTTTGCATGGGGTTTCAGAGGGGGGCGGGGTGGTTTGAGTTCAGGGCTCTCACAGCCTGGGGGAAAAAGCTGTTGAGCAGTCTGGCAGAGCGGGCTCTGATGCTCCGGTACCGTCTTCCTGATGGTAGGAGCTGGAAGAGACTGTGGGAGGGATGGGTGGAGTCCTTCATGATGCTGTTGGTTTTGCTGGAGCATCGTGTAAGGAAAATGTCCAGGATGGAGGGGAGAGGGGCACCGATGATCTTTGCAGCTGTGTTCAATGTCCGCTGGAGGGTCTTGCGGTCAGCAGCACTGCAGTTCCCGTACCAGACAGTGATGCAGCTGGTCAGCACACTCTCAATGGTGCCTCTGTAGAATGTGGTGAGGATGGGTGGAGGGAGACTTGCTCTTTTCAGCCGGCGGAGAAAGTGTAGGCGCTGTTGTGTCTTTTTGGAGAGTGATATGGTGTTGGTGGTCCAGGTGAGATCTTCTGTGATGTGCACCCCCACGAATTTAGTGCTGCTGACTCTCTCCACAGTCGAGCTGTCGATGGTCAGTGGGGGGTGGTCAACGGAGTTTCTTCTGAAGTCCATCACAACCTCCTTTGTCTTCTCCACATTGAGGGACAGCTTGTTAGTGCCACACAATTCAGCCAGCTAAACTGCATCGTTCGTAGAGCGGTTTGGACGGTATGCAAACTGGAGCGCGTCAAGTGTGTTGGGGAGGCTGGTTTTGATGTTGTGCATGACTAACCTCTCAAAGCACTTCATCATGATTGGAGTCAGTGCTATGGGACGGTAGTCATTGAGACAGGACACAGGTGATTTCTTTGGTAGCGATATGATTGTTGTGGATTTGAAACACGTGGGGACGACTGCCTGGCTCAGCGAGGTGTTGAAGATATCTGTTAGGACATCTGTCAGCTGTGCAGCACAGTCTCTCAGAATACGGCCAGGTACGTTGTCAGGTCCCGCAGCCTTGCGTGGGTTAATCCTAGATAGGGTCTTCCTTACGTCGGCTGGAGACAGACAGAGCGCCTGGTCATTGGGAGGTGTGGGCAGTTTTTGTGCAGGTGTGTCATTCTGCATTTCAAACCATGAATAAAAGTGGTTGAGTGCATCGGGGGGGGAATGTGTCCTCATCACAGGCCTGTGGCGGGGGCTTGTAGTCAGTGATGGTCTGAATGGCTTGCCACAGGCTCCGTGTGTCTCTGCTGTCTGTGAAGTGATTGTTGATTTTTTGAGCGTATGACCGTTTTGCATTTTTGATGCCACAGGACAGACTGGCTCTTGCTGTTTTGAGGGCTGCTTTATCTCCTGATCTGAATGCTTCATCTCTGGTCTTTAGCAGCTCACAAACCTCTGCTGTCATCCATGGCTTCTGGTTTGCACGTGTGGTGATGGTCTTGGTGACTGTCACATCATCAGTGCACTTTTTGATGCAAGCAGCCACAGTTTCAGTGTACTCCTGCAGGTCTGTGTGGTTGTTGTAGGTGGCTGCCTCTTTAAACATGTTCCAGTCTGTGTCCTGGAAGCAGTCCTGCAGTGCTGAGGTGGCATTGTCTGGCCATACTGTTATCTGCTTTTGAACCGGTTTGGCGAGTTTGAGAAGTGGTCTATATGCTGGGATTAGCATAACAGTGATGTGGTCTGAGTACCCGAAGTGGGGGCGGGTACAGCCTTGTAAGCGTTCTTTACTGTTGTGTAAACAAAGTCCAGTGTGTTGTTTCCCCTTGTTGCAAAGTTCACATGTTGGTAGAACTTTGGCAAAACTGTCTTTAAGTTTGCATGGTTGAAGTCACCGGCTATGATGAGAAAGCCGTCAGGGTTATTTGTTTGTTGTTCGCTGATGGCGCTATACAGTTCACGAAGCGCATCCTTAGCGTTTGCACACAGGGGGGATGTAAACTGCAACAATAACAATGACCGTGAACTCCCGCGGCAGATAGAACGGTCGACACTTCACAAACATAAACTCCACCAGCGATGAACAGTGTTTTGATATTACCGTAGCATTGTTACACCAGTCTTTGTTGATATACACACACAAGCCACCTCCGCGGGTCTTACCAGACAGTGATGAATCTCTATGCAAACTCGGAAGCTGGTTAGCCCGTGCTGCTGAATGGCGGAGTCCGGGATGTTGTCGTTTAGCCATGTTTCGGTGAAAACAAACACACAACAATCCCTTGCCTCATGCTGTGTAGATCGACTGAGTTGAATTAAGTCCAGTTTGTTTTCCAGAGAGCGAACGTTTGAGAGCATGAGTGTTGGAAGAGCCAGTCTTGTGGGATTAGCTCTTAGCCTAGCTCGTATACCTCCGCGCTTACCGCGCTTCCGTCCTCTCTCACACCGCTTGCGACGCTGCCTTGTGCGGGTAGCATCAGTAGACGAGGCCGCGGTCTCGAGGTCCAGCTCCAGCAGTAAACAAAGGCCTCGTAGCTTCTCAGTAGACGCCGGCGAGAGTTGTTGTTTGTATGCGTTGCCGATATCCAAAAGACTTTGGCGATCATAGATGAGTTTTGGGGTGATTTCCTTATGAGTTAGCGGTAAACTGACATTATTTGGAGACGAACAGACTACATTAAAAAGACATAAAAGCACCGTCTTTGGGACCCGGAGTAGACGCTGCGTCTGATCGCACCGCCATCTTGGACTCTCAGAGATTAAAATAAACACAAGCTAGGGCTCTGACTACAAGCAGGACCAAAAAGCTCAAAATGAAAATAATGAACAACTTAAAAAAAAGAAAAAAAGTAAAGGAATTTGAAAATGTATGATTTGACCATTAGATGTCATGGGAAAGAAATATTATTTATTTATTAAAGTAGGCAACATTTGGAAACACGTTTTTATGCTAGCTGTGCAGAACTGTATACTTTTACTTTTTTTTTTTTTTTTACTTTATACTAAATATTTTTTTTAATATTTTTGTATCATTTTAGAAAATTGTAAAATAACAATTAATTATTTTAAACACTTAATTTATACGTTAATATTTGGGGGGTTTTTTCATTACAAAATTTATGTGAAATATTTTTACAATTTAATTTTTTTTTAATAATTATCTATTTTAATATGATTGTATTGTAAAATGTATTTATGTTTATCATCTTTTTAACTATTTTTTTTCTGTCACTTTTGATCATTTTAAGGCATCCTTACAGAATAAATATGAATATCTCAATCTTTGTTCACACTTATACTATGTATACTGTAGTTATTAAAACATATGAATTACAAAAATAAATTATTAAAATAAAAAATAAAAATGAAATGTATTTATTTTGAATACTTTAATTTTAGTCCTTCATATGACGCTTAAATATTAATATATAAATATATATATAAATATTTGCTTAAACCATTGCTATGACAGAAAATGCTCCCCCCCCCCAACAAAAGAAAACGCAAAAAATAAATTACCATTACTATTAACAATCCAAAAGCAATCATTTTAGCAGGTGTCACCCAAATGAGCCTACAATCATGCAAAATTAGCTAATTACACAGAGTCTGGGCAATCCTCGTGGTAAACAAACAAAAAAGAGTGAACAGAATATAAACAGGCAAATGGCTGTTTTTCAAGACCAATCAGACACTTAGTGCACATGGATGAATCCCAGTAGAAAAAGTGGGGCCTACAGGGGTCCTCTTATCCGTGAGACGTAGATAAAAGCTAACCGTGAGGTGCATCAGTGCAGCTCCATCCTTTTCTCATGTCCCTCCATCAGTCGCTGATATCCAAATACCTCTCAGGCATCGCTAAGACAAAGAAGCATTTCAGAAACATGTTTGACACAGGCACAGAAAGAAATCAATGAGCTGTCAGCTCAATCTCTTACCTCGGTGCGCTTTAATGGCTCAGACGAGAGAAGACAGTGCAAGCTTGACCCCATCACTTATAAAGTCATCCAAGCTTTGATTTCACTTTAAATGACAATCTGCAGGGTTAAAAGTGCAGAATTGAGAGGTATTTTGATTTAACTAGCTTTCAATCCCCATGTGGACATTCACCTCAGGGACGCCTTGAAGAAATTTAAGAGTGGAAGCAACTAGTCACTTTGGATGTAGTCACCTGGTATCTACAAGTGAAGCTGCACACTCATAACGACAACCAAACATCTTGAATTCCCAAAATAAATGATTCTACTTGTTCAGAATGACATTCTATGCAAAAGGAAACTGCTTATACTGAAGCTCTTGCGACATAGCACGCTGGGAACGGGTGCAGAAAAACTTCAGTCAGCTTCTTTAAGGATGTCGTCAGCTTCTTTAAGGATGTCTTCAGTGGTAAGCCATGCTACAGGGGATAATTGGTAGCGGTGTGCATCCACTAGCAAATAAAAACAGGGGCTGCCATCACATACCGAGCCCAGATGCTCGGAAACACCTCCGTCCCTCTCCTCTTAATTAGGTTGCACAACACAAAGGGAACCAGGCTATTTTTAGCCCCTTTAACCACCGAGGGCTCTCAAAGACCAGGAGAGAGTAGAAACAAGAGAGAAAGAGAGGGAGAGAGAGAGAAACAGAGAGAGAGAGAGAAATGTCACCTTTATTTAAGAGGACACTGAAGCCACAAAGGTCAGAAAAATACATTTAAAGCGTGTTGATTGTTATCTCTGGTCAGAAAATTTAGAATTGCCTCCAAAGATAACAGTGAATTGAATTCATCTTGAGGACGCTACGAATGAGATTGCGCTTGAGGCCAATTGCAACTAAATCAAATATTGCATTTCATACACAGGCCTTCTGATGCAAGGCATTCAATAGCAAAATATCTGTATTATAACTCACTCGCCCTCATTGCAGAGTAATTTTTGGTTTTCAGATTCCCTTATTAAATGGTTTTACAAATCACAGACAATCTTTTCTATACAATATTAAATCCAAACTGACTTGACATTTTAAGACAATTTTTTAGGCATCATTAATGTCAATAGCTCAAATAGCGAGAGTTGCACTCCACAGTTTAATATACAGAGATATAGGTTTTCTTAAACGCCTCAGCAATAGTAATAAGGATGACTGCCTTAGAAAAAGCATCACTAATAATTATATCACAGCCCACTTTCACAAGCTAATCAAATGCTAATGAGTAAATCAAGTCTCACTCTACAGTATTTCCTGCTGCACTCAGAAATGGGTCACATTACAGAAGTTAAAAGGCTTAGTTTACCCCAAAATGAAAATTGTATCATTATGTACTCACACTCTTGCCAATACAAACCCATATGCAGTTGAAATGTGCTTTTAACACAGGCGAATGATAAACCAGCTACTTTCCATACAAAGATTTACAGTAATCATGTCTGTCACAATTCAATAATACATATACAACCTGAATTCTGAATTGTTGGGACGTTTTTTTAAATTTGAATAAAATGAAAACTAAAAGATTTTCAAATAACATGAGCCACTATTTTATTTACAATAGAACATAGAGAACATAAATGTTTAAACGGAGAAATTTATTATAAAATACACTTTTATTCACTAAATGAGCTCATTTCAAATTTGATGCCTGCTACAGGTCTCAAAAAAGTTGGCACGGGGGCAACAAAGGGCTGAAACAAGAATTTTTTAAAAGATTCAGCTGGGAGAACATCTAGCAACTAATTAAGTCAATTGACATCAGGTCTGTAACATGATTAGTTATAAAAGGGATGTCTTAGGCAGAGTCTCTCAAAAGTAAAGCTGGGCAGAGGCTCTCCAATCTGTGAAAGAGTGCGTAAACAAATTGTGCAAAACTTTAAAATCAACGTTCCTCAACGTCAAATTGCAAAGTCTTTGCAAATCTCATCATCTACAGTGCTTAACATCATCAAAAGATTCAGAGAAACTGGAGAAATCTTTGTGCGTAAGGGACAAGGCCGAAGACCTTTGTTGGATGCCCGGGCCCTCAGATGACACTGCATCACTCATCGGCATGATTCTGTCATTGACATTATTAAATGGGCCCAGGAATACTTCCAGAAACCACTGTCGGTAAACACAATCCACCGTGCCATCTGCGGATGCCAACTAAAGCTCTATCATGCATATGTGAACATGGTCCAGAAGCGCCGTTGTGTCCTGTGGGCCAAGGCTCATTTAAAATGGACTGTTTCAAAGTGGAAAATTTTCTATGGTCAGACGAGTCCAAATTTGACATTCTTGTTTACACAATGCAATTAAAATTAGAATCATTCTCAAGCGAAAAGACGCGTTTACACGTGACTGTGAGTGTGCACGTGGCTGTGACGTCATTGCCTGCACTGCTGGCAATAAAAGGATCGGCTTGGAATCGGCAAGACGTGAGACGTGAAAAATCGATTCTGATCACTGGCCGATCAATCGCTGCATTCCTAATTCTCGTAGCTTCGTAATATTATGGCTGATGTCACATGGATTATTTTACATATCTCCTTGATATGTTTCTGGACATTGATCATGTTAAAGTGCCCCTATTATGCCATTTTTAAGGCTCCTAATATTGTTTTGGGAGTGACCTACAATAGGTTTACATGCATGCAAGGTGAAAAAACGCTTTTGCTTTCTCAAAATATGCATTTAATATCACCTCATTTTCCAGCGATTCTCAAATAATTCGTTCAAAGCAGTTCTAAGATTCAGTCTCTCTAAACCCCTCCTCTCCATGAGCCTACTCTGCTCTGATTGGTCAGATGCCCCAGTCTGTCGTGATTGGTCTACAGTGTACAGCGAGTCGGAAACGTCCATTGCCATAGTTTTGTATTTTGAAAGCTCGATAAAAATATAAGCATCTATTATTTTTCATACTTACAGGTTGTGATTCAGTGGAGCCGCTGAAATAAACTGGGTGCTGAACCATCTTTCAAGAGCAAGCGTTTTGTGTATCCCACGCTGAACTCCCCGAGAATAGAGAAGCAGTCGTCAGTAAAATGATGTGTTTGCGGGCAGGGTCAAGTTGTTCTCGGCCGGCCAACATAGAACATAGGCGGGAATCATGCAAATGTTTTACCCCGTGACGTGTAGCCGTCATGGAAGTGGGATTCAAATACTAACGACTCGTTTAGGCTGTATAGAGTCACTTTTTTATTTTGGGAGGCAATATCTGTGTGCACTTTCGGATTTACAACTTTGGAGATCGTTTACATTCACATACAGCTACATTACACACTGCATGAAAGGCAATATTGGAAATGGCATAATAGGGGCACTTTAATTACATTGCTGTCTATGGGAGGGTCAGAGAGCTCTCAGAATGCATAAATACAATCTTATTTTGTTTTCCGAAGATGAACGGAGGTCATACGGTTTTAGAACGACATGAGGGGGAGTAATTAATGACAGAATTTTCATTTTTGGGTGAACTATCCCTTTAAGTTTAAAGTAATAGTTTGTCCAAAAATGAAACTTCTGTCATTACCCTAAAAAATAAAACTATTCATAAAATTATTTATTTGGTTGTTTATGTCATGTCACGATTTAGGGCTATTTCATGGCAAGAACATGATCGAATCAGTTAAAAAAATATAAAACATTTAAAAGGGGATAAGGAGTGCTTCACATTGTATAACATTTCCAGTGATGTTATATACAGTCATGCAGCCCTAGTGTGGCCAGGGGGAAAAAAATAAAAAACCTCTTCGGCCATATCTTGAAAAAGATTCAATTCTCAGCTTCGACTGCTGTCCTGAGGCCAGTGCCATATATCCTATTCTGTCCATCAAACTCAGTGGCGACACAATACAACAATGCTATAAAGAAGGATATAACAGGCTGTCTAATCTCCCACAGCTCACGCTCGATTGATCCAGGACAGCTGCGCAAACCGCTTACATGTCTTTTTTTTAACCCGTTGTTTAAAGAGAACTGTGTCAAAGCACTAGGTTTTATTAGCTGTGATTAGATGGGGTTTATTATGATAGAGCCTAATAGAATGCCATCAGCGCAGGTGTGAAGTTCTGCACTTGAGTCCAGTGTCTGAAACACAATGAGACGTCTATGTAAAGCTCCTCTTAAGAGACAAACAACAATGGAGTGTCCGTGTCAGTTTGTACATCGCTCTTGTTATCCAGGCTCCATTTGTGCTGGGGCAGGACAAAAGACGCTTCAGGTTTCACTAAAGGGGGGGGAAACTGTCTCTGATAAGGCCATAGTCCTTTCTTTTTTTCTCATGTACAAGCTTCAGGTTACTGGTAGAAATAGACATTTTGGCTGATATGATTGCAAATAATGACGATGACAATTTATCGGTCTATTGTTCTAAACAGCATTCACAAAAACTACTAATCCAGATCACATGTAGATTTAGTAATTTTGCAGATGCTTTTATCCAAAGCGACTTACAATTGGGGAATACATAAAGCGATTCATCTTAAAGCGGCAAAAAGACACAGTAAGTGCTCGTAACACTAAATTTCAGGCATTGTTCCAAACAAGTACAAGCTAGAAAGGGAAGGAATAAATAAAGAGAAAGAAAGTTTTTTAAAAACATTTTTAGGATGAAGTCAATTAGTGTTGAAAGAGATGAGTTTTGAGCTGTCGCTTGAAAATTGCCAGCGAATCAACAGTCCAGATTGGGGTGGGAAGATCGTTCCACCAGCAAGGAACGGTGAACGAAAATGTTCTGGAAAGTGATTTTGTGCCTCTCTGTGACGGTACCACGAGGCATCACTCACTAGCGGACATGTAATCAAGTAAAGCATAAGTACAGCCTTAAAGATAATAAATATCTGTGTTAGCACTTGGAACTGTTTATTTGGAAAATTTCATTCTGATATCATCTGATAATTCTGACTACACCATTGACTTGCTCCATCATTATGTTGGGTTTTTTAGGCCACATACATCTAGAGGTTTATGTTTATGTTTCGCAATTGCGAATACAATAAACATTTTTAGTATCAGTAATCTTAAGGAATTTATTTTTCTGATTCCTCTTAACGTTTCCTTTTCCTTAATGATTCCATTAATGATTCTTTCAGTACCAAATGATGACACATTTGTGATGACACACTACTGTTTAAAAGTTCATGTTTTAATGTTTTTTTTTAATCATCTTAACATTTTGAGAAAAAAAGTGTCATGCTCACCAGGGCTGTGTTTAACACGGCATCCATGTATCAGTCCATCACATGTATACATGTGTGTCACATAAACCTTTTGAAACTATTATAAAAATGTTCTAATATGCTAATTTGATGCTCAAAAAACAACTTTTCTATTACCCAAGCTGCTTAATATATTTGTGGAAACTGTGATACATTTTTTAATGGTTCTTTAAAGAATAAAAAGTTAAAAAAGAGCATTTGTTTGAAATGGAAATCTTATAACATTTTAAATATGTTCACTGTCACTTTTGATCATATTGCATACTATCTGAATGAAAAAATAAATACAAATTTTGATCGGTGACCCTAATATTTAGATTGGTATTTGGTAGTGTAATTTGGATTATAATAATAATAATAATAATAATAATAATAATAACTCAATTCTTCCAAAAGGTGTTTACTTTTAATTACTTTTTTTTAGAAACTGTATGAATCTAAAATGACCACATTAAATAAAACTGCAATCCAATCATTTATACAGTAGATAAAAACACTAAAACAAAACACATGGTAACATATTCCATTTATCAATCATTCATCAGGTATAATTCATTCATTTGTATACTTACAAAAATCTATGTGTATTTTCAAGTAATTGTTGTCATATGTGCCAGTCAGAAACTAGTGATTCAAGTCTCACATGCAAAATGTACAAATGTCATACAGCTCATTGTAAGCAGTATTTGTTTGAATCACAAAAAAGAATCCGCTCATAAAATGAAATTATATTGGCCAAACTGTATTTTGCTGATTCATTAAAAAGAAATTACTTCACTACTTTTCCAAAACAAATCACTCCGAGAGTATTTTAGTACAGTATTCTGTCTGCATTAATGAGAGTCTGTTAAAGACAAACAAAAAACTCCAACCCTTTCTATTATTTATATTAGTAACTATTCTTTAACAACAAAAAGATTACAGTGAACCTTTTAAAACATATTTCCAACCATTTCACAACTACACATCGGGTATGACCATAGCGCACTTTCATTTTCTACACCATGAAGGATTTGAGACATAGCCGGTTCTCTGAGAGTCCAAACAAAAGGACTCCATGGTTGAGAAGACGGTTCAGCACTCAAGAGCCAGAGCAAAACCTCCCAATGAAGTGGTTTTGGTACAATAATCCGTGTATAGAAAAAGTAATAAGCTAAAGCCATTAGGACGTGCAAGTTTAGACAATGCATCTTCCATGTAGGACGTAGCTGACCATCACATCTCATCTTCCTAATACTTGTTGGAAAAAGAGGCAGCATAAGGGAACATTAATGTGAGAAACCATCCCAGTGAGAACAAACATGACACCAGCTCAAAGACGAATGTGTAGCCTACATACAATTGCAGGCTGAATCTACTTGGCAATAAGCAGAAATGAGAGCAAACACTATTGTGTAGGGTCCTCACAACAGGAGGAAAAAAGCCCAGTGCCTTAATCTTTTTGGCATATTCTATATGCCCCATAGCTTTAGGGAACGAGAAGATTTCCTTTTTTCACTTTGAGAGAGGGAAGGAGGGATTTAGGTTAAGAGCGGCTAGAGGGGCGAGAGAGCGAGAGAGGATGTTGCTTTAGAACAGGGCTGTCCAAACTCAGTCCTGGAGGGCCGGTATCCTGCAGAGTTTAGCTCCAGCTTGCCTCAGCCCCTGCATGGAAGTTTGTAGTATGCCTAGTAAGAGCTTGATTAGCTGCTTCGGGTGTGTTTAATTAGGGTTGGAGCTAAACTCTGCAGCACACCACCGGCCCTCCAGGACCGAGTTTGGACAGCCCTGCTTTAGAAGTTATAGCAAAGCCAGAAGCAATGCATCATGATGACATGAACGAGGAACAGAGGGAGAGAGAATTCACGCTATTGGATTTCAGAGGAAACAAATACGATTGGCCACCCTCAAGATTCATCCCATTGACTACCAATTAGACGGGCTGAGCAGTAGCAGCCATCGATTTCTGAAGGGTCAAACCTTACGTTACACCTCAATTGACGCTCACACAGCTGCAACTTGGCAAAAACCGAGAAACAACTGTATAATCACACTACTGAGATTAACTGCTGAAAAAAGGAGTATATGTGTTTGCAAGTGTGAGTGTATCTTTATCTTTTATTGGCCTAATTGTACTTTGCCTGAGCTGCAAGAAACAAAGTTAAATCACTGTAACATTGGCATTTTGGTGTGTAATCAGCAGTTTGTGAACAGAAACCAGGGATGTGAAAAACTTCATATTTTAATAATTGACTAATCGGCAGGTTGCCCAAATAACTAGTCGACATAGTCAGAAAATTCTGTATAATTAACTAAATTATTAATTTATAGGTAATTATTAGAGGTCGACGGATTGATCGGCCGATTTTTGGCATTTTTTTTATTAATCGGCATCGGCCGATTGTGCTGCAAATTAGGCCGATTAATATACAGGCGCGTCTACAAGCAACACGTGATGCTGCCTAGTGCGGCAAGCAGATTGCCATTCCACTGGCACAACGGATAACCCTGTGATGTCCCCCTCTGCCTGCTAACTTTTTGAAGAGAGAACTACCTGGTAGAGCTGTGCAATTAATCGCAATCGAATCGCAATCACGATTTGAGACGTTGTGATTTGCTAATCGTAAAGCCTGCGATGTGGACGCGATATTACTCTGTTCCAGATCATATGCACGACTGCCAGCCTTGAGTGACAGTCTTACTAACAACAGAGTGAGCGCACCTTCTCCCCGATCAGCACTGCTCTAGCCAACTGCGTAAACACCCACCGTTTAAAAAGGGTCAGATCGAAAGTTAGGCAAATTAAAACTAAAGAAAACATACACAGCCAGTGTCTCTGAATGCTTCTCATACTCGCTCCGCTCTGCCCCACGCGGCGCGTCTCACGGACGAGCCGTTTACACGCAGCCTGTCTCGTGATGCTCTTTTAGCCTGACGCACGCGCACAACCTGTGTCCACTCGCGCCTGGCTCTGCGTTTAAAACAAATGTAAATTAAGTCTAACTGCTTGTTAATTTCACTTGGATGAAATGAAACATTCAGCACATTTTCCACTTGTTCTTAAAATCCCAAAAATACTTAAATTAATAAACCAGCCCATGTAATAACGTGTAATAATTGACTAAAGAAATACAGTTATTTATTTATAAAAAATAATCTAATATTTCCTGTGAAATTCAGTAATTCTATGAAGTACAGGTGTATCTCAATAAATTAGAATGTTGTGGAAAAGTTCGTTTATTTCAGTAATTCAACTCAAATTGTGAAACTCCTCTATTAAATAAATTCAGTGCACTTCAGTAAATTCAGTAAAATCAAGTCTTTGGTTCTTTTAATCGTGATGATTTAGGCTCACATGTAACAAAAACCCACCAATTCACCATCTCAGCAAATTAGAATACTTCATAAGACCAATAAAAAAAAAAAACATTTTTAGTGAATTGTTGGCCTTCTGGAAAGTATGTTCATTTATTGTATATGCACTCAATACTTGGTAGAGGCTCATTTTGCTTTAATTACTGCCTCAATTCAGCATGGCATGGAGGTGATCAGTTTGTGGCACTGCTGAGGTGGTATGGAAAACCCAGGTTGCTTTGATAGCGGCCTTCAGGTCATCTGCATTGTTGGGTCTGGTGTCTCTCATATTCCTCTTGGCAATGAATCTAAAATATGACTTACAAGAAACTTTTTCACCACTTTCTAATTTATTGAGATGCACCTGTACATAATAAATAATATTTTGGCATTCAAATACATCGCGAATACGGAAACATTTGATTTTGTCTCGAATGAGAGACCCAATGTTGGTTTCAGTTTCGTTTTAGCCTAAATGCATTCGTTTTGGCTTGTCGTTTATAGCTAGCTTCTTATATTTTTAATTCTTGTTCTTTTCTAAATACTGTTAATTGAAAGCATTTGTTGTGGAGTGAGGGGAACTAAAATAGCCTATAGCTATGTTTAAAGTGTTTATTATAATGTTTGTAAACATTTCACGTCGGCATTAGGCCTATTTCTGAATGAAATAATAAAATGCGACTTATACCTGACTCTCTCTCTCTCTCTCTCTAAAAAAAAAACGCAATTTTTTATATGCACAGCATATTTTAACCATGCAGAAAACCTTTTTAAATATTTTGATAAATTACTGAAAAAAATTAACATCCCTGAGATGAAGGGGAAAAAAGGTAAGAAAATCGGCCAAACATATCGACCCAAAAATCGGCATCATATATCGGCCATCAGCTGCCCTGATTTCTAAATATCGGCATCAGCATCGGCCAGAGAAAAACCCATATCGGTCCACCTCTAGTAATTATGCAGAAGTTTTTTAAGATAGATTTTTTTGTTATAAAATATTTTGAATGAAAAATATTAATATAAAAATCATTATTTTGTAATTACATGTATATTTTATAAAGGAACCATATGTAAAAACACATTTGATGAAGACAAAACGTGTCCGTTTAGGGTCAGGTAATATTTGTTTGTAGATATCCATTTATCTATCTATCATATACATTATATACTATATACTATATATATATATATATATATATATATATATATATACGTATATGTATACGTATATGTGTATATATATATATATATATATATATATATATATATATATAATATAATTATATTCATATAAAATATATGTAATATTTTTATTTTTATAATTATATTATCTATATTTTATATTAATAATTATTAAATTAAACATTTTGAATTAACCATATTATAAAAATATACAATTATAATATTACAAATATAGAATATTATTAATACAATATTTTACAATTTTGTATACGTTTTTCATTTGAGAACTATATAAAACGGTGAACAGTGTCAGGTTTTCTGACCTGAACATTATAAGATAATATAGTTAATTTTTTATAGAAATCATTTAATAATAAAGTTATTAATAAATAAAAACATTCATGCATAAACACGTTTAAAAATCTAGATATATTAGTGGACTAGTCAATTATTTGACAACTCTATTAGAAACCCTGTCTAAATTCAGTTTTTTGCTGGAGTTATGTACATACACAGTGTTCCAAAATGGATAGTTTTCATCAGCGTACATTCCCAAGTGATCTGTAATCTGTTTGAATACAGATAATCTGCCAAAAGAGGAACAATCCAAGCCCTCCAAAGGACCCACAACGGATGGTGTGTTATTGGCAGGTTGTAATACAGTCTAATGTGGTCTCCACATCTCAAGGGCATGATCAAATAATCAAACATAAATAAAATTCCCCATCTACCTGCTTTTGTTTGCTCCATAAGCACTTTTCACTTCGTAAACTTCGAGCAAAAGACTTTGTGTGCCCAAGACCAACATGTATAAATGCCTGATTAGCCTTGCCTTTAGATGAAAACTACAGTTCTGAGCTCAGAGGACTCGTGACCTAAATTAAAGCTGCACTAAGGGTCGGTCTAGCTACATTTAGACACTCCAAGGTGAAACTCGTCCTAACCCTGGAACTGAACAAGCGATGTCTGAAGTTCATTCAGCCACAGGTCTCTCTTTTCACCACAGGTACAGTCATCAGTTCACACAACTCTACTGGCACCTGCCATCCTCTGCATCCCGTTTCTGATGCCAAATCCTACTAAGTAAGCCAGGTGGTGAAAGTCACAGTTATAAGCCGGGCCACAGGGTAAGCTGTGTGTGTGAGCAGTGTGAGATAGTGCTAATGATGAGTGCTAATATATGCATCTTTGCTTTACTAGATCCACAGCAGTAACAGCTATAGCTGTTACATTTAACAATGCTGCGTATTTTGATAGAATGCTGTTGCTACATTATCAGATGGAGAATAACATATCAAAGTCAATGCGAAATTCTGTTTGTAATCCATTTCATTGTGAAACAGTATATTTATTTAGAAAAATAAATAATAATGTGACTTGATTCACTTGTATGCACAGTGAACTGATAGAAAGTGTAAAGTGGGCATTCTTTTATTTAACTCTACCAGTCAAAAGATTGCAATGATTAAGATTGCCAAGAGTGCATTTATTTGAAAGAAAAAAAAATATCACTGTGAAATATTAAAAACTCTTCAATTTTAAATGATTTTAAAACTGATAATATATAAATGTTATAGTCAGTATATTTAAAATGGATTTTATTTATATATTTAATATTTACAAAGCATAAAAAATAAAATACATTTTAAAATATTAAATATATTTTAACATTTGTTAAACTCCTTAATTATCAAGAAAAATGTCAAAAAATGTTGAGATTAAACATTACATTTCGAGAAAAAAGTTGAAATAAAATGTTGAGAATAAACTAATTATGAGAAAAAAAAGTTGTGTTTTGAGAAAAAAGCCCATTAAATTGAGAAAAAAAAGTGTAGAATAAACACACTCGTGTCATTCATTTCATCTCGTTGGACAGAGTCAAATTGCGTCTGCAGTGGCGTAGGTTGGAGAGCAATGCGCAGGGACATACGACTAGTGCTCGAAACTCGCTTTTCCTTTTCTCATCACATCGGAAAAGTGGAAATCAATTGCTCTATTTATAATATATAATTGCAGTTTAATCTCAACATTATTTCAATATTTTTCTTTAAATTTAACGAGTTTAATCTTGTATTATAATGATTTTAATCTCGAAATGCATTGATTTCCTGGTTCTGTGAAGGCCCTCCCTCAGAAATTCACAATGGGCTCAGATTGGTTAGCTGGTCCAGTGTGTAGTGATTGGCTAAACCGCCTCTAGTGCGCGTCTAAACATCCCGCCCATCAGCATGTGCTCTGGTTGTATTGTAAACAATGGCGTAGTCTATATTGCTTATCTATTTGAGCCTGATTGAGACGCAGAGGATATTAGTGAAGAGGCTCGCGCAGAACCTGTACAAGCACGGCTTTTAATAATAGGCCTATGTTTTTTAGTTTGTTGTTATTATGCTACTGCTTACGTTAGTATTATAAAGATCCTTGCACACCAAATTCACAGAAATTGGTGGTCTTCTTTTTAATATGTGGCTCTAGTATCGCTAGCAAAGCATCAAACTGAGCCACTGACATCCTGAAGTAAACTTTGAATCTCCCGTGATAATCCGCTGCTCCTTAATAAGGAGGGGGAATCTCAGGATTGGATGGACCCAATATGTCTTTTCTTTTTCTCTTTTTAAGAAGCTAGAAGACAACAAAATCATCCTCACTGCTTGAAGACTCAATTTAGTACTGTTTTACAAATTATTTCGCAACGGATTAATTAATATGCATCAGATTTAAGTGTGCCAGGTTTCTGTCCGTGATGAATTTTTAGGATAACGAATACGAAAAACGCATATGAAAATTTCGGACTCAGTGTGCAATGACCTTTACTGAGTATAGGATACTTAAAAAAAAAAAAAAAAAAAAAAAAAAAAAAGATTAGTAAATATTCCAAACTTTTGACCAATAATATCGCACAATATAATATATACATTTTTAGACCTGTGAGCATTATCCAACACTTTTTTTTTTTTTTTTTTTAAATACACGGTAGCTACCTTTTTATGGTCAGCCCCTAAGATATCCGGTTTGACTGCCAGAGCATCGACTCATGCTGGAATAACCAGAGTCTGAACAAAGACGCACGTCAATCCACATCCACCCACCTAAAACACCCTGAAACCATCCTGCTTTATTCTCTTGCTCGTCTTCCCAACTGCCAGAGCGCTGGGTGCTATTTGAAGGCGAGGTGTAGCATTTGCACTGCCTTGATCATCAGTGTGTGTGTCCAAGCTCTCAGTGGGGAATTCTGGCTGGCATCTCTTCTGGAATTGGCAGCACTATTTGTCAGACACAGTGAACAACTCTTGCAGAGATGATCATCTTAAAATGTCAACATCATTGGAAAGGCGCACAAATAGACCAAACATTTTTTTTTTTTTAATTTATTTGCTTTTTTACTGAAAAATCAGCAAAAGCAACTTCAGAATTGCCACAGGCTTTTTGCACGGCATGACTTCAAGTCCAAGTAGCTTTAATCACAGTGACGCAGTGAGTCATCAGGGAGACTTGGCTCAAGGTTCACTGCGGGATTTTGCAGAAAATCTCACTCATGTTGACAGTCAAGCATGTGGCGCGCCATTCGATAATAAGCTCTACAGTTTGAGCGAAAGGTCAGTCAACAACTTTTATCAAATTTCGGACATCACTGAGATCAGACACTATAATTTCTTCAGTAGAGTAGATGTGGCTACTTCAGTGCAGAATAAAGTGCTGAATAATGTTATTTATAAAATCACATCAGTGCAACGCATCCCTGGGGGACCGGCCTGACATTTGAGGCTAAAATCCACTAAGTGGTTCCATCGTCAGGGTGCTAAGTCGAGTCCAGCTATCAGGCTACTCTGGAGGAAACGTTCCCTCAGTGAGGGGGAATCTATACACACGAGAACAGTCTCTGTCACTTTCATCGGCACAGCATGCTTAAATGGAGTCATTTTATTTACGAGAATTTCATTTTCATTGAAAGAGGCTTTTTTTCTTCATTATGATATCAGGACAGGTGTATACACTGACTTTAATTTATGTTAAACATATCAAAATGAAGATTAACCCACAACTTAAAAAATAAATAAATAAAGCTAATAAAACTTCACTTGCATCTCATTTTAAAGTATTTTTAATAGGTAGGACAAAAACATGAAAACAAGAGCATCATGTCAATGACCCAATTGTTACTATTTTATAAAACAAAGAGGTTCATCTTTAGACAAACACCAATAACTTTTAGCTGAGGTTTTCAGGATGAAGCACAACGAAGCAAGAAAAGTGAACCCAATTCAAAAGGTTAGTTCGATATCCTAAAGATTATCTCTCATGACAATAATTCTCCAAGAAATTACGTATAGTGAATCGATGGAGAAAATATAGAGGATTAAGTGGAAAAAGCAGGGAATCTTTGTTTTGCGTCAGCTCTCCGGGTTGAAGGATGGCTCCCGGGGGCAAGGCCTGTAGGCCTCATTCTCCCCACAGCATGCAGAGAATTCCTAATAGTACCGCACATTATGAGAGCAGAAGAGACTACTCAGCGAATCAGATAATTGAGTTGAACAGCAGCTGGGGAGGAAAAGAGCGAGAGAGCAGCGGTAGCATCTCTGCTGAACATTACAGGGGGGAATATATTTCTATCCAGCATCCCAGTCGACGGCTCTTTTCCCGGTCTCCACCCTACTTGGAGAACATTCGAGCACTTAAAGCATGCTAGCACATGTGGCCTGCTGATGATTGCCCTGGATCTTGAAGAGAGCGCAATGAGATTGTTGAGACAGCGTATTGTTCTGGGACCGCGAATGGAACATGAGGGGCTGCCAGGAAAACCGGGGGATGTTTAATTGTGAATGAGTGCGTATGTCTGAGAACGTTAGTAGCATTATGACTGCACCGAGCAACAAAGTGCAAGCATGTAGAGCCCATGAGAGAGACTGATCGATACCAGGTGCTTGTTCCATTTAAGCCGCCCAAAAAGGACATGAGCTAAAGTTAAAGCACCTCTTTGTCTGCTAAAGTGGGTCGAAGTACCACTCCTGTTGCTGTGCTACATCCGTGCCGACTCCGCAGGTCAAAGGAGGCTGTGTGGAGCAGGCAGGCAACCTGCTTCTTGTCTTCCAAGGTGCTGGGAAATGAAAGAAGGGTGTTGGTCTCCAGGCGGATTCGATCAATCAGCAGTTATAGGGCAGCGGTGCAAGACACACAGAGGGGCTTGTAGGGAACGTGATTGAGCGAGGACGGACATGTGTATACATATACACACACAACAACACCAGCTGGCAGACGGCTGTTAACTGACGTAGGATGCGGAGAATGATGGCCACAACGGGAACATATTGTAAGAGTTCATGTGCACACGGAAGTCCTAAAGGTTCAAAGAGACACACACACAGATCTAAATATTAAGCAAAAATTCTCAACCAAAAAAATGAAAAATAAATAAATATAAAAAAGTAAACATAAATGGGGGAATAAAAAATAAACAATCCCACCTTGGTGACGTATTAATACCCATGGCTCTTCAGAGAAAATAAATAAATAAAATAAAACACCCTTAAAAACCTCAACAATCAGTTCGATGTCACATAACCAAAAAAACCTGAAAAAACTATTCGACAAAGAATGGAAAAATAGCTTAACCAAGTTAAGCAACACATAATAAATGATCCCCACAATGGACAATATTAAAATAATAATCATCATCACTACAAATTATTTTAATTATTATCATTCATTATTTTAATATCATCCATTTATTATTGGGAATAATTTATTATTAGGTGCTGATAACAACAACAACAACAATCCAATAGTCATAATACAATTATAAAAATATTTGCATTAGTTGTTGTGTTGTTAATAATTCATTTAATAAATACATTTATTTTTAGCGGTTGTCATTTATCTTATGGTTATTTGATTTTGTGATACCTACATTATTATTATTATTAAAAATAAAATATAATATTAATAATGCAAGTACTTAAAATCTAAGTCATAATTATAGTATAGATTAAAAATAGAAAACTTTTTAAAAGGTGTTGATTTATTACAGTATAATAATAATAATAATACAATTATAAAAATATATGTATTGTTGTTGTTTTATTTTGTGGTACCTACATTATTATTATTACTACTATAAAAATATAATAATAATAATGTAAGTACTGCTTAAAATCTAAAAGTCATAATTGTAATTATATAACATATTAATGAAAAACTTTTAAAAAGGTGTTGATTTAATACAGTATAATAATAACGGTCATTGTTATTATTTATTCTTATAGAATCATTATCATCCTCCTAACACTGTAATAAATTAATAGCAAATATCTAAAGTGAGTACACAGCTCCAGTGACAGCCCTTTGAAACAACCTTATAATTCATAAATCCAGTATTGCATGCACAAAAATGTTTACTCTAATCCATATTCTCCTTTCAATCTGCACTTTAGAATACATAAACAGGCAGTGGTTTAATACACATCTATTTCAAGTGTGGAATTGTGATGATTTGGCAGGGCAGGACGACTCTGGAGTGTGTCGGGTACAGTCATCAGCGGCCCCAGCCAATATGCAGCTGTCAGCTGTTTGAAATCTCACCTTCATTTCCTTTGACAAAGCAGCACAGGCCATAAACTTAGGGCAGCACGATTATGACAAATCATTATTGCTGATTATTCCCTTCAGATTGACTATTAATAACGGTTATTTTGAACTGATTTATGCCATTGTTTGAAGCTGCATGCCATATTTTTTTATATAAAATATATATTTAAAAAAAGGTTGAAAACACTCTTCCTGAAAATGTATTGCTTTTGAGTCGGGATGCAGATGTACATTTAACAGTACCATTGTGAAAACTGTAACAGCCTCATCTTTTATACATAACCAAAAGAACAGCACCTCATTACCATGGTAAAAAAGTAGCCTGACTATATGGTTTCTATGATGTTTGCATTGAAGAACAGTAGCCTAAAGACATTCAGTCAATTACAAATCCACATCAACTGATAGAATAATTAACTAAATAATGTAATTATATTCCATTACTCCTTTAACATATTTAGTACAATAATAATACTCAATATGAATACCCTACTTTTGTGCCACCGTACCATTGTTACCGTTAGTGTTACTACAGTAAAACTATGGTAAATGTGGGTGATTTGTGGATTGAAACGTCTTCTAACTGGATCGTTGTTGCACTTTCTGCTGCTGTCTGCATCAGTGTCGATGAGAATAACCGCTACGATTTATTTGGCTTTAAACTGGTTTAAATTAAAGAGATGTGATTTGCACTGGAGAATTCTGCGCTGAACTCGAGTGTTTCTTACCGGATTTCACAGCGTTGTTTAGCGGGTAAAAGGTCAGTGTGGCGCACAGTTCAAACGAGTACCGATATTTTGTTCCGCTTTTGACACGTTTGGTGTTTAACATATCTATCATGCACAACAGTGTGACAACGACTATCAGTTAGACAAAATGTCTTTTATCCACTGTGTTTGAGTTTGTTAAACTCCGCGCTGCAAACACCTCTTAAGCACACAGAATATTGGCAAGTGGGCATTTTTAATTGTTTATTTATTTTTGTAATCGCGGCTTTGAACGATCATGTAATCGTGGCATCCATAATCGTAATCGCGATTAGATATTCGAGTAATTGTGCAGCCCTACATATACTGAGCCCAGACAATGTTACATCCACAGAGAATCATTCTGAAAATGGGAACAGACACAATCCTCACCTTGACCACTGCTGAGACAATCACTAAACAGAATGAGAAATCAGGAGAGAGAGCACAAAAACAGGATGACCAAGAGAGGAAACAAGTACTGTTTAAGCATCACGGTGAATTTGCTCAAAAGGCTGTTTCATTAGTATTCATAGACATGATCCAGGCGCCCTCCGCAACAGTTGTAGGTTTGCATTTACATTTAAAAACACTCGCACAAAAGACGAGGACGGCACAAGTCTAGTGCTCTTGGCACTGCCATTGTCTAGAGCGAATGATCTTGGGCGCATAATTAACCGTATTTACATGAATGCAAAAGAACGAGCGTAAAAAAGAACTCATTGTGGTTGTTTAAATGCTTATCTACTAAAATTGTTGTTGTAACCAGAACTGACACAGTGTGGGTTCTATCTGTTAGTGCAGGTTCTTTGCACTATGCCTACTGTTTGTTTGCAAAGACCCTGTGGGTATATGCTATATATAAACACTACTGTTCATTAGTCTGGCATTTTTTTAAATGTTTTTGAAACATTTCACCAGGGCTGCATTTATTTGATCAAAATACAGTAAAACCGTAATATTGTGAAATATATATAAAAACGTTTTTCAGTGTGATTATATTTTAAAATGTAATTTATTCCTGTGATAGCAAAGCTGAATTTTCAGCATCATTACTCCAGTCTTTAACTTGTTTAACCTGTCTGATCTTTAATTATTTTTTATATATAATATGCACTACTTCCATAAAAGCTATCCTTCTCTTTATTTCTTACTTTCAGCTCTAATCTAACCTGTACACTTCTGAACAATTGTGATACTCCGTATTACAGCACTACAACCTCCTTAAAACGAATCACTCGTGTTCCTCATTCGTAAGTTGCTTTGTATAAAAACGTCTCCTAATTGAAAAAATGCAAATGTAAATGCAAATAATATTTTTTCATCTTTGCATTTTTTTAAACTTGCCAAACAGGTGTGTAATAGTGCACACAAATAAGACTCATATGAAGTCAGTGTTTCACATCAAGCAAGTCGAGCTCCAGCTAAGGATCTAGCGTTACAGCTCAGAAAAGACCTGAATTGATTCAAGAATTAGTCTTCATCAGGTACAATTAGATTCCACATAAGGAGGAAAATCTCCAGACCTTGCCAAGCCATTTCACATGGAGTCAAAGTCAAGCCACTACTTGGTATCTGGCATAGACCAAGCCTGCGGTTCCCAAAAGTGTTGTAAACCTAAGCAGATCATAGAAACCACTGGTGCCAGTACCATCTACTTAGGCTTACGATGCTTTTGGCAAACACAGCCTATATTTTGATGTGTGTCTCTAAACAGCAAAACATAATAGACAGTATTTTTTCACATTCTAAATCTGAAATGCTCACCTGGCCTACGTCTCACAATTAGTATTAATTTTTTTCCTTATGCTAGTTAAGATAGCAGTGATGTCAAAGCACTGAGAACTCAGGTGAGTGTATGTGAGTGTTAACAGCTTATTATGTTATTATTTTTTTTTTAAATTTCGTTATGAAGTGTATGGGAAGCAAAATGGTTTAAGTGAAAGTGAAAGTGAAGTGAAGTGACATACGGCCAAGTATGGTGACCCATACCCATAGAATTCGTGCTCTGCATTTAACCCATCCATAGTGCACACACACAGCAGTGAACACACACACCGTGAACACACACCCGGAGCAGTTTAAAAGGCAAAGTTGTGCAACTCAACTAAATAGCACAGCACAGTCGGTTATATTTTTCAGGGTTTCTGTAGGTTTTATGACGGTAAATTTAAGACTTTATGACCAAGAAAAGAAATTTAAGGACCAAACTGAATGGACCAATGTGTCAATAAGTTCTCTAAATGTTCATGTCTAGACAAAGAGCAGACAATGAGCAACACTTTAAAGTTCGAAAAACAACTTCTAATATACTTTACTTTGTAATTGATTTTTTAAGAAACAGCTTAACTAGAATATGGTAATAATTTTACAGTACCTTCTGATCACACTACACAAAAGTGATGTTTCCTCAGTATTTATTTCAGTCTTGTTTTCCAGTGCAAATATCTAAACAATAGATTTACTTGAGATGCAAAACAACATCAGATCAGAAGTCTTGTTTTCTGAGAAACTGATCAAAATGTTTATTATTAAAACAAAAGTCAAGCAAATGTAGCTTGATTTAAGGCGGTTTAGATATTTGTATTGAAAAAAATAAAAAGATCAAAATACTTTAGTACACTTTCCTGTTCAGGATAAATGTGCAGAGACAATATGTACCCACATTAACATTGGTTGAACAATGGCATTTCCTCGAGGGTGGAACTATATGTGACCCTGGACCACAAAATCAGTCTTAAGTTGCAAGGGTATATTTGACGCAATAGCCAAAGATACATTGTATGGGTCAAAATTACAGATTTTTCTTTTATGCCAAAAATCATTAGGATACTAAGTAAAGATCATGTTCCATGAAGATATTTATAAAATTGACACTTAAGGTTTTGTGGTCCAGGGTTACATATTGTTGATCGACTAATGAAAGGTGCGTATGTGTTCAGGGAACCTCTTCAGGGAACTGTTCACACCTCACATTTAAAAAAAGAAAATTAAAAAAAAAGTAAATTAAATTTTTGGTGAGGAGGGGGAAGATGTGCCCCCCCCCAAACGAGTTACTGTGCCCCCTCACTTTCCATCCTCTCCCCTCCTTGCTGAACGCAATCGATTTTGAAAGCGAAAGTAAATGGCGCACATAAGAAAGCGATTGCACGCTTTAGCGAGCGTCAGCAACTGCAGGCTAATGCCAAATAAGGTTAAACTTTTAATAAATTGATGTTAAATTGTTCATTACAGCACATAAGTGAACTTTCATGTGCTGTAATGTAACAGGCTGCTAGCAAGCGGAAAACGATGTCCCTTTAGTGGCTCCGTAGAACGAGTTATTTGTTTTCCGTGCATTTCTGCATACAGATTCACGCTTCGGGCACACCCATAAGCCCACCCCCCGATGTCACCGTCCATCACGATGTTTCACTGTAGACATCGTCCGACGCCAATTTGGTAGACATCGCCCAACCCTAAATCTGATGTTCCATCTTCAAATAAAAAGGACACAATAGAGCATAAAAATAATCACAAGTACTCCAGTTGCTCTATCTAGCAAAACCACACTTTCTTAATGAGAGGAAATAACACGTCTGTGCTTCATGAAACTAAGACAAGCTCATGTTAGCCCATCACGACGCATCTAGAGCGATGCCTTTTTCACCTATTAATAATTCACTTCTGCCGATGGCTCTCAATTATTTATGAAAGTTTATAATTCATCTTCCACCTTCACTTCCATAAGGTGAAAAACAAAAGAGGAGTTGATGTAAAGATCAATGATGCCCGTAAACATCACATCACCATCAGGCTCTAAGTACACAGCTGTATGAGACTGTATGTGCAGGTATGTTACAACAGCATAAACATCTGAAAATGTTTAGCAGTGACTATTTGAGGCATTTTAACCTAAATTATCAAATGCAGTTCACAGTAAAACAACAGATTGGCAGAATTTCAATTTGGTAAGGAAGCCAAGGTTTCATTTTTCATGCATTCCCACAGGCAGGAATGTGAACCGTGTGAGGGATACAGTCGGGCTCTTCTCCAAATCTTTGGCTGATCAGAAACACTGGTAACTGCCATCAGTGTGACTCGTATGCTTTTCTGTCTCTCTCTGAATAAAGAAGGGAAATGCTTCATACATGATGCTTTAGACCCTGTCGCAACACATTACTTCAATACAAGCCTCTATAGACTTCCCCTTAAAGACCTACTAACAAACCATAGCCAGAATGTTGCAATTTGCCATTTTACCTGCAAACTAAAGGCCCCTTTGACTTGCACTTCCGGTTAAGTCGAAGAATGGACTGGAGCACCATCATTTTAAACAAAATCTTGCCAAAATGAAGTTCGTTTGGAGTTTGTTTTGGTAGCAGCTCACCAAAGCACAGAACCCAGAAAAGGTTGCACCCACTGGTAAATGAATAAGATGGGAGGTCGATACTAAGATTAAAAAGTCTTTCTATATTAGAAGAACTGAATTTAAATGTTGTTTTGGACTCCACTGTCTTTTAAAAACAGTTGAAACAGTCTTCACAATATCTTCTATTTCAGGTTTGAAACAAAATAATTATGAGTGAATAATTACAGATTTTTGTCACTTTTGGGTGAATTAAAATTTACATACTGCCCCTGTAAATAGCAAATTGACTATTCATGAAAGTATTAATGCTACTAAGTCAGAAGTCAGTGCAATGACTATATGTGACTACATAAACCGTGTGACCATTTGAGGATTTTAAAAATTAGTTTACTCTGTGTTCTGTCCTTTGACAGGCAAGCAGCTGGTGCAAGCACATTACAAGGAACAGCAAGGCCACACAACAACGTTCCAACTGGTAAAGCAATAAACCCTGACCGGCTCCCATCCTACCTCTGGTTGACAGTGTGGTCCTCCCAGAATCTCATCAAAAGTGGCTCTGCTCGCCTGAGCTCGGGATCTGCAGGTGAGTCTTCTGAAACGCTGCAGGCATTCCTGTGAAACGAATCAAAGCACATCGATTAACAAAGCAATAACAGGAGCAAGCAGGGGAGAGTATAAGGGACACACTGCTGGGTTTCAGACAGATTACCCCCCAGGTTTTCTGCAGAAAAACAGGCCTTGCTTAGATTCATTCAATTAAAGTAGCTGGACAGACTTAAAGTGTATAAAATAGGGACATTTCTGTATATACCTCAGTTTTGAAATTACAGATCGTTAAGTTTCCGGTGCAGCCAGAGATAACACAATTTAAAATTCCTTTTTTATTAAGCAGTAGTTTACGGACTAAATAATGGCTCAGCTCTGTCAATACTGCTGCAACACACTACTAGCACTGCAGTTTATGGGGGAAAAGATTTAAAGCGCTTCCAATTTTGTATGCAAAACTGTATAATTTAGTCAGAATTACTGCATTCTTATTCTATTGTGCTCCGACTATTTAAGGTTTAATAGAGACTTATTGGTGCTAGGACAACCCTTTATGCCAAATGGAAATACTCACTGACTTCCTAACATTTACTGATAAGCTTACAAGCCTAAAATGTAATTTATGCGCTGAAGAAAACTGGTCTTAACTGTATTAAACAACACAGGCAGAAGGGCCAGTCACTTTAAACCACAGTTTTTATGGGTTCATTTGAAGCACTTAATATAAAGCACGTCTCATGTTCAGGACAACTTGGATTGTGCTCTTTTCCCTAAGCAGCTCACTCGGTTTCCTTCGTTATTTTTCAGATTCGTTTGCAACATCAAATTATTTTTCATATAATAACATCATATTATTCTGCTCTGCAGACTAGGGCTATGTGATAGCCTATCCCCCGGTTTCACAGACATGGCTTAAGCCTAGTCCCAGACTAAAGTGCAAGTCTGAGCTGTTTAAATTGAAAGAAACTTGCACTGACTGATCTTATAATATATCAGTGCCTTTGTTTTGTCTCGAGATGCACACCAGTAATGTTTTTCCTAAGGCATGCTAATAAAAATTACTTAAATTTCCTAATTGAACAATGGCCTAATCCTGGCTTAGTCTAAGTCCTATATGATATATTGTTTCATCAATATTGTGATTTTGATTGGAATCACAATTTTAATGCAATATTTTGTTGTTTCAAACCTTTATGACTTCCTATTTAACAAAGATATTTGTTTCAGTGTGTGTGTGTTTTTGTCCATTCAATGGAAGATTTAAATACAAAATATCTTTTTCTATGTTGCACAGAAGAAAATAAGTTATAACAGGTTTGGACCGGCATGAGGCTGAGTAAATGATGACAACTACCGCTTTAAATAACCATGCCACTCCATAAGAAGATTAACTAACTAAATAACAGCATGGGTGAGTCACTGCTGTTCACTGCCTGGATGAAGCGGCAGAGTGCATTAAGAGATCATTTAGAGTATCTAAATCCAGTTACTGCCCCCAAAAAGCAAGTCAGTGTGCTTTGAGATATATTATATGAATAATTCAAGCAGAATTTGCCCTGTTTGATGCTCCACGGCTTCGGCAACCACAGGTCAATTTATCTGGTTCCTACCAGAGCAGTCATGGAACTCGCGGCCTGAAAAAACTCTTTAAATTGAGCTTTCATGCATGAGCTACAGTACGCATTGTAGCCCCTGACGGGAGAAATGAGAACAATGAGCTCTCACAAATGGAGTAAACTTCACATCAATATTAGTGCTGAGACGTGTGCTTTATCTCGAGAAAGATACATTATCTTAGCAAGGCCACATTACAGCAGCGGGAGGGGAAAAGTGCTGAATCCGAGCAGTTGGATTGGAGCCACCAAGAGATTGGCCAATGACACAATGGCAGCTCTGGATTCCTGCCAACCAGTTCCTCAAAAAAAAAAAGAAGAAAAAAAAAAAAACCGGAAAAAGTCATATCTTGCAGTCTGTCATCCTGGCAAAGAGAACCAACATGCTTTTCCAGCTACGTTCCAAAAGGGTTAACAACGCAGATCTGTCCAATCGAGGGGCAATATATCCAGCAGATGGCCACAAACGCTGACGCAGAGGCGTTCAAGCGGAGGGTATCGTTCTCTGCTCTAATGACCGTTCTCTAATCAAGAGGCTCGCGTGGAGAGGTCTTGAGTGGCGGATTACAATCAGAGGTGCACAAAATCAGCACCGGGTGCCGTCATCGGTCCTGAGGGGTGACAGGCGAGAGCACAGACAGAAAGAATGGTTATTGCAGCTGTTTGGGGCCAACACCCCCTTATATATCCGGCTGGCAAGAGCCACTTTAAAAGAGCATCAAAACAGTGTAGGTGAGCACAAGGAATGGAGCCAAAAATAACAACTTCACTTCACTGGTGCCTGTCTTAACAGCTGAGGCCGTTCCTCACCGGCTCACACAACTGCTGCAAGCTCGCTTTCTGGACAAATGCAAATCCGTGGGTTATTAAGGGAGCTCAGGAGTTCCTGAGCCCTCACAGACCGAACATGAAACTTTATGAAGGATCGTTGCAAAACATGCAAAACTCTGGAAATAAAGAGTTTACATAAAGCTACACCATCTGAAGACAGTTTTCTGACTTTTTTGGTACCACAGCAAAGCGGTAATGGCTGAGAATATAATATATTGCAGAGATAAAAAGCCTCATTACAAGTATGACTTTGATGAAAAAGACCATAGGTAGTGTGGCATAATCATTACGATTACTAAGGAGAGAAATAAAGTGGTTTTATAAAAAATTAATAAATTGAAAAACTTCTGTTTGCCAAATCAGTTCATTGTGCAGACACATGTAAGTATATATTTGACCTCATAACTGTGTCAAGGTCAATAAGTCTCTTAATATATCAACTAATTTAACCTTTTTATGACAAGGCAAAGTTGGTTCAGGTTGTAAAAATGTCACTCCCCAAAAGAAATATTTACAATTTATTAACTTAATAAATTAAGTTAATTGTTACGCTGTAGTATAGCTGTAGTGTGCATTCATATACATTCAAGTTGTGTGTGAAATGAAAAACAACATTTTCCATACACCGTTATAACATGATACTGTGTACATCTTAATCTTTTTTTTTAAGTTTTAAACTTAATTCATAAATCAATTTAAATTAATTTATTAATTCATAAATATTATTACTTTATGGTTTAAACACACAACATTTCCAGAATCATTCAGAGACATTTTTTGCTGAAAATGGTGTAAAAGGCTGACGTGATTGCAGAGAATGCCTTCCTAAAAACTTTGCACATTCATTTTTAAGCTAGGAAAAATTCTGTTCATCTTGAACACTCTTGTTTGACACCGACCCAGCAGCATCAAATTCCTTACAAATTGTGTCAAAATGCCCATCATCTCCCTATTTTCCAAATATGATTTGTTGTCATAAGATAGTTTAGACAGAGTATAAGACAGGGAGAGGAGGACAAAACCCTCCTAAAATGGCTGCACATTTAAAGTAAATTTATCAAATTCATGCCTTCGGCCTGTCATCTCTTTTCCTGTGCCTCTTGCCAAAACAGAAGTTGCTTTGCTCTTTATCACAGTTCATATCCCTGAAGCCAGGATATCACTACAGAACCACATACCACAATATAGCTATTTCCCCTGCACCCCGCGTGCACAAATGCCAAGACATAACAGAAAAAGCATTCACTAAACAGCTGCTCAAAACTTTTATGGTGGTTTTGTTATCTAGAGCTCTTTCTTTTCAATGACAACAGTGAAGTATTACCTTTAGAAAAAGACATTTATGCTTTTCTCCATCAGACAGAAAATCATTTAAAAACTGACAAAATGTCACAAACATTGTCCCTGTGCTACGACTTCAATATTCCATCAACAGCGCAGCGAGATTTCCATTACGCATCATTATTCTGTGACCAGGGGACAGCTGACAGCAACTCGAGGCATTGAGTTTCTATACCACTCAATACTTTACATTTAAAAGGTTTGTCTTTAAAAAAAAGGGTTTGAGGAATGCAGCCATACTGAATTTAACACGCAGAGGTTAGCCAATCATAAAAGATTGATTCACAAAGCAAAAACACCCTGTTTACCTCTAAGGCTCAAAACGAAATAGACAAAACCAAATTGGTGAAAGAAACTGACATAAATTAGGTAAAGTAGAATAAAAAAACTAAATCAAGATTAAAAGCACTAAACAAAAAAAAAATGCACAAAATAGAAAAAGATAAGATATAACAAGATAAAACAAAAAAAAAAGCAAAAAATAAAATAAAACAAAAATAAACAAAGAAAAAAACTAAGAAAAACAAAGTAAAACAAAACAAAAAACTAATTAAAAAAAAAAGTTGAAAGAACAAGAAGTCTATTTAAATATTTTTGGAAAACCTGTGCTCTTTAAAATGTGTAAAATATTACGGTCTGTTTTATTTTGCAAACCTCTGTAGACCACCAGCATATAGACACCTCAGAGTGAACAGACATGGACTAAAAGCCACCAAACTTCAATTTCATGAGTTCTCTCTCACTCGGCAGCTTGCAGTAATAACTGTTGTACCTTCATAGCAGCCCACAGGAATGTGAACAGATAGAATTAATACGTTTAAGTAAACATTATGTCTTGGGTCAATGCACAGTTGGTCCAATCTTTCTCGGTGCAAGATCACCCATCTTGGATATCAGTGGAGAAGTAATGGTTTTCACCCCCTAAATCCGGGTTGGAATGCAGCTCACTGCTGTCTGGCTGGATGAGCAGCTGAAGAGGCTGACAGAGCAAGAGGAGCTGGAGCCCTGACAGCTCTGGATCCATGCATCGCTGGCTTGGCCTTCTCCACGGCAGACCCTGGCATGACTCCAGGTCCTTTCCCACACCCAGGTGGTGGCTTATGAGCGCACTGAGACGCAGCACCCTTTCTGCATTACACTGAAGCAAAGAAACCCACCCTATGAAAAAGTTTGCATTATGACGTAAATTATGGCCCATCTATTCTCATTTCATTCAAGACTATCACAAGTCATTCTTGCAATTTCGCCAGACCTTGTCTATGTCAGCCAGCTAAATTATGTTAACGGAGTTCACAACAATAATGTTCAGTACATCCCAGAAAACCAAATGTTTAAGTTGGCAAGGAATAAAAACACATGTGCATGATCAGTGAATTCAAGATGTAGCGACAATGCAACAGTGGCCCAATGAGCCAAAAGACTCCGTCAGCTAACCCGTAACTCTCCGAAGCAATGGGACATCTGTACACTTCACCCAAAAATTAAAGTTGTCATGATTCTGCACTGCATTAATGCAAACATACAGTGCCCAGTATGGGGGGCTAGAAGTGCCACTTAATTTAAAAGGAAAAATAATTAAATTATTATTAACAAAATTATAAACATGAGAACAAGGATAGACAAACTTCTCAAATTGTCATAAAATACATTTTAAACTCTTTTCTTATTCATATTTAAAATGTAACAAAATAACACATTTAAATTATAAAATGGTAAAAAGATTTTGGCAAAGGCAACATTTTTTTTTATGATGTATTAAAAATACTGAATTAAAAACGTTTACTTAAATTAGAAATGTTTACATTTTACTAAAAATACACTTAAAATGCATTTAAAAAGCTGTTTTCTTATTAACATTTAAATGTTTAAAATGATCAAAATGGTAAAAACTATTTGGCAAAAGGGTAAAGAAAAAATACTAAATGTATTAAAAATACTTTATTAAAAATGTTTACTTAAAAATGAGAAATGTTTACATTTTACTAAAAATACACTTAAAATGCTTTTAAAATGATTTATCAGTGCATTAATAATTTAAATAAGCAGTTATAATCACTTGGGCAAGAAAGGCATCATAAACAATATTTCATAATTCAAATCCATATTGCAAGCGATTTGTGTGACGTAGCCTAAGTCTTCTGAGAGTTTTTTGTGACGATGCCTTTGGTTTTGTCATGTGACCGCTCAAAATGTAGCAACTTTTGTACATTTTTGTAAGGTTTCTCACACAAAGCTAGAAACTTGGAATAAGTCTTTTAAGGACTTGACGTTCCCTAATTTTTTCTTTCATGTACCATAACTTAAATCAAGCGGATTATGAATTTCAATCTGTTTAACACATCTGGAATGTTCTTCTAATTAGATTATTGCACAAAACCAGAGCCACACTTAGAAATGACATCAATGAGTTTGAATTACAACACGCAAATGAATTTGAATTAATTAGTGATCAAAGGCAGAGAAACAAACTGCTTATATTTTTCCACCTTTGATAGGTACAGATGAGAGAACGTGAAATAAGAGAAAAGAGAGAATGTGATTGCAAAAAGATGTGAATTTTAATTTGGCTGAATTATTGCTTTAATACCTAATGTTCTAATGCAGAAGTTGTAGATCAAGACCATCTAATCAAACTGTAAGATTGAAGAGTTTTCCATAACAGACAAGCAAGACTCTGTTGTTAGCCACACATGAGATTCAAGGCTAAATATGCCCACTGATTACCATCCCCCAATAATGGCTTCGCAGCAGGAGGGTTTTGTGTAGGTAGGTGCACATCTATAGAGAGGAATTCAACTGAAAAAACACCTCCAGATTGCCATGAATAAAACCTCCCCAGACTAAAAGGGGTACACAAGTGCTTGCTTTTTAATTATTCCGCAGATCGCCCCTCAATTTGGACTTTTTTTTTTTTTTTATTAACCACAAAGGCTTTTGAGAATCACAAGTCTTTTTGGCATAAATACTTTGGCAAGAGCTGATAAAATGTAAAAATTGTAACTTGAATGCAATGTAAGTCGCTTTGGATAAAAGCGTCTGCTAAATGCATAAATGTAAATGTAAATGTAAAGCTCTCAAAAATTGTCCATCATTGCTGGCATTCACGAACAGCAGGCACCTGACAAGTGGGTGGTGAAAAATAAAGCTAGAACTGTAAAAGCTTGGCTCCGTTACGATCCCTCATGTGGTGTAATGATAATGGTCCGACAGATTTGAATCAATTGCTCAACAGACAGTAATGTATAGCTGCCCAGCGATGGCATGAACTTCACACCACAGCTTCTCAAAGCATATTTGAAGAGCATGAGCTCCAGCAGGATTTCAGAGACATGCATATATGCATACAAACACAAATATGCAGCAAACATGCCTGCTTAACTTTGCACGAGTATAGTCAAGGGATGCATGAGATATTAATATCACAACCATCATCAGCTGATATAGAGATTTTTTAATTTATCAGTATTGGTTGATATTGAATATTTAATTGTTAATTTCATCTATTTATCATCATCTAATGCTCACTTAAAGCCAGGTAATCCTTTAACAATCTTCATCTCAAAATGAATCTTTTTTTTTCATTCTGTAGGTACATTATAATATTGTGATGCCTAAATTCACTTGTAGCTTTTAAAAACAATTGATTTTCACATCAGTGTTTCACTTTACACAAAACAGTCAAATTTAAAAGTAACTGCAGTACTTTGCAGTAATGCGCACTTTAATTCTGAAATTTTGGAAATTGTTTACAAGAATTATATTACATCACCATGACAGCAAATGAAGGCTATACCCACAGAAGAATTTTTTTTTTTTAGAAATTACAGATTACACAACTAATCATTTTACCATTTGCCCACGTAGCCAGGTCAGATGTTTTCCTTAAGTAAAGAGGTTGCATTCAATTATTTCTGCTACTTGTCACATTTTTAAGTCAACATCTATCATTTGGAAAGATAAAATACAATACAGAAAACCATGGTGAAGAAAAAGCAGAAACAAGCCTCAATGTAAACTAATGTAATCATTAAACAGCAAATCAACACTGCCTAATGTTACTGAATGAAATGTCAATCCGGGAAGTGGTATAGGACTGTGTAAGCTTTGGGGATGTTGATGGAAGCAATCTACTCTGTTTGATCATCATTCTCAATCTGATCCAGAAGTCTTTGACAAAAACATGATTTTTGCTCATGAAGCTGGAATACATCCTGTTTTAATGCAGAGTCTCTGTTCTTCGTTTTAATATATATATATATATATATATATATATATATATATATATATATATATATTACATGTCCAGATATTAATACAACAAAATGTTTTGTGAAAATGCTTGTGGTGGCTGGCAACTTTACAAAAAAAAAAATTGGTGGGGAAATAGTTAAACAGGATATTTAAATAAATGTTGAATATGTGACTGACCACATGAGAAACGCATTTCCAGGTTCATAGAATCCCAAAACTCGCATACGTTCCATCACTGAGAAAAGCCATGCAAATTAATTTTTACAGCCGCCCTCCATGAGAAACAATTACCATCTGGCTACTAAACGAGAACTCCATGCTGCATTGAACAGCCTCCTTGACAAACTATCCTCCATTTCTATTAGCTAATGGCAGTGTCTCATGGAGGAATTATGGGAACTGGTCTTCTGATGACCGTAAGATGGTCATCTCGACTCGATCTTCCAAAGAAGCCTGTATTATCCGCTCCGATGATCTGGTTTATCAGGTGATCACCTCTGACCTATGGTAATTTAGCAAATAGAATGGAAAAAAAGCCATTTTTGCTTTTTATATAATTTTATACTGATGATACAATCACAACACAAATTTAATCTTATCCAATCTTCTTCGTATCAATCCCTGTAGTCCTAATTTATATAAAACCAATCTTTCAACGGGGATCAAAATGACTGACCCATCTGCTTTCCCAGCACCATCTGTGCCCAGGACAGAGAGCGCTTGACAGAGTATAAGATATCGTGAGAAATGCTGCTTGTCGTCTTCGTGAGCTAACAGAGACGTCTACAAAGAGACACACAGGCTTGTTCTCTTCCTCTCGGCCTACATTTATCCTAACAAATACCGACAGCAGAGAAAAGGAAAAATTACCCACGCGAGTTTGATGCTACGCATCGGATTTGCCTCTGGGTTTCAGGCAGTAGAAAGTAAAATGACAAAAGCGAACACGTAAAAAATTGAGATGGGGAAATGAAAGCAGCCTGTATGTCAGCAATCCGGAAACACAAGTTGGTACGGAGAAGATTGCGGTAAAAACACACGGCTATTCAGAATAATTTCACTTTTAAGACGCAGCCACCTTGCCAGTAAAGGTATTCTATTGCATGAATGGAAATGTGTTTGGAGCAGGGGACTTAGCTGAGCACTAATCAATCTTGAATATGCATAAACATGAGGTCTCTAGAGATGCCCCTTGAGATAATTATATAGAGCTAATAAAGAGATCAGAGGAAGAGACACAATGATGATTCAACCTTAAAGATCTCTTGAAGCAATATGAGGTCAAGAGCTTTGCTGTACAATGCAACTAGGGCAGTGCAATTAATCAATTTTATTTCAATTTCGGCCTCCAACGATTATGAAAATACAATAATCGAGATAAAATTATTATTGCGCCTCATTCCGCCCCCATTCCAGCAGTGCGCTTTCACTCCTCCATAAAAGGCCATTTTCACAAATTTTTGTTCTCCTGCTGATTTTGTACGTTTTCCCACTGACAAATATATGATCAGTCTATAATTTTAATGGTAGGTTTATTTGAACAGTGAGAGACAGAATAACAACAAAAAAAAATTCCAGAAAACGATTTCAAAAAAAGTTATAAAATTGATTTGCATTTTAATGAGTGAAATAAGTATTTGACCCTTTCACAAAACATGACTTAGTACTTGGTGGCAAAACCGTTGTTGGCAATCACAGAGGTTAGACGTTTCTTGTAGTTGGCCACCAGGTTTGCACACATCTCAGGAGGGATTTTGTCCCACTCCTCTTTGCAGATCCTCTCCTAGTCGTTTGGCAACTCGAACCTTCAGCTCCCTCCACAGATTTTCTATGGGATTAAGGTCTGGAGACTGGCTAGGCCACTCCAGGACCTTAATGTGTTTTGGGTCATTGTCATGCTGGAATACCAATCAACGACCCATTTTCAATGCCCTGGCCCTGAGGGTACATGGCCCCGTCCATCGTCCCTTTGATTGCAGTAAAGTTGTCCTGTCCCTTTAGCAGAAAAACACACCCAAAGCATAATGTTTCCACCTCCATGTTTGATGGTGGGGATGGTGTTCTTGGGGTCATAGGCAGCATTCCTCCTCCTCCAAACACGGCAAGTTGAGTTGATGCCAAAGAGCTTGATTTTGGTCTCATCTGACCACAACACTTTCACCCAGTTCTCCTCTGAATCACTGACAAACTTCCGACGGGCCTGTACCTTGCGGGCACTGCAGGATTTCAGTCCTTCACGGCGTAGTGTGTTACCAATTGTTGTCTTGGTGACTATGGCCCCAGCTGCCTTGAGATCATTGACAAGATCCTCCCGTGTAGTTCTGGGTTGATTTCTCACCGATCTCATGATTGTTGAAACTCCACAAGGTGAGATCTTGCATGGAGCCCCAGTCCGAGGGAGATGTTGTGTAAATATGCACCGATTAACCGGCCAGTGATTGGAATCGGTCGATTTTTCGCATGACCGGCCCGAATATATAATATATATATTATTATTATTACGAATAAACAGGCCTATACGAGAAATATATTTTCACTTAATAATTTAAGAAAATGAAAGAAAAACTGTGCAACAAGTAGCCTAAGCAGCGTTTCGGTTCATTCTTGTGTTGCGTGAAAGGAAACCAGACAGCAGAAAGCGGCATCCTATTTTTGTAGGCTTATTTTACAAAAGCACAAAGATTTGTTTTTATTGTGAATGTACAAAAATAAAAGTAAACCTTCTACAATTCCGATTATCTTCATGACTAAAAGGAGTAGTTGCTTCCACTGTTAGAAGGGGGGGGGGGGGTCAAGTGATTGCACCAGCGACGCATGCGCGCACACAGTTAAGCATTCTACCTTGACAATGCAGCCTGTTCACTATCATAATGAAAAACAATCAGTCAAACATATGGAAAAAAAACACACTGCTCAGTAGTAAATATGTAGTAAAATCTATGCCGTTAAGCGTTATCACCATACCGGCGTGAAGTTATGCAAAACATTTTGTTTAACGTGGATATTGGGACGTGACTGAAATAGGCCTAATAAAAGGTAAATAATATTTTGCCATTCAAATACAATCGCGAATTCTGAAACATTTAATTTTGTGTCGAACAACAGACCCAACATTGGTTTCAGTTACTTACATTTTTAATTCTTGTTCTTTTCTAAATAGCCTACTGTTATTTGAAAGGATTTGTTGTGTAGTGAGAGGAACTAAAATAGCCTAGCTGTGTTTACAGTGTTTATTATAATGTTTGTAATTCGCGTCGGCCTATTTCTGAATCAAATAATAAAATGCGACTTATAGGCAATTTTTTTTTTTTTTTGTAGCTTATTTTAATCATGCAGCAAACCTTTTGAAATATTTTGATAAATTACTGACAAAAATAAATAAATGACATTAAACCGTTTAAATTCTTAATCGGTCCATTAACGGTTAAATCGAACATCCCTAATTAGAGCATATTTGAATGCTTATTACAGCATATTAGAGCGATTTCTGAAGGATCACGTGAGACTAAAAACTAGAGTAATGGCTGCTAAAAAATAAATTGCATTTTAAAATACATTAAAACAAATAATTATTTTAAATTGTAATCACATTTGACAACATTACAGTTTTTATTATTTTTTGATCAAATTAATGCAGCCTTGGTACGCACAAGAGACTTCTTCCCAAAACTTAAAAAAATAATAATAATAAAACTAAATTATTTCAAACTTAGACCCTCTCTCCTAAAGACTTTTAGGATCATGTGGATCCCTTTGTTAACTCAAAGAACTGACGCCAAGGCTGCTGGGTTCTATCCTGAAGTAAGGGAGAGATGCTCGAGCTCAGGGGCTTCTGGACTTGAACCTCTGCCATTCCCTTGTCTCTGCTCCCTGTTTCAATGCTGTTCTCCGTGACAAAGCAGCCTTTTGTCGGCTCTCCACCAAAACAAAGTAGATGGGGGAGAAAAACAAGGCAGTCATTTTGCCACTGCTCTTGACTTCTGAACTCAATTCCTCTCCTCTGCAAAAGTAATCAAAAAAGCTCAGGCACTCTCACATTTGATTGAGATTACGAATGTGCGCTTTTGTCACTGACCTTTCCAGACATGCTCAAGATAATTTAATTCTTTACAGTCTCAGAGATGTGTAAACAATGATGCAACTTCATGGAGCAAATATAACTACAAAATGTGGCAATGCAAGATGCTGTTGTTCCTTTGGCATAGTTATGCATTTGCTAAGCTGTTCTGATTTGCTGTGCCATTGCTAGATTTGTTATAACTAGATGTGTTTTGATTGGCTCTATCACACTCTCCTCTCCACCTGTAGCTGGTGTGTGGTGAGCGCACTGGCGCCGTTGTGCTGTGGCTGCCGTCGCATCATCCAAGTGGATGCTGCACACTGGTGGTGGTTGAGGAGAGACCCCCCACATGATTGTAAAGCGCTTTGGGTGTACGGCAATACACAATAAATGCGCTATATAAATGCATCATTCATTCATTCATTCATAACTGGATTCTTACTAGGCCAGATAATTAAATAAACAAATCAATCCACCCCAAGTTTCTATGATGTTTTGATCCCAAGATACGGCTTTGTTCCCTCCTTCAATATATATATTTTAAAAATACATCTATTAGCACAGCTAAAAAAAACAAATCAATTAAAATTATTTATTTTAAATATTTATCATAAAATACAAGAAATATAAAATATACATTTAAAACATTTTAACAAACAAATTATAACTAAGCATTAGCAGTAAACTACCGTTTGGTTGGTAAAAAATTTTGTTTTAATTGATTGATAAATTTTAATTGATCATTTTTATCAATAAGAATGCATTTATTTGTAAAAAAAAAAAAAAAAAAAAAAAGCAAAAACAGTAATATAGTAAAATGTTATTACAATTTTAAATCGTTGTTTATTTTAATATATTTTAAAATAAAACTTAGGTAATGGCAAAGTAAATTTTTCAGCATTATTACGCCAGACTTCAGTGTCACATGATCCTTCAGAAATCATTCTAATATGCTGATTTGATGCTAATTTTGCAACAATGTCATTACTGTCACTTTTGATCAATTTAATGCATCTTTGCTAAAAAGTATTACTTAATTTACGCCATTGTTATAGATTATTATTATTTTTTTTAGGAATTTAGTTAATCTGTGTTCTATGTGACTAATTTTTACTGTTGCATGATACAGGTTAAGAAATCAAATCAATGGAAGATGCCACTTTTGTGGCCTTTTGCCATTTTATTGCAGACGTGTTCAGTGGCATTATTAAGTTTAGCCCCCTACTTTAGAGGAATGAGATCATCCTACCACAGGTAAGGGGGATGTGTACATTTGAATTGTGTTTGTGGTCATTAGGCAGCAGCAGGAAGAGGGTGAAACGGCAATCTACAAATTCCAGGTATATGTATGGTTCTGTCTCCCATTTGAACAGAGAACAGTCTATTTTTACAAATATTTCTAATATCTAACTCACAATTTCTATTTATGGTTTATGCAACACACAGACAATAACACTCAAAGGAGAGGCATCAAAGCTGGCAGGAGATGGTGTTGCTGCCACTAAACTTAAAGAAGTAATGGATGCAACAATCAAATCCACTGTAAAACATCTGAAAGCAAGATTCAGTAGCCTCCTAGGCAAGTGTGGTCACCGGTCTTATAAACACATGTAGATGAGAAATATTGTTACTCGTTTACTAAAATGTATTTGTTCTTAAAACAGGGGAGAGTGCTTCTGAGTCTGACACAACCAAGGCTGTCAAATGCTTCAACATTTTCAATCAAGATAGCTGGCCAGAGAACCAAGAGGACTTAGTGGACCATGGTTGTGACAACTTTTCTCTTGGATCACTTCTCCACAGTCCTGAGAAGGTAAGTTTTGTTCATGTGAACACTGATTAGCGGTGTAATCCACATCATTTTCAGAAATGGTGTAAACACTGAGCTTGCAAAAGAAGAGCTTGTAGGCTTGAAGCTGTTAATTGCTAGGATATTCAAAGACAAGACCTACCTCAGCCTTTGGGAGCTCATGTTGACCAGACAGCCCTACTGCTCAGAGTACAAGGTCAGTTTTTGTTAATGTTCTTTCTTAAGATTGTGTCAGTTTTGCTATCTAACACACATTGCTTAAATAAATCTCTTGAATGTATTTTTTTCCCCCAGAACATCCTGCACCTTGTACACATTATGCTGGTCCTCCCAGTCTCAGCTGAAGTTTGTGAGAGAGGGTTCTCTGCACAGAAGAGGATCAAATCAGACACTAGAGCATCCCTTCATTCAGACACAGTGGAAGATCTGATAAGAATCAGTGTAGACGGGCCAAGTCTGGAAGATTTTGATGCTAGAGAGAGTGTGGCCAGCTGGTTTAACCAAGGCCAAAGATCAAAAAGGCCAAACTACAGGAGTTGGCCATCCGAGGGGCATGTGACTGCAATGGAGGATAGTCCATAAGACATTGAGCCATGAGATGTTCAGTTTGAAGCCCTTAAAACACAATTTAGATTTTCTTTTCATTTCATTTATCTTGAGATGTTTTAAGTTTAAATTTCAGTTTAGTGAAGCACTTTAAGCACCAACACTTTTTCAGTAAGTTACCTTTCTTGTAGAATTGTGCTTCAGATAAAGAACTTTATGTTGACCAGATTGTTAGTTAATCATTTACAAGTTAATATTGCCTATATGAAAATTTGGGTGCACCTAATTTTTGTGCTGGTGCACCTAAGAAAAAAAGTTAGGCGCACCAGTGCAACAAGTTAGTCTAGAGCCCTGTTATGTAATTAAAACACAAACTTGCTGACATCAGCTATAAACACATGAAGCAGCCGATGTTCTTCTAATACCAATGGATTCATTAGGGAATTTAATCACTCATTATTAGGCGAATGTAAAAATGTTGGTTGGAGGCCCGTTTAACAATGCGAATATCAGTCTCAGCACACATTCAACAGCGAATAACCCATCTGAGGCCTGATGAAAACACTGATGCCTAAATACAGTCAAGCAAAAATAAAGCAGGGACAAAAGGCAGCAGCTGCCTAAAGGGAACACAAAACAACGCCATAGCTCCGCCAAAGCATGACCTAATGACATGTCATCAGTCTTCCATTTACAAAGACTGATGCATTCAATTTTTAATACCTTTTCACATACACAAAAACATGTTCAGACAAGAGAGAGAGAAATATTAGCCTTACAAGACTAAGTAAAGAGTGGAAGTCCAGCCATGTGTCCTGATATTTGAGTGTGTTTACTTGTCAGTTTTGACAAGAGTGCCAAACTCCAACTAAAAACTCTGCCAAAACACTCCCCGATGCTAGGAAAGTGCATGTGGTCTCCAGGACACAGCTATGTTTATGCTTTATGTATATACCATTTAGACGACCCTTGTGATAATTATAACTGTAAAGTTTTAATAACTGTTTTAATTCCATGTGAATAGGGAAGTCCACACTACAATTATAACGATAACAAAGAGCAACAATATTGTTGGAATTAATCACTTTCAGAATGATTTTTTCCAGCTGATAAACACTAAAAACAGAGCTTGAGCATTTACAGCAGCGGATGGCATAATTGCAACATGCACCCATAAAAAAACAGTATGTTGTTGTGCAATGTTGTGGATGCTAATATAGTGATCGTTCTTTGTGAGAATGGGCCTTAAGGCCACTGTACTGCTTTTCAATGTTTTTTTATTTTTTATGTAAACATGCTAGATGGACGCATTTAGATTTAAAATAACAATGTATTAAATGTGCACATTTACATTTTATCAGTTCTTGCTTTCCCTGGGAGTAAAACCCATGACCCTGGCGTTGCTAGCCCCACACTCCACTGTTTGAACCACAGGAAAGCCCAAAAAAAATGGATATTAATGTTTGCATCTCGTGTCACGCACATGACAGTGTTCTAAAAATGCAGAGCTCAAGTTAAAAGCTTGTTTTTTTGTAAATCCCACTACCCTGGTTTTTAAAACAAAAACGCACTCTGTATGAACGGATACTAACGCTTAATTACAGTAAACAGGCACTTAAATTAAACGAATTATTAGGGCTGCACGATAAATCGAAATGAAATCGCAATCGCGATTAGACAGAAGCTGCGATTGTCTCACGTATCTCTCAGTGAAGCATGCTTCTGTGATCAGTAGTAAATCTCCATCCAGGGCGCTCTGGTGCGGAAACCCCAAATACGCCCCACAGCAGAAACCCAGGAAATGCCTATAGCCATTGCTGGATAAACAGAAGAGTTCATTGTTTTCATTGATTCAACGTGACTACAACAATATATGGTTTATCTGAGTTCTTATAATTATAATAAAGTATATATATAATGCAATGACTTTATCACTGCTTAGAATACTATGAAAAATGTTGCGTGCCTTATTCTGTGTAAGAATCCACATCATCTCACAGAAGGATTCATTTCAAACACTCGATTAACGTTATGAAGTGAGTTTGGAGTAAAAACATGTTGTTAAATGTGGTATTTTTACATGCTTTCAGATAGAGCAGCATCTAATACTCAGAGCCGTAGTTCACTGAGAAGCTACGCAAACATAGTAAATGCTACGCATTTCATAATCGTGCAATAATATCGTCTGCGATTTTTTTTCCGTAACTTGTCAGTGAACTACGGCTTTGTGTACTAAATGCTGCTCCATCTGAAAGCAGGTGATGGAGATTTACTGCTGATTACAGAACCGGCTTTACTGACAAAATGCGCATGGAAATTGCATTCGATTTAATCGTGCAGCCCTATTAATTATTTAATAACACTGTCAAAATTATAATGTATCAGATCTCCAAAAAGAATATCCATTTTATACAGTATACTTGTAGCATTACATTTCATATGTTTCATTAGTAGCAATCAAAATCAATTTATGTTAGTGGTTTATTTTTAAGTTAGAAAAATAAAGTGTTTGAATACATGCGTATATTAAAAATTAAATATATTTTAAAAAAATAGAATTTATATTGAAATCAATTTTAATATCAGTGCATTATTACGTAAATTTTATGCAAATATTTTAAAACATTTACACAAATGGAAACCAAGATAAAAATACAAAATTGACAAAATCCATAAAAAAAATAAAATAATAAAATAAAGCTTACTTGAGTTGGATACAGGTTTTAGTCTGCAATGTGCATAATCTATGAAAGACATATACTAAAAAAAAAAAAAAAAATCTATTCAGAGACGGAATATATTTGAAACAAATATTATTGCTTACCATCTCAATTGTTGCTCTGTGATTCGCTGAATGCTTAGAAACAAGATCTCATTCATGTCTGTAGCACAAATGGTGCAGGATGAGTTATGTGCTAACATTAAATATTTAGAGTTATGGGTTTTGAAAAACCATAATCCCATGTATGAGTAATAGCACCGTAGCAAACAGCACTAATGAGTCATTGTTATACCTGGCTCTGGTGAATGAGGTTCATTCATTTATCAGGACGGATGTTAAACACAGCAGAGATTGTTTAGCCGGTATCAGTGGTTATAACAGATGCTGTGGCAATACCGCTGCCGTCAGCAAAGCCCACCTGCACCGCTGCACAGTACATGCCTGCTGCATTACAGGATCATGCACAGATTAAAGCTTTCACGGCTCCGACGTGTTTTCCCAATCGGACTATGCTGAGAAACCACGAGCGGTCATGTGTGCTGGAAACATTGCAGCTTTCTCAGCTCAGTGCATTTGATACTATAGTCTTCTCTGCGTGTTGCTGTTTCAGGCTTGAAACAAAGACGCTCCGGCATCCAAGCGTTAACACCGCTGCCAGAGGAGCAAAGCCTTCCTGGAGCTCCGCCAAAGACAAGTGTGACCAGATCAGAGAACACAAGCAGATGCCAACACAACTACATGCTCACACTCCTCACAATACAGGTGTCAACTCATCAGCAAGAAACACAAAAATCCCATTAACTTACAGGTTTGTTTTGATTTTTTTCCGCTGATGGAAACAAGCTCGGGATGCGGCTGTCTGCAAAGATCCTTAAAATTTCAGACGAAAATCGTGGCCATTTTACCAGACCTCAAACTACAACCAGCAGCTTATAAAAATTCAGAGCAAAAGCAGTTGTTTTTCCTTCCAAATGCTGTCCATCTGTCAGGAAATGTGCAGGCCTTCTTAAGACAAATTTAACCCCGAATGGGCTGGTTACTGAGAAACTTGTCTGATCTCTCCAAACGAACTCAATTTGCAAGAAGGAAAAAACTTGACCAGATGGCACAATTTAAGAGGAACTTATATGGAAAAGTTAATATGTCTCAGACATGAAAGTGGGTTTAAGCAATTTCATCAAGAACTGTCATATAGCAGCAACTATTTTGCACAGTATTAAAGGGATAGTTCAGCCAAGAATAAAAATTCTGTCATCATCGACATCTCCTCATCAAAACATCTCCTCATCAAACCTCTATGACTTTTCTTCTATGAAACACAAAAGAAGATACTTAAAATGTTTAAATAGTTTTTCTTCAATCACTGAAAGTCAATGAGGCCAAAACAACAAAAGCCATTGACTTTCTTTGTATGAAGAGAAAAACAAAACATACATATTTCAAAATGGCTTCTTTTGTGTTCCGCAGAAGAAAGAATTTGTGTTTATGGTTCTCTGCTGTCAGTTCGTGGTGACATGACTGGCAAATTAAATACATAAAATAGTATTAGTAAGTAGGGTTGGGTATCTTTTTTTTATGATCCAGAGGAGAAGAAATTGTTGAATAAAGTCGATATTTTGTTTTCTTTTCGCACAAAAAGTATTCTTGCAGCTTCATAAAATTACGATTGAACCACTCCTTACTATCTTTCTGGGCCTTGAACGTGATAGTTGCGTTGCGGTCAGAAAGCTCTCAGATTTCATCAAAAATATCTGAATTTGTGCTGTGAAGATGAACAAAGGTCTCACACATTTGGAATGACATGACTGAGTAATTAATGACAGAATTTTCAATTTTGGGTGAACTCTCTCTTTAAACCAAGAGTGTCAAACTCAGTTCCTGGAGGGCCGAACTAGGGGTGTAAGAAAATATCGATACACGTGAGTATCGCGATATTTTGCTTGGCAATACTGTATCAATTCTTCAAAACGGAATATCAATATAAAAAAAGAAAAAAATTGATACTAAGCAGATGTCATTTTTTGTTCAGATCAAATGTTATGACATTGTATGTCACAATTTTAAACTTAAACTGTGAACCTTTAAAGTAGTGTCTATAAATATATATTTTTATCTTTTTATAAAATACATTTTATACATCATCATGCCAGCACTTGAATATTTCCCCCTTTACTCGTACTGCACACAAAGTGGTTCAGTAATGTTGAATGTTATAGGGACCGATTATTGCAAATGCAGATAGATCCCAGTGTGTTCTGGTTAAACTAGTTTTATTTATTTTTTGCTAAGGTTTGCATATGGTTTGTATATATATCCTATTCCTAAAATAAGAAATATCCCAATATATCGCCTTGCTTACAGTATCGTAATATATCGTAACGAAACCCCTGTATCGTGATACATATCGTATCGCCAGATTCTAGCCAATACACAGCCCTAGCCGCAACCCTGCAGAGTTTAGTTCCAAAACTGCTCCAACTCACATACCATGTTGTTTTCAAATAAGCTGTAATGACTTGATTAGCTGGATCAGGTGTGCTTAATTGGGATTGCATCTAAACTGTGCAGGGCTGTGGCCCCCCAGGAACTGAGTTTGACACCCCTGCTTTAAACTAAAACCGATAAAAAAAAGGTGACATTCCTTATTTGTTAGATTATATCTTGACTCAAGTTTGTTTATTTCCATCTCAGGGCACTGTGGGATCTGACCTCCAGGCATCATCATAGCAACACTGGCACCTATTAATGAAGTGGAGTGTCTCAGGCATGGCAAAAGATAAGCAGGCAGCTGCTGATGTACCCCTGCTCGGATGACGAGAAGCCGATACTGGGGCGAAGTGAACACAAACACTGGCGTGTTGACGGAGACGAGAAGCGACAGCTTGCTCAGTGTTACGTTCCAGCAGGAAGAGAGCAGGGGGAGATCGCGCCAGGCAAAAATTTTGCCAACGCCCCGGCGAAGACGACAAATTGTTATGCAGTGCCCCGATCTGGCACGCTCCTCCTGGAGATTAATTACTCTTCCCTGCACATCCAACAGAATCAGCGTCGGAGGAGATGTGGGGGCTGGCGGAGAGGGCAGAGGATGACACAGGTGGGGAGCACTCTGCGTGACAGTCTCCTTAACTCCTTGAACAGGATGACAAGGTACATGAAATCCAACTATGTACCTGGATGTATAAACAAGCCTGTGGGATACTATAGTACTAGAGCTGGTGAAATGTTAAGCAGTAGCTAAAGTTAGGGAGGAAAGCGTGATTTAAGGGTGTATGCGAGAATTCATTTCAGGGTGGAGCGATAATTTGTGTTTGTGGGAGTACAGATAATGAGGCTTTTTGAAACCCGTGCCAGGATTTGATCACACCCGAGAGCTCTTCTGGGGCCTCCACAAATCACTTGGGCTCTGATTGGTGTTTTTCACATCTCATTTTCTAAGTTCCACCACCCCAATGTCACTAAGGTTGAATGAGGCAACATTAGCACATAAAACACGGGACCTGACTGCTATTGCGCAGTACTTTCTCTCTGATTGGATCAGGCTCAACCAATGAAAAGCCATCCTCTCTGTGATATACTACAGATAAGACTCGAAAGATTAGTCCGACCACACAATTACGCTCACGTTTAATGGATCCTAAAAGACTGTAGGACCTTTTAATGATAAGAGAGCTTATGAAAAGAAAATGAAGGATAATTCTGGGACTCAGATGAAAAATAAATGCCTTTACCTCGCCTCCCTTCAACATTAAAAGATTAGCAGTGGAAAAACAGCTGGTTGAGTTTCTGCTAAGTGTCCATTATTTTAATAATACCGCCATAGCAGAGCAATAGAGTTAATTGCTTGTATAACATGCATCTGAAACTTCAGCATTAGATTTAGAGAGAATCCCAGACGTTTCAATGCCATTAAGAGTGATTGCGTTACAGAACCACCGGCGAGCTTCTCGGTTGTTGGCACTGTCGTGATGCTGCACAACAACGGTGACGCTGCAGTGTAGCGAATGGCATTATGGTGCAGACTTCCCGCAGTGCAAACGAGAGTGGAAAATGAATAGTATATGAAAGGAATTCTTTGTTGTTCTAAACAGCTGTTTAAATGCAACAAAGTAATCTGTTAGTTACTGGCTCAACTGGACTGAGCTAATTTCGTTGAGACTGGTAGGGGTGGTGTAGACCTGATCAATAGGAAAAAAAACTATTAAATATATAAATGCTTGAATTTAACCTTTTTCTCAATCAGATTAAAAAATATCTTGTGCAGTGATGCATACGTTTACATACAGTTTATGTCTTACGGATTCGCATATGTTTTTTACATCTTACAAATTAGTAAGTGGAGAAGCCTGAATATTTAATAAATGTTTGCTAAAAAAAAGCTCTTCTGACATATTAGCTTTCTTTTTAGATATGTCATCAAGACAAAAACAATAATTATACTCATATTAGCTTTGGTGACACTGATTGATTTTAATAATTTTGTAGAAAAATTCAAACCGACAACAAAGAAAAATAAAAGCATTTCACAGAGCCCTATTATCGTAAAAATTCAATAAATTATTTTAAAAAGTTATGAATTTAATTGATTAGACATGCTTTTTAATTATTAAAATGTTATTAAACCATTAAAACATTATGCAGATTAAATTATGCTAAATTAAAATGAAAAACACAGAATTTGGTGAAAATTAATAGAAAATTTAATAAGGCCCTAAAATGAAATTTCCATTGAACGTGATAAATTGTATTAATTTCATGATTTTGATCAATTAGGCATGCCTTTTGCTTACGTTAAATTTAAATTACCCATTAAAATGTAATCCAGAAAAACTTCAACAAAACAAATCTGAAACCGAATTTGAAAAGATAAAAGATTAAAAAAAAAAAAGAGTTAATGGATTTAATAGGGCCCTATAGAGCCAGAAATTTATTTTCAGGGCATAAAGTAACACCTAAAATATTTGATATCCATGCAGTTGCACAATATTCCTGATAAGTTAAATGAACAGAAAATCCCTAAAAAGGCTGATAACAGGCAGGCCTGTTTAATTTCATTTGCTGTGAAATGAAACAGGCAGTTCAAGGGCAGCAGCTGAGCATTTAGATTACTACAGTCATTAAAACTTTTGCACTCAGCAGAAACTCAACCAACTTTCAGTCAATGACCCAAAGTGCACTTACACTTCGCATGAACAGAAACCAGCACCATCTTGGGTCACTTGTCAACAAATATAAAAAGAACAGTAGTGATAAAAGGATGTACTCCAGAGCCTGTTCAATACATTATCTGTCACCGGCTCAAACTTCAAGCTTCGCTGACTGAGTCTTGGCAAGGAGTCGCTCTTCATACGAAGCTGGCTTTAATTACTGAAGAGCAATTACGCTAATTCATGTGCGAACTTGACTTCATGTCAACTAATCAACCATGAGACATCTGAGCATTAATCAAACATGGGGGGGGGGGGGGGGAAAGCACAGGCTCTTATGTTATGCAACAAATGAGATGTTTTTCAATATTCCTGGCCTCCATCATACAGGAAATGGGCGAGAGCATACAAACAACTCGACCTTTCAATTTTCAAAAAAGAAAAGGTGAGTGGCAAAAGTTGTCTCCATGATGCTGTTGCTTACTGGCCTTTAAGTATGGAATTTTCTCCCAATTTATCATTCGCCAGGTGGAAATCTGAAGTCTGAGAACAAAATCAAAAACATTTTCATTGACTAGATATGTAATCACATTGTAAATAAAACACGATCAGCATTTTTGATAGTCCTAAAAGTAAATTCCATAACACAGCATATTGTGTCTAACTCCCAACAATCAGGCTTCTATAATCAAGAAAGATATTAAGCTTCATGATGCCTTTATGCATTTTATCTATATTACATTGACAACAAACACTTGACCTCATCCAGAGGTCTATATCCGGTGGTGGAGGACATGAAGTAAATTAACATGGAAATGATGATGTGTTACCAATTTTCTCAAGAATAGCTGCTGATCTGTACATGGCGATTATGAAACGCATTTCCCATTTCAACTGATGGTACATGACACTTCTTCATAGTGTTCTGACAAAATCAAGGTCTACATATAGACATTATATTTTTTTCATTTATTACCCTGACCTGAAATCTCATCTTAAGCACTAGTTGACATATACCACGAATTTAAGGAATGGCAAATTATAGGATTCAGAGACTTTGTTCTAAAACTACACCTACAAGAACAGAACAGCCAAAATGACTCACATCAGCATGAATGCTTAAAAAGAGCTCTCTAGAAAAACTGAGAAAGCATACACTGACCACAGACTGTCAAACCCCAAAAAGGATAAAAAAGGTTTAAATGTGTGCAATTTAACTTGTATTTTATGCAATCAATCTAAATTTTGTCAAATTAAACTACCAATAAATTAGGGATGGGTACCGAGAACCTTTTTTTTTTTTGGGCCGGTATGTAACTGGGTCAATACCGGACTACTGATAAGCTTCAGGACAAATTATACTCTATACTCCACAAATGTTATCGATACTTGCGTTGTTTTATCTCTGTATACTTCAATGTTAATGGCGAATTAGAAGCTGCTGCTTGTCATTTTCCTTCACTGAATGATGTGGCCGATGTTTGCTCGACGTGCGTGTGATATCCATACGCGCCTGGTGTTTGTTTGCATGCAATCAGTCATCGCAGCAAGAGTGAAACGTTCGAAAGTGTGGGCCCGCGTAGGGGTGTGCGATATTATGATTTTTGATCGTGGATGATTAAATTGTCTCCACGATATGCTTTTGAAGAAATATCGTAGCATATACACATTCTATCAGCTGCAGTTCTGGTGCCTCCGTCTCAATATAATGTACAACGCCAATGCATTCATATCAGTGTTAACTCAGCGGTAGAGTTACTCTCACGGGAAACTTATTCGCAATCACAAAAGTCCATTATTTGCATGAGCTTTAAAGCCTTGCCGGTTAAACGTTTCATTCACGCGCTGTTCTGACGTGCACTTTTTCTGAGCCCGTACACCCGAAGCACGCACACTAAAAAGCCTGTTAAACAGCATCTGATTACTGAACTAAGCCATCTTTTCCGCTAATACTGTTAAAACACACAAGTTTATGCATAGACTCAGTTGGTTATGTCTAAAATGAAAGTAAACAGCTGAGAGAAAACGGACGCGTGCCTGTTACAATAGATGCGTGCAGGTCTTAAAGGGACAGTAAACATTCTGCCGATTGTCATTAAAGGGATAGTTCACCCTAAAATTAAATTTCTGTCATTATTTACTCACTCACATGTTGTCCCAAACCTGTATTAATTTATTTCTTATGCTGAACACAAAAGAAGATATTTTGAAGAATGTAACCAAACAGTTGCTGGTCCACACTGAATTTAATAGTAGCAAAAAATACTACGGAAGTACCTGGCGACCAGCAGCTGTTTGGTTTCCCGCATTCTTCAAAATAACTTTTATGTTCAACAGAAGAAAGAAACGCATTAAAACAACTTGAAAGTGAGTACAATGATGAAACGATTTTCATTTTGGGTGAATTGTTCATTTAATATTAATAAAACAAAACACAGAGAAAAATAACTCACTGCTCTTGACTGACAAACTTAAATAGAGTTGCTATAGTTCAGCAGTATTAAAATAACTTTTCACATATCTTTTTGCACCAAATAGTATCGATAGGAGTATAGATAAGTACCGGTATCGATAAGCAGTATCGGTATCAGTATCGATAAAATGTAAACAATACAAGGGATGCAACGATACCATTTTTTCAGAACCGTTCCGATACCGGAAATTCTGAGTATCTGCCGAGTTTTTTTTTTTTTTTAATCGATGTAGAATTTCTATACTTCTCTGTGACCTGATCGTCACTCTTTTGTGTGTTAAACACAATCTATATATATATATATATATTAGTGCTATCAAAATTAGCACGTTAACGCAAGCAATAAAATTTGCTTGCGTTAACGTGCTAATGTTAAATGTTAAAAAAGTCATGTTAATATTTCAATTTTGCTGTCAGAAGTGCATGAGCTTTTGCTTTGCGATTCTCCGCTAAACTTCAACTGACATAGGAGCGCAATAACTCTTGACTAAAATACAAATTTTTCTGAAATATTTGCAGTTGGACAATAAACGTGACAAGTAGAATTTTAAACCTACAAGTAAGTGTATTTCTATGATAGCACTAACTGTAATGGGGTAATCAAAATAGCATTTTTACTCAATTAGTCTGTGTTTTCTTTATTATTTTCATTTAGTAAATTTAACTTCTGCTTTAAAAGCATTATTTTTGTTTTTAGATTGCAATGTTACAATGTAATGTGATTTTTTGCACATAATATATGCCTACATGCATACATTCACTTTATTTGTTTAATCCAAATCCAACATACCGAGATATATATACCGTATACCGCAAATCAGCCAAAAAATACAGAGGTATGAATTTTTGCCCATATCTACCCGCCCTAGTTCTGTCCAATATTTACCCAGCACTGGGTTGTATTTAACCCAGCATTGTTTAGAGTACTAGCCTAATTTATTTGTGTTTAACAATATAGGCCAACTAGAAAAATGTTGGGTCCCATGAACATTTGACTATCATTTAATCAGATTAAATATATATACCAGCCTATTGATATATATGTGATATATATTGTGCATCGCTAACCATGAGACTTCAGAAGGCATATGGACAACTTAATGGCCTTTTTCCTTAAACCTTGAAATATTAATCTTAAAGCTTGAAACCACTGCTTCCATAGCATGCAAAAGAACAGCTGGGAAAATGGAAAGTCATAGAGGTTCAGAACAACATATGGAGAAATAGACCAAATACAATTTGGGGTCAAACTATGATTTTAAAATCATACCTTTTGAAGGATATTTTTATCAAATCAAATGCTCCCATGCAATTTGGGATATTATTACTATAAATCATAATTCTTTCAAAACCAAATGCGTGACAGCATTACGCAAAACCCGCAATCACTAGTAATTTGAAAGCTTTGTTGTAATGTCTGTAAACAGCAACTATAGGGATTCAAAACAATTTCCATCATCAGTTATGTAAATCCACTTCATCTATCAAAAACACTGCTATTCAGAGAAAGTGAGAAGAAAGCTAAGCTATTGATGTGCTGCAGAAGTGAAATCGAGCTCTAACCAAACTCAGCTTCCCACTACCCTGCTTAATTTGCCTGATTGCTCATGGCAGACCACCCCCTGGCTCTATCCAGTCATGAGAGGTGAACCCATGGCACTACACAGCGAGAGCTCAAGAGCATTAGATGCGCTACAGACATGTATCACTTGAGTCCAATCCGCTAGTAAAGGGGGTTTTAACCTGAGGGGGAAGGGTCAGAATATCCGCACTTGGAATGCTGCAGGCGTTATTGCTGTTTGCACAAAAATACCAACCTCATATGAAAATCATCTGCTGCTAGCCTCATTCTGCATAAACATTTAGCCCTGGGTTACAAAATCATCAATATTTTAAGGAAAAACACAGGTTCAAGTCGACCACAAAAAATTATCATAAAAATGGTTTAAACTTCTCTCCTTTTCTTTAAATGAAAAAAAGCAAAAATCTGAATTAGAGTGAGGCACTTACAATAGAAGTGAACACAAAAAAATGCATGTTTAAACAGAAGAATTAGTGTTTTACAAATTATACGCTTTATGCTTTTACCAAAACGTCTCTTAAAGGAAAGTGTAAGGATGAGTGAAAATTATTTGTGTAGTAAGCAACATGTAGGGCATCAAGAAGTAAAATATCTATAATAACTGATCATGAAAATTACCGAATTGATCATTGATAACTGTGCATGCATGCTGTGATATACATGTATACATGTTTTTCTCAGTGCATAACTCCATTTGACGCTTATATTTGGTATTGGGTTGGGTATTGTTTGGGTTTTTTACGATACTGGTGCCAAATCAATACTTTTAATACGGTACCAGTGCCTATATGGTGCCTGAACCAATACTTTGAAAAAAAAAAATTATAATTACCCAAAATAGGATGGATTGGCCATTATAGCGCTATAAACACATGTAATGTTTATTTCATTCATGCCGGAGGGTGCCCTCGTGCAGAAACTCCACATATGCATCACAGACGTAGAAGAACTCATGATGCTCCAGGAATTCCCTAATGGACAAAACGTGCATTTTCTCAGTCTGGAAATTATTTTTCATGCGCGGTGCCAGTGATTACTTCTGTTTCATTGAACCAGAGGACAAATATTTCAATCAATCGCTCAGGCATTTAAGTGGCACCGAAATCTGCTTTCTGATTCGGTTTTAGTTAGTGGTTGGCCAATATTGTTTTTTTGACAGCCGATGCTGATGCCGATATCTTGGAAAGCAGGGTGGCCGATGGCCGACATATAGCCGATATAATTTTATTTATTTTAATTCATATTTAAGAAATTTGAAATCATTTGAAAATGGATTTAAAAACTAAATGTGTAAAATAAACATACTTTGTTACTAATAATATAAAAGCAATTGTTATAATACTTTTTGTATACATTTAGGCTAATTCCTTTGTTTAACAGTTCTATCTGATTATTAGATGGACTTCTATCCGTATTAGACAGAACTGTTAACGACGACAGTAAACGAGGGAGAATGTGAGCGCTGTGTGCTCAGGCACTGCTGTTCTCAGCGCTGTCAAAATAAAAGTCCCGCCTCGAACGCATCGGCTAAAATAGAAAAACTTATCGGCCGATGCCGATATTTGAAAAATGCCAAATATCGGTCGATCGCTAGTTCTAGTACATACTAAATATATTTCGGCACCAAACCCTACTTATATCCTTATTTGTAAATAAAAGTCACAAAAATATTCAATTTTGCATAAAGGCTCATCCTGACAGAAAACAAGTCTCCAATAAACTACACTAAACGAACACCCACGTATACATCAAATTTTACGTTTAAAATGCCACTGCAATTTTTTTTTTTTTAATAAGAGAGCCTATACATATACTCTTAATTTTGCACACTGTTTGGATAACAATGCTGGGCAGGATGTAATAACTTATTTTATATATTTTGGCTGTTTGCATCCAATTTATCAATGACAATTGACAGACTAATCGATTATCAAAATAAACAGTTGCAGCCCAAGACAAATGCTGTCAAATTGAGCTTAACTTGTATTGAACTTTTAAATATTCCTTTAAGCTGGTGTGCATGTCAAAATGCACCAGATCTGATGTTGAGAGAGCCACACAACTTGCTGACTCAAAGTTCACTACTCTCAGCTCTTTGCCAGTAGCGGTCTGAAATCTTCCTTTATTGACTCGAGGTCATACTCAGGTTCTCTCTGCATTGCCGGCAAGGTCTTTTTCCTTTCTTTTAAGAAAAACTCAATTTGATATTTATCTCGCTTCACACAGAGCCACACACATTGTGAGCCACCTATTTCCATGCCCCTAGTTTCCATCTGACTCCGTCATTCACATTCAAACCAGATATAAATACCTGCATGAGCACAGACATTCAACGTCTCTGGCTATTCAGCAAGGAGGTTCAGAATGCCTGTCACTTCTCATTATTGAATCTTCTAACCTTTCCGTTCAGATGCAGCTTTTCAACCAGCAAAACAAGAGCCTCTCGCCCTAATCCTAGAGACAAACCACTCTGCTGCCCCAACATGTTTTGCTGTGCACTAACAGATATTCCATCCGCAACCACTGCACTGATTTCCCACAAATCTGTTTTTCAGCGCCTACAGCCAATATTTCCCAAAGACCCTGCTCAGACAGAAAGTCAGTGTACCCCAGCTAAATAAGCATGTGCAAAAATATCTGGTGGGCTTGCAACTCGCTTTGACCAGTGGCTAAATTTCACGACACATGAAGGTTAATCTAAATCTCAACGAGAGACCTTAAGACTCCAATTACTTCATCAGCACTATAACGTCTTAATGAGCTCCTTAATACATTAAAGGCTTAAATAAAGCCACAAATCTAATTATAAACTAACAAGCACATTCCTTTTTTTTACCTGCAAAAAAAAACAAACAAACAAAAAACATTGATTTGTTTGTGGAATATTTGACAATATTTAGTCAATTCTGTCATAGTGTTTGTTTATTCCACATAAGCACTGATTTGGGTTGCACATACAGTGAATAATGACATTTTAGTTTTACTAATCTGCTTTGCAAAAACATATCTTTTAGATTTGAGTCAATACCAGACGGCTCTCCTTTACAGTTGCAAACTGCATTTAAAAGATTTGAAAAAAGAAAAACAGTAAAATTCACAACACAATTATTTTAAGTAACAAATAAAGTAACAATTGGAAATACATCTGTAATATTAACCACAACTCTAGAGAGAAACAGATACCGACCTGTAATCGTTCAAACAGCCACACAACTTCCCAAATAATCCAATTCAAACGCAGGAGAAAATGGACTTAATACAATCCAAACTTCTTTCTCTTCTCTGGCTTGTTAGCTTGCTAACAGCTAACTGTTAGTCGACCCGTTTAGATTCAGCACGGCGGCTAATGTCGAGTTGTGATGGGGTGGACGGATAAAACTATCACATAAAACACAGTGCCTAGCGCTGTTTTATGTTTACAAACGCTTTTAGAAAATATTGGGGCAATGTGGATGTTTATCCAACACAAAACAGGTCCACAGCAGTAACAGACTGGCTAAGCTAGGCTAAACTGTGGAGAAGGTAAATGAGGTTCATGATCCAGAGAGACTTTGAGCTGTGTTTCAAAATCTAGTGAGCTGCCTAGCTAGACAGCTTTTTGGGAATCGCTCGAACACGCCCAAAAATGTTGTCTACATAGACAGCTCGCTATGTTTTGAAACAGCCTTTGGGGCTGCTGTTATGCTAAAGACGGACACACAGAACCTACCCTGCTACCCATTCCAACTAAACACTATAACGTTAGCCACTATCTCTGCGAGGTAATAATAATTTGGCTGTGTTCCAACCTTGACAAAAACTAGACCTGCTGACGCTTTTTCATAAAATTCGTTTAGTTTACATATTAGCAAGTTACGTTAGCTGATCCAGAATTCAAAAAAGATCCATTCACCAAGTTAATATCAAGCCAGCGCCAGTGAGACACTCTTCAATCCTGGAATATGAATGTAGCATGGGAGGTATTCAGCCTGATAAAGTAAGCCCTCTGCTTTAGGGAGACTCGAGAGTCCGAGTACAGAGTAAGCGGTGCGTCTCTGCTGGGCTGAACCCAACATAACCCGAATCTGACTGTCCCTCTCTCACACACTGGACTCCCTCTTCTCCAGACACAGGCTAGTGCTCATTCAGAGGCTGCAGCGCACGCCTCCGCCGCTAGTGGACAGCAGCCTAGCGGGATATAATCACACATAAACTCTTTGATGGATATTAGCAGTGATCAGCGTCCTCCGCATTGATGGATAATTAATGTACATAGTTGGGTTTGTGTGTATTTTGTGTAATACGTATTTTGTGCAAACCTCACCAAAACCGTACAAAAAAAATGCAGATAGATAGATAGATAGATAGATAGATAGATAGATAGATAGATAGATAGATAGATAGATAGATAGATAGATCGATCAAGTTGAGCTTTGTCGTCATTCCGCTCGCTACATGTGGGGACATACAGTGGAACGAAATGTCGTGCCTCGCAGGACCACGGTGCTACATAAATACAGACATACAACAATGAAGTAAAAAAACACTATAAACCTATACACAACTAACCTACTGACAGATTTAACTATAAGTATACTATATATAAGTATTTACCCTATACAAACTAAAAAAATTAAAGATAAATACAAACTATACGAATGCTTCACAGATACTGTACATGTGCAGAGAGACATTTTGAGTCAAGCAGCTGGTTGGGGAACAGAGCAGGATGATTTGTAGTGCATGAGCATGTAAACATACATATATTGCTGAGTCTTTTGTGGGATTGTGTACACGCAGCAGTGTGTGTAAAGTGTCTAGTGCACAGAGGAGAGTGTTACTACAGGTGGTTTGTACAGGCCCACTCACCTGTGTGTAGCACAGTTCGAATTACACAAAAAAAAGTTCCATACAGTTTTTTCTTTGGTGTGGTAAGGTTGGGGGTGGGGGGTGGTCCATGTTTCAGCAGGTAGGGGTTTGCATGGGGTTTCAGAGGGGGACCGGGGACGGGGTGATTTGAGTTCAGGGCTCTCACAGCCTGGGGGAAAAAGCTGTTGAGCAGTCTGGCGGAGCGGGCTCTGATGCTCCGGTACCGTCTTCCTGATGAGCTGGAAGAGACTGTGGGAGGGATGGGTGGAGTCCTTCATGATGCTGTTGGTTTTGCTGGAGCATCGTGTAAGGAAAATGTCCAGGATGGAGGGGAGAGGGGCACCGATGATAGACACAGACAGAGAGATAGAGAGACAGACAGATGGGTGGGTGGAGGGAGGGAGGGACGGACTGATAGATAGATAGATAGATAGATAGATAGATAGATAGATAGATAGATAGATAGATAGATAGATAGATAGATAGATAGATAGATAGATAGAACAGAAAGCTTCTGCATACTTGTTTGGCGACAGAATCACACAAACGCCCTCCAAACTAGTAATGCCTTTTAGCATCAAAAGTATAAGCCTGAAAGACCTTGTCATTATGCATTTATCAGTTGTACGGAGAGTCAGTCTACACAGTCTCAGCCACTCTTTATTTATAAGCTGCAGTGTCTTAAAACACATGGTCTCCAGTGCTTTGACACTAATAGGCTAGGGGACTGTAATGACATTTGGGTGGTTATTATGCTATTGCTCATCCTACATTCCTTGTACATCCTGGGACATGTGACATATGTTGACTCCCTCTACATTGCAATCAACGCACAGTTTTAGTGAGTTATACAAAATACCGAAAGTGGATCTTTGAATTGCAATAACATTACCACAATCCAGTTCAGATACAAAGATGAAAGAAACTGCCACAATATAACTTTCAATTAGATTTGTTACTAAATATAAAAAATTGTGATACGAATAGGGTACAATAATAATGCACAAACATGGCCTTGTGCATTCAAACTTTCATAAACTTTAACACAGACAGAAAGAAACATTTGCAAATCAAAGGATATTAAAACAAATGCACCCTAGAAATCAGTTTAAATCATGACAATGATGAAGGCAGAGCACAATTCAAATGTTTACATTTTTGTTGGCAGATTTTGATATTGTCATTTCTTTCATTAGAAAAAAACTGTGAAGAAGAATCTATAATATACAGCAATAGGCCTATTACAGATTACATTTTCTTATATTAGCATCTGTGGATGTTAGATTTAAAAGGATTATATATTTATTATAAAACATTCATCAGTATGTATCTGTCTTTAAAAGGCAAAAGGTGGTTTCGTACCTGATAAACAAGACATTGATGTCTTTCTCCAGAGTTTGGGTGAAGTGGCAACACCAAGTAAGTGAGGGATTGTTTCAGAATACTACATTGAATTAAATAAAATTCTTAAATCATTGGTACCGACTTTTTCTATCCCGCTCGAGGCGAAATGTGTAAATTCCTCCATAACACCAGGTGGCGCTGTGATTCATTCCCAGGCCGATAGACGCAAAGCATTGTCGGTAAGGGCTCTGTTCGCGGCTAGCCTGTAGCAAATTAGCAATGGCGACGTCTTTAGGATCTAATACTTACAACAGACAAAACTGGGAAGATTCGGTGAGTATAAAAATATTTTTGTTTAGAAATATATAAGGAGTATTACTAATCACGACTGGCGCATGTTTTTTCTTCGTTTGAGCTCGCTAAATCGACGCCTTTCCTAATTGGAACATCCTGTTGTGGCTTAGCTCATGGCTAATGAAAACCCTTCCAGCATTTAAATGCGTCTCATCAACAGTTATTAATGTTGTTATATAATTATATTGTATAAACTGGCACCGACATGTGCAAACAGAATAGCGTGAAGATCCTCTGCCCAGTCTCTGTGTTGTAATTGATCTTTACTGTATAGGTTAGGCCAATAAACATCCCATTGAAATGAAATGATGAGAATTGAAATATATAATTAACGTTAGTTAGTATAATACTAATCATGTACATGAACGAGTGTCCTGTTAACAAAACAGTATCCATAACATTAATAACCTTTGATATGAGTAATATATGTATATTTATATATTTATTAATGTAATGTATTAATATTAAATTACTGTTACATATGTATAGAAATCATTTATTTATTAATGAATAAATGCATGCACAGAACTGACCTTTTCTTATTTGAACAGGATTTTCCCATACTCTGTCAAACATGCTTGGGAGAAAACCCTTACATCCGGATGGTAAGTTGAGTTAGTGTAGTTTACTTAGTTACTTAGTTTCATTATTAATTTTATCTGAATTCAAAGGAAGTTGTATTTAAACACATTTTCACTTTGCACCTGCATTTGTTTTAACAGACCAAAGAGAAATTTGGCAAGGAGTGCAAGGTACTGCTGCGTTCATCCTCTCAAAAAAGCTAAATGTTGTCTTGATAGGATTCCCACAGTCATTTCAGATTGTTTTATGCCATAATTTTATATTAATTCCAAAGATTATATAAATGTAAACTCATTCCAAGAATCACTTTAAAATTATTTTCAAAATTCTTATCCAGTTCATGATGAAGTCATTGGTCAAAAGTGTGGGAAAATCACACCACACATTTTTTGCCCCATATTTTGGGACTGCAGCATTTTTTCTCGATACTTCCTATCCTCTAGATCTGTGCACGTCCCTTCACGGTGTTCCGCTGGTGTCCTGGGGTCAGGATGCGCTTTAAGAAGACAGAAGTGTGTCAGACCTGCAGTAAAATGAAAAACGTCTGTCAAACTTGCCTTCTGGATCTGGAATACGGTAATGCTATAATTTGTGGCCATAGTCTAATTATCTGTTATTGAAATTATGTTGACATTAGTTTGTCAGGATACTTGGATTTCTAACTTTGATACAATACCTTGAAAAATATTGATTTTTTTCTACCACTTGAAGAACTTATACAACAACCTTTAAGGCCCATTCAAGTGTTTTGCAGTGTTGTTGTAAAGATTACTAAATAATATATATATATTTTTTGGTTTTTGTACAGGTTTGCCCATTCAGGTTCGTGACACTGGGCTGTCCGTTAAAGATGAAGTACCAAGATCAGACGTGAATAAGGAGTATTACACTCAGAATATGGAGAGAGAGGTAATTTGTCTGTACATTACACATTTATTCATGTTTTATGATGTCTTTATTGGTAAAAAACAAACCTTTAATGGTTTCCACAGCCTAGAACATGCAAATACTAAACAGCTTTAAGTATCTGTTGGTCAAATAATTATGTTTGCCCTCTAGATTGCTAACTCTGATGGCACAAGACCCGTGGGGCTGCTTGGGAAGGCACCGAGCAGCAGTGATATGCTGCTGAAACTGGCTCGCACCACACCGTATTACAAGAGGAACAGACCGCACATCTGTTCCTTCTGGGTGAAGGGGGAGTGCAAGAGAGGGGAAGAGTGTCCATATAGGTGGGCAACACCTCAAGAATCTCTTATGGGTGTAAAATTATGACCCATGATTCTCAAAAACACCCAGTGTTGGTTGTCACGATTTTCATTTTGGTCAAACCTTATGCATTTTATGAAGTGACTTCTTTTAATGAGATATGCTTAAGGTGTGAATTATTTAGTGATTATGAATTTTGATAAAATTTTTGACATGAAATGCATTGCTGTTATATCACAGGCATGAAAAGCCCACAGATCCAGATGACCCATTGGCTGATCAGAACATTAAGGACCGTTTCTATGGCATTAATGATCCTGTGGCTAACAAACTCCTGACGCGGGCCTCCACCATGCCCAGACTGGACATACCGGAGGACAAGTCCATCACCACACTCTATATCGGAGGGCTCGGAGAAGATGTTACAGACTCTGAGCTCAGGTAAATGCTCGTCAGAGTTCATAAAGCTAAAACTATTAAAAATATTTGTTGAAAATGTTAATTGAATAAAAAGTAGAAATATTGTCTTGGCAAGCAACTGCAATAAGTAAAATGACTAACTGGGAATAAATAATGACTAAAATAAAAATTTAAATAAATGAAACAAATATAATATTTTTAAAAAGAACAGAACCTTTTTGTGTCGTTTCTTGATTGAGGAATACTGTATACTTTTTCCCAAAGGAACCACTTCTATCAGTTTGGGGAGATTCGTACCATTACCATCGTTCAAAGGCAGCAGTGTGCTTTCATCCAGTTTGCTACACGGCCGGCTGCAGAGACGGCTGCAGAGAAGTCTTTTAATAAACTCATCATTAATGGACGTCGACTTAATGTTAAATGGGGCAGGTTGGTGTCTAATCGTGCAAGAAAAAAACTGAAATTCAAACAGTACCATTTGTGTGGAGGCAGTTCTGAATGTTGTTGTGTGTTGTTCAGGTCACAGGCGGCTCGAGGAAAAGAGAAGGATGGGGTGACGGAGAGTGGAATCAGGCTGGAGCCAGTGCCCGGCCTCCCTGGTGGTATGTGACGAAGTCTCTCACGCATGAGCATGTTTTATATAGTAATATAATATGAATGTGAATTGTATGGATTACAATAAATAAATAAATATTTAAGTATAAAAGCTAAGTTATATGTACAGGTACATCTAAAAAAAATTGAATATTGTGAAAAAGGTCATTATTTTTTGTCACTCATTTCAGAAAGTGAAACCCATATATTATATAGAATCATCACACATAGAGTGAAATATTTCAAGCCTTTATTTTGATGATTATGGTTTACAGATAATGAAAACCCAAAATTCAGTGTCTCAGAAAATTAGAATATTACATAAGATCAATAAAAAAGGATATTTTAAACAGAAATGTCAGGCTTCTGAAAAGTATGTTCATTTCTATGCACTCAATACTTGGTTGGGACTCCTTTTGCATGAATTACTGCATCAATGTGGCGTGGCATGGAGGCAATCAGCCTGTGGCACTGCTCAGGTGTAATGGAAACCCAGGTTGCTTTGATAGCGGCCTTCAGGTCATCTGCATTGTTGGGTCTGGTGTCTCTCATCTTCCTCTTGACAATACCTCATAGATTCTCTATGGGGTTCAGGTCAGGCGAGTTTGCTGGCCAATCAAACACAGTAACACCATGGTCATTGAACCAGCTTTTGGTACCTTTGGCAGTGTGGGCAGGTGCCAAGTCCTGCTGGAAAATGAAATCAGCATCTCCATAAAGCTTGTCAGCAGAAGGAAGCATGAAGTGCTCTAAAATTTCCTGGTAGATGGCTGCGTTGACTCTGAACTTCAGAAAACACAGTGGACCAACACCAGCAGATGACATGGCAGCCCAAATCATCACTGACTGTGGAAACTTCACACTGGACTTCAAGCAACATGGATTCTGTGCCTCTCCACTCTTCCTCCAGACTCTGGGACCTTGATTTCCAAATTAAATGCAAAATTTACTTTTATCTGAAAAGAGGACTTTGGACCACTGAGCAACAGTCCAGTTCTTTTTCTCCGTAGCCCAGGTAAGACGCTTCTGACATCGTCTCTGGTTCAGAAGTGGCTTGGTAGCCCTTTTCCTGAAGACTTCTGAGTGTGGTGACTCTTGATGCACTGACTCCAGCTTCAGTCCACTCCTTGTAAAGCTCTCCCAAGTGTTTGAATCAGCTTTGCTTGACAGTATTCTCAAGCTTGCGGTCATCCCTGTTGCTTGTGCACCTTTTCCTACCCAAATTCTTCCTTCCAGTCAACTTTGCATTTAATATGCTTTGATACAGCACTCTGTAAACAGCCACACCTTTCAGTAATGACCCTCTGTGACTTACCCTCTTTGTGGAGGGCGTCAATGTTCGTCTTCTGGATCATTGCCAAGTCAGCAGTCTTCTCCATAATTGTGGTTTCAAAGAACAAGAGATACCCGGACTCAAATGTAAATATTCTGATATTGAATACTGATTGATACTGATTTTTGACTTTCGTTAACTGTAAGCTCTAATAATCAGAATTAAAACAAAAAAACTTTTTAAATGTTTTACTTGACATGTAATGAATCTAAAATATATGAAAGTTTCACTTTTTGAAATAAGTTACAAGAAAAAAAAAAAACTTTCACGATATTCAAATTTTGTTTTTAGATGTACCTGTGTGTATATGTATGTATACATGTATGTATACGTGTGTGTGTGTATGTTTGTATTAGGGGTGTAACGATATTCGTATTGAACCGTTCGTTACGCATTACAAACCGAACGATTGGTTGGACTAATTATATTAAGTTTGGAAAATAAAAGAGCTTAAAGTGTGTGAAATATCAGTGCCACAACGCAGCCCGAATGACTTAACAGGCAACGTGCTGTCTGCCCCGTGATAATCTCCCCTTGCTGGGGAGAATCTTCACTTCAACTGAATTGCAAAAATGTTTAATTATAACTTCAATACGCTGTTATACAGCAGTGAATTATATTTTGTTTTATATATATGGAGCACAAACGTCCGTTTGTGTAGCAAACTATGTGCATATTTACAGAACTACACCCATGTTCATATGCCCAGATAGTCAACGGTGATAGGTTTTGGAAATGCTGTTTTGTACTCGTTCATTCACAAGTCTGCTGCGGTTCGGTTCCTTGAATGCGCTGCTAACTCTGCCGGTGGAGAAAGACTGCGTCGGGAAGTGAAACCGGTGACATTATTCTACTGAATGAAAGCTTAAGGTTTATCCAAAATGTCGCTAGTTGCTATGCGCTTTGTCTTACAAAAGAGTCGGTAAACATTGCAATACTGGTTCATGCGCTCGCGTGTGTGTGTGTGTGCGCGCCACGCACGGATTTCTTCGTGATACGAGTGCGCTTGAAATACAAAGTCCAGGCGGGTCCGGATTTAATTCCGCCCCGGTCCGGACTTTGAGAAGCGCTGGGCTATACCGTTATCAGCATATGTTGAAGTAGATTTGTCTCTCATAGTCTGAGAGAATATGCGGCGTCAGATGCCGAAAGCTCCGTCGTTCCGTTTTTACTTTCTGCTTATAGTGAATTGACTGAGATTTAAAAAAAAGTGACGTGACATACGGCCAAGTATGGTGAGCCACACTCAGAATTTGTGCTCTGCATTTATCCCATCCAAAGTGCACACACACACACCGTGAACACACACCCGGAGCAGTGGGCAGCCATTTATGCTGCGGCGCCCGGGGAGCAGTTGAGGGTTCGGTGCCTTGCTCAAGGGCACCTCAGTCGTGGTATTGAGAGTGGAGAGAGCGCTGGACATTCACTCCCCCCACCTACAATCCCTGCCGGATTGCAGGTTGGGGTAGCCTTTGGATTACGAGTCCGAATCTCTAACCATAAGGCCACGACTAAGCACGACTGCATAAATCTTGCGCAAAGTTTGCACGTGCAAACGCGTGCTTGTGTGATATTAACTGGCTCGCCTTCATGGTTTAAAACAGAAATATTTCCAACATTGCGACATAACCAATTGCCCTGCCCCTCGTATCGAAAACGTACCGAACCGTGACACCAGTGTTGTATCAAACCGAACCGTGAATTTTGTGAACCGTTACACCCCTAGTGTATGTATATATATATATATATATATATATATATATATATATATATATATATATATATATATATATATATATATATATATATATATATGTGTGTGTGTGTGTGTGTACATTATTTAAATAATTAAAAATGTAAAAATGACTAAATATTATATAAGGTAGAGCAGTGTGTGAATTTTCCCTTTCTCATACTTTTTCAACAGCTCTGCCCCCACCCCCTGTGTCTGATGAAGATGCCTCCACCAACTACTTCAACCTGGCCCCCACCAGCTCCCCTGCTGTCATGAACCTGGGACTTCCTCCTCCACCTGGGGTCGCCATGCCCCCACCACCTGGTGAGTTTCACCCCACTCACTTCCTCCTTCCTTTTTTTGTAACCTATGATAATGTGCTTCACTATCCCGTTAATCTTATCTGCTCTGTCCAGGTTTTGGTCCTCCTATGTTCCACACCATGGACCCCATGGCCCCGCCGATGCCCCCTCCAATGGCCATGAGGCCCCCCGGACAGGTCCACTACCCATCCCAGGATCCTCAGCGGATGGGCGCCCATGCAAGTCGCCACGGAGGCCCTTAGATAGTTATGCAGCTACCTCACTGTTCAGCAATGACCGCTGAACAACTGAACCCAGAGTGATGTCACCTCTGCCCACATTTTTAAGTGTTTATATCTGTCAGGCATTTTCAGAGTAAGTGTAAGGTGCAATGCAAAATGAACAAGGAAAATACCAGCATCTTAGAATTTAAACCATGACAAAACTTTTCTTTTTAAGCTTTTGATTTATAATAAACCTTGATTGTTTCTGTTATCTTTTTGTCAGTTTTTATGTTTTGTATGTAATGATATGAGACCCATACAATGCCTTTTTTAGGGCCGAATGACAAAGAATTGGTTGCATTGACCAACAATTACCAAGTGGGGGCACTATTGACTATTTCATTCACCTTAAGTCTTTATTTGTTTGTGACACTTTATTGTCCTACACCTCTAGAATATTCCAGGATTCATATCACAGTTTGTGCTAGTGTCCATCTCTTCCCCTTTTTCTGTAAAGTGTGAAGTGTGTTGTCCTGAATTGTTTTTAAGACTTTTTCTTTTTTTATGTACAGCTGTCTAGCTTGTGGTTACATTAAAGAAGCTTCACATTTTGAACGATTGTGTAAACATGTTAATAGACAATATGTGTAAACTTTAAATTGTTATTTGATGGCTCATAATGGCTTAGCCTACAATTCACAGTAGCAATTTAGGCATCCCTCAGAAATCCAGTCTTCAGTTGTAGTTTGGCAAAATAGTTGCGTATGCCAGCTTCACAGATCGGGAGACTCGGCAGCGTACTTGATGCTCCAGCCCCGTGGAGTAAGATTGAAATTGGGCCGATGGCACATCTTGTCCCAGGTCAGGTGTGGCTCTGTGTGAGCCTGCAGCATCTCAAAGCCAGGCAGCGGCAGAATCCTCACAGTACCTGCGGTGCCACCAAACGGCATAGGAGTTCTGTGAAGAATGACAGTGATTATTGTTCATGTCCCTTTTTTATTGCTAAAAATAGCTTGAATTTCCCTAACAGCTGAGTGGAAAAAGTCTCATCTTTTTCACTTGACATACTGATATATGAGCCTGGACTAGCCTAAGGTTGCAAGACACAAATTCTGTTTTAAGGCCTGACCTTAAATCCAACAATTTTTGGCAGGCAGCCTTCCCACTCCAGACATCCTAAGAAGTCTTTCATGTGTAATGTTACTAGTAGTGGCTGATGTCCTTAATTCAATCACCATTTTGAGGGACCTTTGCTACTTACTTTATCTACTTTATCTAGAGAAGTGTAATTGGGACCTTAATAAAGCTTGTAAAACACAAACTTATTTAGATAATCATGTTTAACAGCATGATACCTGGGGAATAAAAAATACTCATGTTTCCATATAGTCGGGGACCAGTCAGGGAATCTTGACAAGCAAATTGTGCCAAAAGAACACATTAGTGTCCCATTCACTTCCATGAAGTGCAATCAAGCCTCCCTATGCTCTCAAACTTAAATACACTAGACAACATTTGAAGTGGATCAAAATCTTTCATCAGTTGTCCTACAATCTAAAACCAAAATGTGTTCTTGTCTTAAGACAATTTTGATGAACATTTTTGATCCACTTCAAATGTTAACTATTATTTTTGTGTATATCTAAGCCAAAAGTTTCTGGTTCTTTCCCAAGCCTGTTTCACTTTGCTTTCTGTCCAACTACTATCTGAATAAAGGCAAATATGCTCTAAATAATTCACATTCAGTAAATTCATAAATATATTTAAAATATCTTTCTCATTTTATTAAATTTGTTTTTCATTTGCAATGCTTCATGGGATTGGAGTAAAACCCTCAAAGTAAAAAGGTACAAATTCTTTAAGCTTTGTCTTTTTGTCCAATTTTCAAATACATTTTGCTTCAAATCAAAGTTTATTGTGATTCACCTCAGCGCTGGTTTGTTTGATTGATGGCTTATAATTGGTAAAAAAGAAAAAGTTGAAGTAACTTGTTTATAAAAATGTGAAAAATACATATGAATACAAGGCACCTAAAAAGTTGGTCAGGCACTTTTGTACTGGATTGCCATTTTCAACCCAATTTGAATTATGTCTGAGGATTTTCAGCAATATTTTCAATGGGAAACTAATTTGTCATCATTATTTAATAGCTTGTGTGGCCATAAGTAGAACGTCAGTAGAAGTCAATTTGTTGCATACATTGATGAATAATTTACACTGATTCTAATAATTCAATCTTGGTTTCAAGTTTTAATTTAACATTTATTTCATGCTGAGATTACTGTTGAGAGTGTAATATCATAATGTTGTGATTAATTTGTACCTGTTGAAGCATGTGTAGTTGGCTGGGGTGATTTTGTAAGGTGGCTCAGGAAGATGAGTACTGATGTTAGCCAACAGCGTCTCATTGTTAATGGGTTTTTCCTCCCAGGGTGACTGGTAAGCCTTGGGGATCACAGTGACATTGAACTTTTCTGGAGGAACCTCTTTCAGAGGCCCCCCATAACCTGTGTAAGAGAATTGAGTGACCGAATTGTCCTTTTACTTTGAGAACAACAGAAACCTTAATGTACTCGTACAGAATTGTGCCTGTATTTACCAGGTGCAAGCACACTTGGGTTTCCTTTCTTAGAAACCGTTTGCTTTAGTGTGGTGACTAGGCTGTTCTTCCCAGGCTGGTTGATGTAGATTTCAGAGGTGAAGCAATCACTTCCTTTCTCTCCTTGCATGGCATTCTGGCCTTGAAGTGTTTCCTCTAAGTGCTAGACAGTGTTAAAACATCATCCATTATTACTGAACCTACAAGCTTAAAAATAAAAGGTTCCCCAAATAACATTTCAGTGAACAGTTCTTCAATGAACGTTTTTTTTTTTTTTTTTAATTGGTGTGAAGAACATGTTAATAATCTAATGTCTAAAACATTAGATTATAAAAACAATAAAATAGCTATTTGGCTACTTGTTAACATTGGGACCAAACTTATACATTGTAATTAATATGAACCAAGAAGTAAATTGGGTCAATTCTGATTTCATGTTGACTTTAACCCAGAGTAAGATGCCTTACATTGAAGTGTCTCTGTGCTGGATTCTCCAAGGTGAACCTCTCCACTCTTTTGAGTCTCTCGTGGAACATTATAGATCCTCTGTTGGACAGCAGATTGAGTTCCTCCATCATCAGATCCCGAGGAACACTGATCTTCTTCCCCAGGTTCAAACATACTGATTTACATGAACAGATATGTTGAAATGCACTGCTATCAATCACATAACAACTATCCCTTATAACATTACGATGTTATAATCTGGTAATTACAGCACTATAAACTAGTAATTACATGCCATTCTTCTGAAAGTTGATAAAAACGATTTTTTTTTTATAGACATTTACAGGTTTTCATTTATACTGTATGATCATTCATAAGTGTCATCAAAAGCATGTCTAACATTCTCTGTCATCATCTTTGGCTCTCCAATCGTGAGCACAATATGTACAACTGTGATTAAATCATTAAATTTGACACAGGCATCTGGGTGGAACCTTAGCCTGCTGTTTGTTCAGTAACGTTTAAGAGGGTTCAGATTTTTCCCAGTCAGGCGTGGATGAGTCATGATCTCCTGGAGTAAAGCATTTAGTCTCCTGCTGTCATATTACATTACAAATACCCTTAATGTTTTGGAGACCGAGTCAAAGCAGTTGAGACATGCCAGAGCAGAAAGTGAAAATTTGGCTCTCTGTTTTCACTTTTCAGTGCTGTTGCTTTCAAGCGGATTTCATTGAATTAGTCTTATCCATTCAGATGGTGTGCTGTTTGAAGAAATTGAGCTTTTTTCCTGCCTCTGATGTGACTTACCTTCATCTGTGTCCGAACACAGCTCCTGTTGCTCTTTCTTGGGTATGTCAGTGTATGGCACAGGCATGGTGATTAATAGTATCCAGCCTTCAATAAAACCGGTCCAGTAAGATTAATAATTTATTTTCATTTTTTCCCCAACTAAATGAATCTGATTTGACCCTTTCTTTGTGCTAGATATACATGTATTCCTTTGATCACAAATCAGGCCTGAAAACACTTGTTTAAACTGAGTCGCATAGATCACAGAATCCTTTGATTACAGCAAGACTTACCAATTTAAAATCCTGTGTTGGCCTTTATGCCAGTCTTGATGATGTATCTCGTCCAGAGGTAGAAATGATTATGCGAGCCCACATCAGACACACTGTGGACCCTCTTTTTGCCCTGGTTAGATCACGGTCTTATTATAGCAAGTGCGGTGCGTTTTTAAATGGGCTTGGATTAGCACAGTGGAGCTTCAGCATCCACACTAATGAAAATTTGATCCACTGGCCATAATACTAAGTGTGCAGACTGGTGACCGGGGAGGAAGGCAAGACTCGTTTCCAAGTATGTCTGCCTCTGAGGTTCAATAACTTCTGCTGCAGACATGCCAGGGGTCTGAGAAGGGGCTACAATTTTTTTGTTTTTGTTTGGCTAAATAGAGTGCTGCAGGGATAACCAATTCTAGTAGACCAAACCTTAAAATAAGCATTTCATCACTTATGATTTAATTGCCCTGGTGTTTTGAATGGGTTTTTGGTTAAATGCCTGAAATAAAGTCTGTGGATAAGATATTTTCACCTTTTACATAAAAAAAATAAATACATCAGTAATACACCCCTTGTGATTGTTGTAAAGCTTTTACTTGTCTTGAAAAAGCGTCTGCTAACGAGTGGCTAAATGGGACTACAGAGGTTATTGTGGACATTATTATTAATTATTTAGTCATTTAGCAGACACTTTTATCCAAAGCGACAAATGAGGACAATAGAAGCAATCAATTGTAGTATTAAAACAACTAAAAACAGATCCAAAACTAAAAGCTAAAACTTTATAAATACTACCTATTGTTACGGAAGTATACCAGGACACAGAGATTATAGTTAGCAGGTTTGAGCACACACATCAGAATGAGCGGGAGGAATCAGATGAGTAACACAGGGCAATGATAGTTCGGTATCTTGATGAGGAGAGCGATGAGAATGGCTTGTCTTATAGATGCTGGGAGTACACCAGTGCCAAGATCCGAGACAGGGAGGACCAGAAGACGAAGGAGGATGAGGAGAACACTCTGGAGAGAACACAGGAGGTAAGTACAGGAGTAACCACTTTCAGGCAATCACTTGGAAACGTCAGTTGCATCAGGTAGGAGTCCAATAGGTATCAACAAGACCGGACACTGGAGTGAGGTGCTGTGAGTAGTGAGCTGAATGAATGAGTAAATGAGAAACAGGTGCGATGATTAGAATTCTGGTGATGAGGTGCGCTGGGATTGGCTGGGATGTGGATCAGGCTGTTCTGTGTCACCTATACACATTTTAAAAATAAAGAAATTAAATAAAAATGACAAATGCATACAACAAAATTTCAAAACTTAACATTTAAATGAAAAACAAACAAAATAAAGCTAAAAACAATTATAAATATTAAAGAACAAAAGGTATAAGAATATAATAATGATTCTAACATAACACTAAGCCAAACACCAAAAAAAACAACAACTAATATATATATATATATATATATATATATATATATATTCACACATACACATATATAAATATATATATATATATAATTTCATTTCCATTTAGTTTGTTGAAGTATTAAAATAACTCAAATTAAATAAAACTAAAACTTAATAAAAGACCTATACAGATATTTTTTATTTGATTCTGTGTGGAGATGTGCTGATATCGCGTTTGGTTTCTTGCATATCTTGTTGGCTTGCTTGGCCATTTGTTGTGAAAAAATAAGGAAAGTGTGTTCAAGCGCCAGCAGAAAACAGTGTAAAGAAATACTCTTTGAGAGAAGCAGTCTTTATCAGCGAAAGTTAAAAGCAGTTCTTAAGTGTATGTACTTGTCTTATTAGTGTTTAGCGCAGTTGTCGTTATTAGGAAACGCTTGTTTTGTTTACTGGGTGGACTCGGTGGAGATGTGCTGATATCGCGTTTGGTCTCGTTCTGTCTCGCGTGTCTTGTCAGTGGTGTCTGCGCTTGCTTGGCCATTTGTTGTGAAAAAATAAGGAAAGTGTGTCCAGCTAAGTTCAATTAGTATTTTGTTAGATGAGTATATAAGAAAGCTTAGTTTACCGCGGCAGTTGTCGTGTGAAGGCCTCCTCATGTGACGATCGAAGAGTGTAAAGACCATCGACTCCACCGGGCTGGGACACCGGCAAAGGATATAATTATCACTTTTTATTTCTCCTCTTTTCTAATTGTTTCACTTCTGTTTCAGTTTTTATAACCATTTCTTACTATGTGTACGTAAGTTGTTGTTTTTAGCATGTGTGTTTGGTAGTGTTATTTCTTAGGATTACTGATAAACTATACTGTCGTGATTTGTATTTATCTATTTTAATTTTAGTTAAATAATGTCTGAATTTATTATGTCTGTATAGGTCTTTTATTAAGTTTTATTTAATTTGAGTTATGTTAATACTTCAACAAACTAAGTGGAAATGAAATGATATATATATTGAATTTATAAATGTGTATGTGTATATATTTATGTATGTGTGTATGTGGTTGTGCATATACATTATATATATATATATATATATATATATATATATATATATATATATATAAGTTTTTTTTTTTTTGGTGTTTGGCTTAGTGTTAGAATCATTATTATACTCATACCTTTTGTTCTTTAATATTTTGAATTGTTTTTAGCTTTATTTTTTGTTTTTCAAGTTTTGAAATTTTGTTGTATGCATTTGTCATTTTTATTTAATTTCTTTATTTTTAAAATGTGTATAGGTAGTATTTATAAAGTATTAGCTTTTAGTTTTGGATCTGTTTTTAGTTGGTTTAATGCTACAATTGATTGCTTCTGTTGTCCTCATTTGTAAGTCGCTTTGGATAAAAGCGTCTGCTAAATTACATAATAATAATAATTTTATGCAATAGTCCAAAAGCCACTGGAAAAATCCTGTCTGGTTTTTGTGAAGGGAACCAGGGTGATGCTAACTGACAGGTTGCCCTATAAAAATACATAATATGTGAATTATTTAGAACAACAGTATTCACTCTTATGTTCCTTGAAAATGTTTTTTAGATCTTTCAAAAATGTTGGAAAACTTGGAAAAACATCTAGCTTGACTAGTCTAGGGTCAAAGACAATCTTAAACAACTAGAGAAAATTTAATTTCACATAATTCATAAACCGGTTGTCCACACAGGATAATCATAAAAACTATCAAATCCAGTCATACTGAGACACAAAAAAACATAGCTTTGACAGATCATCTTACACAAAATTACACAGAGTTTTGCTCTGTTAGAGATAATTCTCCGGTGTGACAACCATCAAAACAGCTGAAGAATATATTTGTGATAGATACACGGATACCTCGTTCTTATTTTAGGCTGCAAATCTTGCTTGTGTGCATTATTTATGCCCTGGTATGTCATATTTCTCAAAAACATGACAGCAAAAGCATGATTTACAGATTTTAAAGAAAGCTTGTCTAGTCAGAGAGCATCAAAAACTCTCTGGAAGAGCATAAGAGATAAGAGTGGGAAAAATTATTTATTTTAGCCAGTCTCTGTTGGCAGCCAATTTATAAACAGGAAGATAGATCATTAACATATTTTCAAAAAAAAAAAAAAAAAAGAGTAAATTTTTTTATACATGGTTTACATTAACAGAAGAATCAGAGCAACTGTACAAAATAACACTTGGAAGTGAGCAGATTCATTTCTTCTTATTTACAATATTGTTGCTGATCCAGTTCATGCCATCCTGAAAGAAAAAAAACAAAAAAACAATATCTTAAACTATTCCTATAAGGGTAAAACTGAAGTAAATTCACTATATATTTACAAACCTGTACACCCTCCCCAGACACGGCAGAACAGGCCTGGATCTGCCACTCTCTGTCCCGGTACGTGTGCAGGTTGAGGCCCTCGGCAATCTCACTGGCCGGAGAGGCTGTGGCCAGGTCCTGTTTATTGGCAAAGATGAGCAATGGCACACCCTTCAGGTTCTCCTCATCGATGAGCTCCGAGAGCTCCTGTGGAAGAAGGTCAACACAGAAGAGTCAAAAAGACTGTCATCAGCACCACATAGGGGTTATTATACAGTGAGTACTATTTGGCCAATACTATGGTTGTATAGTGTGTATACCAAGGATTGAACCCAAGACTATGCCCTTAAAAAAGTCAATGGGTACCAGCAACAGTTTAGTTTCCCACTTTCTTAAAAACATCTTCTTTTGTGTTCAGCAGAAGAAAGAAATTTATAAAGGTTTGGAACAACTTGAGAGTGAGTAAATGAGTCATGAGTCATACCACAGCCATATCACCCTGCAGCCCAAGACCGGTTGCCCACTGAAGCTAAGCAGGGTTGAGTTAAACATTTAGGGAACAAGTCCAAAATAATGTAACTCAGTATAATGTAATGTAATTGGCATTTCAACACACTTCAAATTAAGAAACTAATTAATGATATGCAATAAAAAGTTTAAAGTTATTAAAATATATCCTTTAAAACCAGAAAAGGCTGTTTTGAAAACATTTTCCTTTAAAATCATCTCATTTAGAAATGGAATGATATCTCCTTTGTTCTGTGCTGACAGCTGTTTCAATTGAGTCTGGAGACTAAAGAAATCCAGCCTGTGCGTGTTGCAAGTGAAAGAAATTAGGGGCGGATTTCTTGACATAAATATATCAGATCAAATGCTTTTCAAGAAAAAAAGGAGATTCTGTGATTGTCACAGATGTGTAGTCTTACCAATCCTGTTTCCTCAAATCTCTTTTTGTCTGCACTGTCAATCACATAAATCTAAAAAAGGGAGAGAAAAGGAACTATTAAAGAGAAAAAAGCTTTTTGACTGATACACAAAACAGAAATGTAATTACATATGTGATTGTAAATTCTCTCACAACATGTTCAATGTCATTGAGAAAGTTAACTTCAGAAACTTGCGCCTGAACACTGCTGTCATACCAACAAATCTGTGTTCTCCAGGTACTTCTTCCAGAATGGCCGAATCTTCCTCTGTCCTCCAATGTCCCACACATTCAGCTTCATGCCATCACAGGCCACACTTTTAATGTTGAAACCCTGAAAGAACAAATTTAGCACATGATATAGCTGTGGCTACACTCAAAAAAATAAATAAAAAAGGTTTACACAATTTAAATAATAGTAAAATTCTATCAAATTGACTTGAATAATACATAAGGGCCTTTTAATGAAATTTTATGGAATTTTACTATTAATTAAATTGCGTAAAACTTAAAAAACTTTTAACTGTTTTTTTTTGTTGTTGTGACTTAAAGGGGCTATGTGTAGTTTTTTTACTTAAAAAAAATCTTTAAGATAGAGTTTTAATTTGTCCATTTATGAGCCAACCATAATGTAATAGGAAGAATGACACCTTGACTGTCCATCACGGTTGCCTCTATCAGCCTGTAGGCTCAGTTGTGTCTGCAGGAGTCGGGTCCGAATTGGCGCGAAAATTCACAAAATGTGACATCATGCGCGCTCTCGTCTACAGCGGCAATCGCTAGCGGTAGTGTTTGAAATGGACTCTGCGGACGGAAAGAAGCGACCAGCCTCCAGCACAACCCAGACACCCACGGAAACTCATCGTAAGCTTAAAAAAAAAAAAAAAAAGCCTTATCTAGTGCGCACCGAGAACGAGCAGGAGACTGGCTGCAGTTCCTCTAACGGCCACTGGTGTCAGTAACTGTTAGAAATTTCAGAACTTACGCAGTGCTCCTTTAAATCTTGTAATTGCAACTTTATATCACTTTAAAATTATATTGGGAGAAATAAATCTTCTCTCACATTGTAAATTCACTTTCACAAAGTGGCTTTTAATCTCACAATTTTGACTTTATATATCCTGCTTGTGACTATAAATCTTGCAGTTGTGATTATGTCTAGAATTATAACTTAAATCTCACAATGTGACGTTATATCTCACGATTGTGTCTATACAGCACAGTTGTGAATTTAAATCTCACAATTACGACTTTATTTCTCACAATGTGATTTAAATCTCTTAATTGTGAATGAATATCTCACACCTGTGACTTTAAATCTCACAATATGGCTTTAATTCTCACAATTGTAACTATATATCACAATTGTACATTTAGAAACTCACAACTGTGATGACATCTTGACTTCATATCTCACAATTTCAACTTCTCACAAATGTGACTAGATATCTCACACCTGTGACTTCAAATCTCACAATTGTGACTATATATCACATTTGTGAATATACATTTCACAATTGTGACTTGATATCTCACACTTGAGACTTTAAATCTCACAGTTGTGATATTTTGTCACAATTGTGAGATTTAACTTGAATGTGACTTGATATCTCTTAATAGTGACTTTAAAGGGTTAGTTCACCCAAAAATGAAAATTCTGTTATTAATTACTCACCCTCATATTGTTCCAAACCTGTAAGACCTTCTTCGGAACACAAATTAAGACATTTTTCAGTATATTTGGGTCAGAAAGTTCTCGGATTTCATCAGAAATATCTTCATTTGTTGTTCCGAAGATGAAAGGAGGTCTTATGGATTTGGGTAATATTGAGTAATTAATGGTACAATTTTAATTTTTGGGTGATCCCTTTAAATCTTACAGTTTCAATTTTATGCGATTTGAATCTCACAATATATCACAATTGCAATTCATCACACAATTGTGACTTGATGTCTCACAATGTGACACAAATTCCAAAATTGTGACTATATATCACAAGTGTAATTTTAATTCTCACAACTCTGACTTTAAACCTCACGGTTGTGACTTTCTATATTTCACACTGACTTAAACCTCCCAGGTTTTATGACAATTATGACATTATCCCAACTGTGACTTAAATCACATAATGTGTCTTTATATCTCATAGTTGAAACTATACATATCTCATAGTGTCACTTCTTATATTACACTACAAGGGAAGTCGTGGCCTAATGGTTAGAGAGTCGGACTCGTAATCCAAAGGTTGCGGGTTCGAGTCTCGGGCCGGCAGGGATTGTAGGTGGGGGGAGTGAATGTCCAGCGCTCTCTCCACCCTCAATACCACGACTGAGGTGCCCTTGAGCAAGGCACTGAACCCCCAACTGCTCCCCGGGCGCCGCAGCATAAATGGCTGCCCACTGCTCTGGGTGTGTGTTCACTGCTGTGTGTGTGTTCACGGTGTGTGTGCACGTTGGATGGGTTAAATGCAGAGCACGAATTCCGAGTATGGGTCACCGTACTTGGCAGTATGTTACTTCACTTCACTTACACATTTCTTATTTTAAACTTTATTTCAAAGTTACCTTTTTAGTTTTTTACTATAAAGCAGAAACAGGCTTCCATCATGAAGGTCACAATCCTAATCACACACAAAACACCAGATAGAGGCACAATGTATTTAAACTCTCCTAGTCTAAATTTATCCTGGCCCTGAGCAGCCTCCAACTACTGAGACTTTATGGTTAAGTAATCTTTAACCATGGGATTAAAGACACTGTTGTGGTGCTATTCTTAGAGAGGATCTTCTCTCCCCACAGGCCTCAGCTCTTTAAAGCTTTTACTGGCTGCAGCATGTAATGTCTGTTAACAAAACACATGCAAATAGTCTCAAATTATGTCCCAGGATATTTTAAGTAATCAAGTAATGGTTTACCAACATCTTAACGAGTAGCAAGCTGTGCACAGCAGAGTTCAAAAGAATCCATGCTAAAGGTTGTGTTAACAGCCATCAGTTGCAGCAGTTCTACAAATAGATGATACAGTCAATCAATGACGCATGAATTCAGACTTTTATAAATTGATATTAGAGACTTTTTTGTCATATGTGTTATCTCTAGTTAGCTGACTTTATGCTAATAACTAGCATTAATACGCACTGTGATGGTGTATTAGTGCTCTATCCCTGACCCCTGAACAGTAAACAGAGCTGTAAATCAGACTGACCACATTTGATCCTATTAACTTTCTTGGAAGATTGAGATGTTATCATGTCTATTTATACCATTTACTTGGATAGTAGTTTTTTTTTTCTAGGACAGTATCCGTCATCAAGTGGTTAACTAGCAGTGATTGTAGTCTATGCTTTTTTTGTCTTATGGGTCGTAGGTGAAACAACATTAAGTGGATCACTTTTGTCATGCTACGGTGACACATACAATTAAATAAATCACATATATTTTTCTAGGGGGTCAAAGGACAAGACTAAATGCTTTTTTTGATGACAATTGAAACAGCTGACATTTAACCATCATTTAACCATTTAACCTTATAAAGGTTAAAACTGTACATCATTTCTAAATGGAAGTTGTGCTCACCTCAGACTAAAAGGTTACTGTCTAAGAAGCTGTGTATTCTGACAAAATACATTTTCTGAAAATTGCATATAAAGTGAAAAAAAAAATATTATAATATTATTTATGGGACTGAGGATTGATATATTGATTTATGTGTTTGTTTTAATATTTTAATAGTATTTTCATAACAGAAATAACAATTCATTTTAACTTAAGAATGGAAGTCCATGTTCACCCCAAACTTAAATAAAGATAATTAAGACTTTATTTCTCATAATTGTGACACATTCACTATTTCACGTTGTATGTCATAATGTATTTTATATTTTGCAACTGCAAATTTATTTCTCATAGTTGTCAGTTTATTTCTCATACTGTATTTCTCATTCTTCACTTAAAAATAAATGCTATAAAATATTATTTTATTATATTATATTATATTATACTATACTTTATTTAATTTGTTTTTTCTCTCTCTTAGGCAGACCCCCCAAAAGTTACCCCAAAGTCAAAGACGTGATCATGTCAAACTTTTTAAGGGGTTTTTCACTGTATTATTCATCCACAGTCTGTCCTCTTTGTCACTGATTAACCTGATTCATTTATATTGGTTGTACAGTCTAGTGTTATCCAAGATGCAGCTAAAGATACACATTGGTTTCATGCCAAAGAATGACTTTACCACTATCATTTACAATTCTGCATGGAAAGTAATCTGAAGTGTAACTGTCGAATGCTTTGAGAATATTTCTACTGAATTTGTTAAACAGTAAAAAAAGTGGAAGAAATGTGTTAACATTCCACACCAGCTAATAACTTCACACCTTTCTACAGACTCAGCAAATTAGGCTGACTTACCCATGAGACATGTTTTTGCCATTCATAACACATTATAAATTAAATGTACATTCTGGAATGGCAAACGGCTGTGCTGCTTTTATAACCACGTGTCCTGCTTGTCAAAGTAACACTTTTTTTGAACAAACATATTAAGAAAGTGCAAGAGCAAACTGTAAAAAATCTAGTGCTTTGAAAGTCCCTCGTCTCACCTGAGTTGGAGTGATGGTGTTCACATCTTCGGAGGCGAGTTGTTTTAACAAAGTGGTTTTTCCGGCGTTATCGAGACCGAGAAGAACTATTCGCAGCTCTTGCTCAGTAGTGCCTTTTAGCTTCTCAATGACTGAAAACAAACCCTTGAAAACAAACATTTGTGTTTCATTTGAAGTTTTAGGTACATCCATGAAATCTCCTATTCATCACAATGATGTGTATAATATTATTAAAAAACTATTATTTGATTCAAGTAGGCCCTTCAAGCAGATCAAAACACGTACCTTTTGGACATCTCCCATAGTGCCGTGGATTTTGTTGTAGGAAGAGGATGTAGAGAGATGGAAAGGCGCAGCTACATTCTATGCAGGGTATATCCAGGAAAGTGTTGGCTTTCTTATCTGTCCACTGTTTCCTGGATCCTCTTCCCTCAAAATACTTGTTCTTCACTTCACAGGGTGCAGTACCTTTCCTTCTCTATGTGCCTGGCCTTCCTCATATGTGACATAGGGGAGGATGTGGAGGTGGGTGAAAGTGGGGGAGGGTTTGGATTAGTAGGCCATAATTAGCAATCTCTCCGCCCGCCTCCCGTCCACTCGTCTCCTCCAGCACATCTCTAGCATTAAAGACTTACCTGGATTATCTTTAACAACCACCTGCTTCAGGACAGGCCTCTGAGAATCTGTGCTCTCTTCTAGTCTTCACTATGTCTTCTTGACCCTTTCTTTTAACATTTACAAGCTTGGATGGCCCTCATATCTCACTTGCTGTTTTCTGGAGCAATAAATTACAAGGACAAACAAACTAAGCAAATAATATGAGATACGATCTCAAGTCATTTTCTATGTTGCTTGAGAGACAGTGAATGCAGCCTCACAATACCTCTCCCAAGCAGCAGAGGGCAGTAGTGTTTATATATGAAATTAGGGTTCTTCAGGGATTAGGGTTGGCTAATAGAGTGCTGCAGGGATGACATACAGCACTTTCGTAGGCTAAAACCTGGAAACAAGTTTGAATTTTAAGCACTTCCGATTCTATCGACCTGAAGTCAATGGAATTTTGAATGGGTTTTTGGTTAAATGCCTGAAATAAGGTCTGTGGTTTACATGTTAAACGTTTTATATTTGAATACTATTATTTTTATATTATATTTTAAGTTTAATAACAATAGGGTTTAAGAAAGCACAACGTAGAGGATACATAAAAAATAATATTAATAGGCTACAAAAAATATAAATCTAAAATCTTAAAAAAAAAAGGACCTGGATAGTTGCTAGTAAAAATATAGCTCAGGCTTGCCATTCTTATCAAAACACTAGCATAAGAGTTATTTTGTATAATTTTTGAGCTTCTGGTTAGCAGTCAATTAAGAATTCTCAATTGAAGTAAACCGATAAACCGCTCTAGTTATTCCACTATAGTTACAGTGTCAAGACCACTTACCATCCCTATATTTAGTTCTCTTACAGGGCTTGAAATAGAGAGTCTTTATTCCTAGATTCCACTTCATATCGAATATTTAAAACTACTTTCTCTTCCTACATAAGACCTCAGTAGATACAGGCAGGCCGATAAGGCTTCAGATCTGTTTCGGTAGCAGTATTATAGGCCATCATCAATACTTCATCTTTCCCTTGCAGGAACACTTCCCCGGGAATTAGAAATGGTCCTTCCTTCCCTTTTTATTACTCCAAAGAGCCAGAATATTCATTTCTCCCTGTTTATGAAAGCGATGGGGAGCATCTCTATCCACAGAGCAGTCAGAATCCAGACTCACAATGCAGAAGTTCCCTGGTGCATCCCATGGGTCCTTATCACTGCTCTGCAGATGTACTGCACTCTATTGTTAGCTGTTTGCTCTAGTAGGGATTCTATAATATTCTGAGGGATTAGGAACTAATTACTGAATGACCAACCAACTCCTCCAAAGATGTTAACCTAGCATGGATGATGGATCAGCTTCTCCTGTTTCTGCCTTTACTATCCATCATCTTTTGCATGAGCAAAATTTTGAAAGTTATTACTCATTCTATGATGATAAGTAGCGTCTCTGACATTTCCAACAGTCTAGCATGTTAATTATGGCAACACCATTAGCAAAACGTATATTAATTTCAGTCTCCATGATTACATTAGCCAACAAGTCATATGCATGTGTCGACTTGATTGAAATTAATTGATCCCTTAGGAAAATATACAATCACAAATGAGATCTCATTAATATAATTTCTCTCCAACAGCAGAGAGATTAGAGTCAAAGCAAATATAGACGTTTGCTCTCCTGCTTCTTAGATTTTTTTTTTTCTGAGCAAAAGGTAGTTTCAGAAGCAATCTTGACATTATCACACACTGTACTTTTATGTACTTTTTAAGCTCTTAAATTCTGAGGCTGGAACGAGGTGCTATATGTCACGTTACGCTGTTCAGGGAGAACGCAGGAGGTAAGAGGAAATATTTAACAGTCTTTAATCAAGGAAACATGGGGAATAATCACAACAGGAGCTTGAGCAACACACGTAGCAAACAAGTAGACCCGACAAACACAAACTGAACAGACTGGGCCTTATAAACACAGGATAATGAGCATAATGTTACACTTGTAACAAGATAACAAACAACATTTCTCACCAAATTAACTAGTATTCATTGTCCACATTTTTTATACACTGTTAAAAATGTATTGTAATTTTACAGGAAATTCCTGGCAAATAATTGCCGTGAATTTACAGCAAGTAATATGCAGGTAATGTACTGTTATTTTAATACAATAAAGTATTGTATTTTTACAACAGTGCTACTGTGATTATAGTAGCATTTTTACAGTAAAATGCTGTAATTTAGTATAATTTACTGTATATTTACTACAACTCAGTTTCCAGGAATTTCCTGTAATTTTACAGGAGAGAATTACAATATTGTAATTCAATATACTGTGTATCCTGTTATTTGTAAATGTTACAATTAAATACTGTTATTTTCCACAATTAAAACCAAAACAATGGCAACTTTTTTTTTCTTTTTTTTTATTATCACAATGTGCAACACCACATCTTACAAACTTATTTTATCTTTTTTTCCAAACAAAAGTATCCGGATTTCTTTTTCATCCAAACAAAGTTAGTTTCACTGAAGAATCTAGCTCACTTCCAGACAGCCTATCATCAGGGGGAACATGGTGATATACAACTCCTCAGCTGGGGGGGGCATCAATACTAGCTCATCAACTCCAGCAGTTTTCTTAAGAGGGTGCAGACAGGTGCGTTGAGCCCTTTTCTCTTCTCTGCTTACTGTATGTCAACAGTTTTCCTCATTTGTGCCTTTATTTAGTTGTTTCTCTATGGTTATTCTTCATATAAACATAACTGCTATTTCCACTAAGTTGTCCCAAGCTCATAATGTGACTGAATCTAATTTAAAAACGCTTCTATTCCATGACACATTGCTGTCATTTTAAAACTACACACATATAATAATATTCATTATTCAGTATTTCTTCTGAGTTGTGACAACCAAGTCTGTTAGTCTAAGTATCTGAATATGAACATCATGACAAACTCTTTCTTTCGTTTTTGCTAAGGGTCATTAATTACCACATTTGCTTTCTCTTCAAACACACGGAACACAAATGCCTTTGTTGCTGTCTGAGCTCATCTCTCCAGCTGTGAGAGCAATGGAGAGTGGGATGGTGAACGGGCTTATGGCCGCACGGACTGCTGCACTGATGAATTGAGAGGAACAGGTGTCAGCCATCGCAGAGCAGAAGGAGCTTTGGTGACGCAAAACAGAACTGGTTCTGGATGGTTTTCTGGTCTGGACCTGATTTGGGCAGTTTGGACGATTGGCTGGACACGATGGTGAAAAAAAGCTTCTTCATAAAGCACTACACAAAATCACAGTCTCCAGTTGACCATAAACCTTTGAACGACTGTAAGACTAATCATGACCTAATTACTGTTAGTATCGTTACACAAGAAGAAGGTTTGTATTTAGGAGCTACTGTACAGAAGAAAGGCCCATCAGGGACCATAAAACATCACATTAATACACAAGTTAATCCACAAAATTTCAGATGATAAATTAAAGTCTTGTGAAGCAAAAAGCTGAGTTTGTAAGACTCAAATCCATCATTAAAGCATTTGAACTTTAAACCATCGCCTCTGGCTAAAATCCATAATAATGCTTCCGTCAGTGGAAAAGTCCATCCCCTGTTGTCCTCTCAAATCATTTGTTTAGAACTGTTTTTGCTTGTGGATTATTGTTATTTTTTCCAGCTGTTTGGACTCTCATTCTGACGGCACCCATTCACTGCAGAGGATCCATTGGCGAGTAAGTGATGTAATGTTAAATTTCAGCAGATCTGTTCTGATAAAGAACATCTACATCTTGGATGGCAGCTGTAATGTGTTTAGTCTATAGTACAGTTTGATCTTGACATTAAATATTTACCATGCATTACCATTATGTAAAAGAGTGGTTATGACTTTTTAATAACTATTTTTGTTTTCCAGTCAAAATGTCCTGGATTATAGAGCTTTGCATTGCAAGAGGTTAAAGATGATGAAACAAAATCCAACAAATCACCTGTGGAAAGTGTGTTTCAGATATATTGACCAAATGTAGACATGCAAACATTTGAGACAAACACTTTTTTATGATAACTGTGCATTTTATTTGTGTCTGCCGTATGACGGATGGTCAGTCATGCCCAGGGTTCTCTCAATGATTGTTGCCTGAATGTGCGTCAGTGTGCTTTCCTTCTCAGTGACTTTTATACCCAGCAGCGTTGTGTTTTATGGTGTTTGCACAGTGACACGTTGTTTCTGTGAGCCCAGAAGTTATAGCGCAGATTTTGTATTACCTCACTGGTCTCCAGCACACAGCCAGCTTCATCATGGAGATCTCTCTGTCTCACCACCAACAGAAACCATCCGTCCAGTCCAAGGAAAAGGTACTAGATTTCCCTTTCACTATACTTACCTGTGTTATACAACTGGTAGGGTGGAAACATCTGGGTCATGATGCGAAATTATTGAGATTCTTTATGTTTAGGGTATAGTTATTCAAAACTGTGATTACTCACTTGTTTATTTTTCATCTTAATTGGATTTCTGCTTTTTTTGCAACTCTAAATGCAAGTTCCGAGTTTGGATGTGGGCAAAACTGAAATAACTGAATGTGTGTTGACCTAATGAAAGTGTACGACTGACTTGGTCCCAATGGTGGTAAATCTACTTTTTCATAAAAAGCATTCATGAAAGAAATTAATTAAAATGATTTCTTGTTTGTGTGAGGATATGGATGGAGCACTATGATGTGAAATATTGTTGTAATATTGCTGTAATATAATATAATGTAATATTTATATTTGATATTTCTTGACTTATTAGTATTTCTGTCTGTCAGAACCATAGAAACAATGAAAAATCTCCTTATTTTTTATATTTGACACACACGCACACACACACACACACACACACACACACACACACACACACACACACACACACACGTATAAAATATCTGCCTAATTATCTATAATATCTATATTACAGAAATATTGTCAAAAACGATTGTGAGATTTACTTGAATTCACCCCAATATGATAATATTTTTTTGTGTGTTAATTTTGAATTAGAGGACCTTGAGTTTCAATGAAATCACTAGAGGGTTCTCAATTCTTGCTCGACGCAACTCTTTTCGAAGGACTCTTGGGAGACACAACACCCTGTCAGACAGTCACCCATGCACCCTCAACAAGGTAAAACCTTTGAATAATTTCAGAAGAGCCCTCATTTCCTCATCTCTCTACTGTTGCCAAGCACATGGAGTTCCTGCCATGCTAGCCATTAGCTGAAACTCCAGTAATGACTTTCAAATGTTGGGTCATGTTGAATCATCTCAAAATGACTTGATTGTGTTCGATAGCAACTTGATTGACATTCACCAAGAGAAGTGCAGCGGTATTTTGGTCATGATTGCTTGAACGATAATTTTTTTATCTAATCTAATGTGCTCTTTCAGAATCTAACAGGAATTCTGCAAAAACCTTTCAATAACAAAACAACAAATGTTAAATGTCACAAATGCACAATCATTTATTGTCAATGACCGTTCTTCTACAAAAAATGACTTCATTCATTATGTAATGATGGAAGAACTGCAGCCATGGTTTCAGTGTAAAAACGTTCAAAAAAGAGCTCTGTCTGAAACATGCCCACACTTCCTCTTGCGGCATGTTACCATGGTAAGACTTCCTGTTCAAGCAGGAAGTTATATTGTGCTCAGAGCACATCTCATACGCACATCAGAAACAACTCACTCATGCACTCATTAATAATCTAAAGTACATGAGAATCAAAGGATATGTCTCTGAAAGGGAACAACATTGGGATATCCAACGGACTTAAGGTATGTTCAGAGGGCGTCACACTGTAAAGGTGCGTGTCGGTTTGTGTGTGCAAACAGAGAACTGCCACAAAATATGAATATGATAATGAAAATGCGCTTGGTAACAATGAGCTGACTATTATTTAACCTTATCAGGTGAGGGTATGAGGCTAAAAGTGGCCTCGAACAAGCTAATGTAGAGTTGCAACTACTTTCTTTCATTCAGGGCGTAAAATAATAGTTTTAAAAAGTCTGTTTGGCACTTCTGCTTGATTCTTTCCTGCAGATCATTGAAGATATAAGCTCTACTACATTACCCTTTGTGAATGAGAAGATCAGAGAACAATGATATCAGTTAATAAGCAATTTGGGGGGAAAATGAGCAGCCATTTTCTCTCAGACTCCAATTGTGTGTCACATTTTGTTGCTTGCGAGCAGAGAGCTCTTTCTGTCTCAATCGCCTGCAGGCACTGAATCAAATGACATTCATTTCCAAAGAAATGTGCTTCAAATGAGTCTCAAATGCCACAGATGACTGTACGCCATGATCCAACGTATATATTTTTGATTAGTGCACTTTATTACATCTCTGATCAATATTATTTAATTTTTCCTACAGACCCTGGCTGTTTCAGATGGAGGTGAGTTATGCATTAATAATGGTTTTTAAAGGGGAGATGGTTTCCTCCATTATGTATCTTCAAAGGCATCAGGGGAAAACTGTGTTTTCATACTTTATCCTCGTGGCTGTTGAGCAGCAGTAATGCAGTCAAACATCTAGGTTTAGCACCTTACCATTGACCTGTTTACATCCGGTTTTGGGGGGCAGGTGTAACCACATCAGTTTCCTCTCTCTGTTCAAGTGTCATAATGAGACCGGGAGAGAAAAAAAAAAACAGGTAGGCAGGCAGACAGACAGAAAGAGGTATAGAAAGTCATGTGACTGTCTGGAAGTGAGGACAATCATCGATAGCACCAGTATAATCATCAAGCGCCTGATGCTAGTTATCAGTGTGACTCTAAATCATGCTCGGGAAATTCCTCTACTGCATTTCAGTGCCACAAAAACAAGTGATGAGTGAAGTGCCGGAATAACGGAAGAGAGCTGTAGAAACAGTCATTAACAGTTTTTTCGGTAGCATTTACCCCGACGAGACAGTTTAGCAGTGCACAAACATGAATAGGACAGAAAAAGAAGTGTCAGATTGATGAGCTGATTATTTAGCATGTCTCACACATTCCCACAGCCTGAGGAAGACAAAACAGGGCTAAATTAGCTCATGCGCCCATTGACAAAAGATTCAGATTCACTGACTGACGTTTTTTTTCACTGTATTATATGCAGTGCTTTTGATTTGACATTACGTTATAATAGAAAACATCAGTTATTAGAGCCTAAAATAAGATGAATTGTGTAAAAATTGGCACTTTTTGTCCCTGTTAGAAAACTGCTTAATATTAGCTGATCAAGATTTAAAGTTTTTGGAAGATTGTAGCTGGGTTGTGACTTGTCCCCTAGTCAGCTTGATCAAGGCCTACCAGGTCAATCACCAGCTGGAAGTCCATTTGATACACCATTTATTTATCTAATGACCATAAATGAAACAATGTAAAAATAACTACCATAATAAGAAACACACCATTATTTCATTACAGAAAAAAGGTTCAAAAGATGTCACTGGGGTGGTACCCTTTCAAAATGTACAAATTTGCACTATTTTGAGGTACTAATATATACATTTAAAGTATTAAAGGAGTCATGACATGGATTTAAAAAAATATTTTAATATGTTCCTTGAGGTTTACTTATAACATTAATAAAGTTTTTTTTTTTGGCACAAAAAAAAAATAAATATGTGGAAAAAATGATTACTTTCAACCCTCATTCTGACTAAAATGATCTGTTTTTAAGGGGCGTATCCTTAAGGCTTCTCAGTAATCGGCCACTGTTATGATTGGCTAACGTCATTGCATAGGAAACAGTATCAATGCCTAGCTACTGAATGTAAGCGCGTTGACAACATAATCAAAATAAAATGGTCATTTCCAGACAAAGCATTGTGAAATCATTTACTTATGGTATGCAGCTGCAGTCAGATCTAGTACAGCTTCCTATTTAACAAATGTTTCTTTGTGAACTCTCCATGACACTGTGCCTCGTTTACAAAACAAAATGTTCCGATCAATCCTCTGACATGATCCGGGGTACCATTAAAAATTGCCTATCCACTTGGGATCCTTCTGATATCTGTACAAAGAGCTTAACTAACCCTAACCCCTACGAGCTTAAAACAAACACGTCAAAGCAAACATACTTTCACTCCATTTGTCTTATTGACAGATTCAAGCACGTGGACTGTATAAGAAAGCAAACACTCATCTGTATACTGTATCTAGTGTAGACAAGTTAGCGGCAGTGATTGTAATTTCTATTTGCTTTTGATGCGACGCGACACTCGCATTCAAGCGTAATCAAGTGTCAAGCCATTAAGTGTCTGAACGCTAGTGGGCGGGGCCTATGGTGAGAAGATGAATATTTGTCAATGTGTTGCTCTGGAGGCAGTGTTTATGCAACTGACTGTACATAAATACTTTGTTTATAATGAAGAGGATTTTTAAGCTATGAAACTTGCAGGATCTTTTAATGGTACAAAGACCTCTTATATGACAAAAGATCAAGGCAAATTTGATTTCTCATGTCATGACCCCTTTAATATGCACCTTCTAAGGGTAATAAGGTGTAAAGATGTACCTTTTGAAAAGGTACTGCACTAGTGACAGCTTTTGTACCTTTTTTTCTGAAAGACCATTTATGGATAAACACCCTTGTAAACAAACAAAAAAATAAGCATACTTTTAAGCAGAATGAATATTACGAAAAAAATAGTGTAAATTGAATGCAATGTTTTTACACACTTAACTGAACGTTGATTGAAATTAGACAAATTATATTTATTATATTATATTATATTATAGTTTATATAGCTTTATGACCCACTTAAATAGGCCTACATCTTTATTTGTAATTTCACAATTTATTCTATTGTCTTTGAAATGCGGTTTAAGTGTACTGCCTAACATTTATGGTAAATTAAAATATACTTTAAAGGGATAGTTCACCCAAAAATGAAAATTCTGTCATTAATTACTCACCCTCATGTCGTTCCAAACCCGAAAGTCCTTTGTTCATCTTCGGAACACAAATTAAGATATTTTTGATGAAATCCGAGAGCTTTCTGACCCTGCATAGACCTGCATAGAGTTAAAATTATTATAAATGACTTTACATGTGCTTTAGAATATGTTAACACATAAAACAATCTACTTTTTGAAGCATGACAAAAACTATTAAAACATAATGATATAAATGTACTGTAAAACGATTACAAAAGGTGTACTTAAGTGTGATAAAAGGAACAATGATGAAAGTGTACTGTTTTGGTGGCTTTTTATTTTGTTAATATTTAATATTATATTTTCTGCAAATTAATTTATTTTATAATAAATGCTCTTTAACATCCTCTTTGTCTCATGGGTGATAGAACTGAATGTACTGGAAACAGATGATTGGTCAGTATCACAATACTCCAGCAGTAACACCAGTCTGCCCACCGTGCCCAGTGAAGGGAGCAGAGGGGTGGGTCAGGTGGCCAGCTGGGCCGTCAGCTTTGAGAGGCTCCTGGAGGACCCAATGGGCATACACTACTTCACAGTGAGTAAAGCACCACTGTTCATATAGCCACAGCAGTGAGAGTGAATATTTATGCACACATCAATGGGCTTTAAGAGAAAATATTGATTTGTTTACTGTGAAGGTTTATTTTACAAATGGCTCTAATAGCACTTGCATTAACTGGGTAGGATGGATGCTGGAATGAACTAGGTATAATGTCTAAGATTGTCAATTTTAGGCATTCATTTAGTCCTTTTTAATACAAAAAAAGCCCCAAAAAAGCAACTGGAGCAATTCAATGTTGATATACCACTACAAGCAACTTTGCTAATCTTGCAATTAATTTGATTAATATTTTTAATTGAATGATAGCCCTAAAAAACTGGCTGATTAAAAAAATATTTTTTTTTTAAACACTGCTTGCTGGTTTTCCAACATATTGGAATTACATATAGCAAGCTGACTATCTTACTCAGCAGACAAAACAGAAGTGGTGACAGAAATAAGCCTTTTCTTCTCGTTTCTAAGTGTACACGTCATACAGTTCTGTACTTACTCACTTCTTAATAAACAGAGTGTCGCTGAGAGCTAAGGCCATGTTGCTCGGCACTCTCATTTGTTTACCAACCACGCAGAGCAAGTAATTCAACCCCAATTCATTGTGAAATGTGTAAAATCCGAAAAAAGGAGGTGAGGAGGAAAACAGCCCACGGTATGAGTCACTGTAATTATAGGGAAATGAGGAGGTGTGGAGAATGTTTCAAAGGGGGGTGCTGGAAGAGAGTTTGTGGGGGAAAGGAAACATTCAGGCGTTTAGGTGAGAGAGCTCTGAGATGGATGAACCTCTGTGTATTCTTCATTTGGTGGCCAGCAGAGATGCCAGCTAGAACCAGAAATTAAATTGTTGCCTTGTTTTTAATAAAAATACAGGTGATGGTAATTATCATGTGTATATGCCCGCGAACACATGCAGTTCATCTAGATTTGAGGCATATTCTTAGCGTTAAAGAGACAGTGTGTCCCAAAATTAAAATTTTGTCTGTATTCACCACAGGGATTTCTGAAATCTGAGGTCAGTGCTGAGAACATCTTGTACTGGCTGGCATGTGAAAGGTTTCGCAAGATACCTGTCCATGAAACTGAGCAGGTACATATCAGTATTTTATACCTATCCACTATGCTATCATTGTTTCTTTTTATTAATTCATACAAATAACATAAATATTATGTATGTTTTCTTACACTAGCTTAAGAAAGAGGCATCTTCAATTTATAACACTTTCCTGTCCATCAATGCAACATCTCCCATCAACATAGATGACAGGGTACGAGTCGAGGAGAAAGATGTACAAAATCCTCATCCTGACATCTTTCAAAAAGCCCAACAACAGGTATGTGATGTCAGACCCTAATGCAGGGTTCTCAACCACTGTTTCCAGACGTTGAGGCTAAATAATAATAATATATATATTTTTTTCAATATTTGCTAAAATTATATATATAACGTTCTAATCTTAAATGAATCGTTAAAATTAAAATTATTATTATTTTTTGTCTTTCTCTATAGGGTTTATGTTGTTTTATAAAACTTTCAATCATGACAACTCTCGAAATAGATTTTAATAACATTTTAAATATAAGTATGTTGTGTAGGTAGGATTGCTCTTGGTGAACTATCTGCTGCTTTCATGAGTGAAGGTTTACTGTTTAGAATCACAGAAATTATGATACATGCTGCTGAAGCTGCAAGATATAATAGAGAGAATCCCATAGAAGATGTAGACAGGTGGTGCTAGGGAGGAAGAGGGCTAAAGAAAATTCTCATTGCACACAATACTATTCTGAACCATGTCGAGATGCAAATGAATAACGTAAACAGAAAGGAGAAACTGACTGAACCAATCAGCTACTCAAAATTGTTTCATGAATTGAACTATGCATATTATAATTTTCATCAATGCTCTATTATTATTGTTAAAAAATAGATAGGAAAAAGCAGGTTCTTTGCAGCATAGGTCTATTTAATTTTAAAATAGGCTATAATTAAATTATAATTCACTAATTTAAAATTTAATATTGGTAAAAAAATGCAGTTATTGGTTTTACATTGCATTCATAGTATACTTCTGGTGTATACAAGTTTCTTTTCATAGTTCAGTTGTATTACCCGTTTCCTAAAATCACTAAATTTCAGGGATATACCTCAAGCAAAACATTTCAAGAATAAAATAATAATAATAATGACTGAACTATGCATATTATAGAAGATTTGGTCAATGCTCTATTACTGCTGTTAAGAAATAGAAAGGACAAAAAAGGAAAAAACAAAACAAAATAGCATCTTTGCAGAATAGGTCTATTTAATTTAAATTGGTTACAATCACCCATTTTTTGTCATATTGAATACTGGTATAAAAATGAGCAATATTGTTTTTACATTTTGTTCAAGGAATATTTTTTTTATTGGTTGTAAAGTTGTATCACCAAATCCCTAAATGACTTCAAATTCCAGAGGTACACAAAAGAATTGCCAAAAGTATTGGGCCACCCCCTTCTTATGAACAGGTTTGACTACTTTAGGAATTCCCATGTTTGCTGATGAGTTTTAGGCTCAAGGTCTGCATTTAAAGTCACTCCAGAGGTGTTCAGCTGGGATTAGGACTTGGCTTTAAGCAGACCAGTCAAGTTCTTCCACACTGACTCAATCAATCATTTCTTTTTGAACCTAGCCTTATACACAGATGCATTGTCATGGTAGAATAGAAAAGAGTCCTGTCCAAACTGTTGCTATAAAATTGGAAGCACTCAATTCCCTAGAATATCATTATACACTTAAACATTAAGATTTGTACTCATAGAAATGACTAAAGTAGTCAAACCTGTTCATTAGAAGGGGGTGTCCCAATACTTTTGGCAATATAGTGTACCTCAATCAATCAATCAATCAATCAATCGATCAATCAATAAATGAATTTTTATATGAATATTTAGGAGCCCCAGCTCATGACAGTGCATCCCAATTTAAAACACCCTATATACATGACGCAATTAGAAAAACTAGAGCATTCCCATTATAATCAACAAAGTTGTCTTCACTGCAAGCAGGCACCATCTTAAGTATCTTTTTCAATCAATTTCAAATGCTTCCAACAACAAGACAACAAAACAGCAGAGATTTTGCATTGCTCAAACAAGTGAAAATGGATCAAAAACATATGTCTTTGAAAAACGTAAAAGACTATGCTCTTTTGTGAGGCGTAATAAAGAAGATATGTGTCATACTGAAAATATTTTCCCCTTATATAATAAAAAGTGACAAAGACATTTTTGTTGTGTCATATGGGGTGAGTCAAACCACTTTAGTTTAAGAACAGACAGCAATCATGACTCAATTATCCAGAGCTACTAAAAGCAATCAAATCAAGAGCCTACTCTCCTTTGACTCCCTTTTGAACAGAAGTGTCCTTACCTATCCTGTCCTCTCCTTTCCCTCTCCCCCTTCCAGATCTTCAAACTGATGAAGTTTGACAGCTATACTCGTTTTGTGCGCTCACAGCTCTATCAGAGCTGCATGCTAGCTAATGTGGAGGGCAGGCCTCTGCCAGGGTTGGACTCTCGTGGCAGACCCATCACAGCAACAAAACCCACCAGCAGCACTTCACCCAAAGAGCAAGTCAAATTCGATAGAACTAAGGAGGTATGAAGTTCTCAAAATATGCAAATGATAAATGTTTTATCCTAATTAAGAGACTCATCTGAGTTTGTTTATTTCCAGAGGTTAAAAATGAAGCTAGGACCAGCAGATGGTGATGACGTGGTAGAGAGGAGGAAAGTCAATCTGCAAGGCATGATGGGAAAGGACAAGCGCAAAGAGAAAAGAGGGTCCTGGGGAGGTGAATTTATGATGTCAATATAGGACAAATTGAACTAAGAACAGGCCTTTAGACCGTCTAATAAATTCTCTGTTCTCTGCCATTTCCAGAATCACCTATCAGCATCAAGACTGGACTTGTGAAGAGTTCGGAGGTAACTTGCCACAAAGTCTACTAATACCAGTATCATATCGTGCCATATCAGTATCAGCTCATCTCAATACTGTTGTTGCAGGTTGAGAAATTAGTGGCACGCTCTGCAGACGGAAGGGTAGATAAGTACTGCTGTGTCTTCCTGCCTGATGGTACAGCTTCTCTGACCCCAGCCCGACCTGGTGTTACCATCCGCAACATGCTCACTGGCTTGTGTGAAAAAAGAGGCCTTCCTCTGTCAGACATCATTATTTATCTACATGGCAAAGACAAAGTAAGAAGTGTGAAACATAACCGGTGCATAACCAGTCAGAATTTGAACACATTTACTTAATTTTGTTTTGAACCTAAAAACCTTGTTATATAATGTTTTATATAGACATATAAAATTATGCCTATATAGGAATTTATTTTCAAATCTAAAATTTTGATTGCATTTTATGTGTTCATTTTTTATTGCGATCTCCCATTGGATGTTATGTATAGCAACCCCTGTCACTGGACCAGGACAGCTCTGTGCTGAAGGACCAGCAGGTGTTTTTGGAACTGAGGGTCACATTTGCGTGAGTGCTAGAGAAAAAAATAAACATATTTTTAAATAAAAATAGAATTTTCTGCACAAAAACCTGCTAAAGGGATAGTCCACCCAAAATTCTGTCATCATTTACTCACTCTCACATTGTTTCAAACCTGGATGACTTCTTCTGCTGTACGCAAAAGAAGATATTTTGAAGAATGCTGATAATTAAAAAAGTTTCAATACCTGTTGACTTCCATTGTATTTTTGTGTCCATACAATTTAAGTCAATGTGAACAAAAACTGTTTAGTTACCAATATTCTTCAAAAATACAGAGCACAGAAGAAATAAGTCATATAGGTTTGGAACCACATGAGGGTAGATAAATTATTTTTGGGTGGACCCAAACAATCTGTTGTGTGCACATGTGTTTGTGTTATGTTTCTTGTACAGAGTGAAGGTAGTCTTCGCAGGAAAGACGGTGGCCGTTGTGGTTAAGTCCAATAAGACCCTGCAGGACGCCCTTGCGGCAATGCTTCAGAAATATCGCCTCAGGTCACAGGACGTCATTGTTAGCATGGTGAGGGGAGGTCTAGAGTGACAGGAACAACCATTTCATTCTATGTTGAAAGTTATCAGTTTGACCTTTTCTGATGGATAACAAACATGCAGGGAGACATTCACAGATTTTCCTGTTTCTCTAGTTATTAAACTGCAGCTGCAAAAGTAGGACTGTGCCATTACTGAACAAATAATTTAATGTTTTTATATCCATCAAAGCCCCCGCACACAACCCAGAAAAACTCAATACATTTATAATGCAGAAGAAACCTCTAGATCAGTGATTGGCAACAGGTGGCCCGCCAGCAATAATATCTGACCTGCGCCCGTAGCCAGATTATTTTGATAACGCCTGGTTCTGAAATAAATCTGTCAGGACAGCAACAGTTACTCACAATCAGAGTATGTGAGCGGAGCGGAGCACGAGTGGAGCCGTGTGATTTTGAATGGAGCGAGGAGCGGATTTTTTAAAAGTCGGAGTGTCGTGGTTTTCACTCGCTCCAAGAGCGCTCCATCACGAGTACAATTCATGCCAACGACCCATAATATAACGCCATATTTAGTACGAATTCACATGTTAAACATATTTAGCTAGCTAGATAGAAAAGGACAACTGAAATCAGAAAGAATGTGCAGGCTATGATGACTGCAGTGGACATGAGCGGGAAGTTATATTTCCCAAGGAATTTATTTGTTCCTTCTGAATATTTTCAGCTGACAGCTGACTTTTTTTTCTCAGAATTGCGTGATTTTAAACTCACACTTCCAAGTCAAAAACGTATAATTCTGAGATATAAACTCACAATTCTGAGAACATATCAGTCTTTTTCCCCCCTTAAAACTTTAACTTGCAATTCTGACTTTATAACTCGCAATTGCAAGTTTATATCTCACAATTCTGACTTTTTTTTCCCACAGAATTGTGAGATATAAACTTGCAATTGCGAGTTATAAAGTCGCAATAACCTTTTTTAAATTTTTTATTCAGTGGCGGAAACGGGCTTCCATAGAACTGTGATATATCAAACATAGTGAAATACTTTAGACGAGAGGCAGTGTTTCTGATATCAGTGAGCGCGGAGTGATTATTAAATGCTCGGAGCGCGGAGGGGAAATTGTTGACGGTCCACTCCGCTCACATACTCCGACTGGACACCGCCACGCAAATGTGGCTTTTTGTTAATGACTGTTGCAGGATTTTACACAGAGTAACAGCTCACTACCAGTTACAAAATACACTGTAACAGTCAGTCACAGGCAATTCTGGTTGCATTTTTCATCAATTAATATCTTAAATTATCCTTTGACTATGTTCTGGCCCGCCATTTAGTGGTGAATTTTTTTTTTGCCCCATGCCTGCTCTAACTGGTAGTGAGCTGTTACTCTGTGTAAAATCCTGCGTCAGTCATTAACAAAAAGCCACATTTGTGTGGCGGTGTCCGATCAGAGTATGTGAGCGGAGTGGACCGTCAACAATTTCCCCTCCGCGCTCCGAGCATTTAATAATTACTCTGCTCCCGCTCAGAACTGTGAAATATGCAGTTATATTACGGGTCGTTGGCATGAATTGTACTCGTGATGGAGCGGTGATGGAGCGCTCTTGGAGCGAGTGAAAACCACGACGCTCCGACTTTTAAAAAATCCGCTCCTCGCTCCATTCAAAATCACACTGCTCCACTCGTGCTCCACTCCGCTCACATACTCTGATTGTGAGTAACTGTTGCTGTCATGACAGATTTATTTCAGAACCAGGCGCTATCAAAATAATCTGGCTACGGCGCGGGTCAGATATTATTGCTGGCGGGCCACTCTTGGCCCGCGGGCTGCCTGTTGCCAACCACAACCACTGCTCTATAGTATACATTATTGTAATGTATAGTAACTTCAGTTCAAAACAATTATTTTCAGAACATTAGAATAAAGAGAATAGAATAACAGAATAGAGCCTGCACAACTAAACTCTAACATCATGTTTTTCACATATACCGTATGTGAAGTAACCTAATTATTTCTAATAATTCTAATTAATAAATTCTAATGAATAAATACTATTATAAATTACATTGATCTGTCTGATTCAGCCATTATGTCAGTCATGTCCTAACATGTTTTATCATTTCCCTTCTCTATTTTCAGAGTGGAACTGGACAGACAATAAGTATGAACACAGTAGTCACCTCTTTGGCCAACACGACACTAATTCTAGATAAAGGTATGTAAAAATTATATTTTAAATTCTACATCTGTCAGGTTTCACATCACATCAGGTTTCACATCACATCAGTGGTGACCTCTGTGGAGAACATGTCATCTTCTATTTGTGTTGTTGTTGTGGGCCCTGTACAGCACTAAACCTGTTCCACACTAGACCCGATTACATTACATGTGATATACAGATGGAATTTATCAATATTTCTACAATGGGAAATGATGATTCCTTTTTCTTCCCTGGAATCAGTCTTGTTAAAACAGCCCACTCTAAGATGAAAATTGAATTCTCTCTAGCAGGTGTTGATCAGGCCAGCAGCCCCAAAGGGAACTTCTCACCTCCTTTATTACAAGTGAGTCTACTGCTTTAGGATTGCAGAACTCAATATCTGGATATTCTTCAGTCCTTCTTTGTGGTCTAACATCTTATACATCTGTCATCAGGATCGAAGAGGTGCTGTGGATGCAAACATGTTCCCTCCAGGGATTTCCAGATCAGCTGCCCGGCAGAAGAACCCTGGATTGAGGAGAACCTATGACATGGAGGGTAAATGATGATTATCTAATTTCTATTCGCTTGGTCTTCACCCAATCTGCTCATCTAAATGTGTTGTGACTTTCAGGTTTGGTGGAGCTGTTAAACCGAGCTCAGTGCTGCAGTGCTGATGATCAGCGAGGCCTCCTGAAGAAAGAACATCTAATGCTGCCTCAGTTCCTCCAGTTACCCCTGGAAGAAGTGGAGGAAGCTGAGACAAACAGATCACTGGAGGAGTCCTGCTCCACTATGGGGTCTCTCGAAGTGGATTCTCCTGCAGTACGATCAGACACATTAGGGAAGGAACAATCAGCGAATGAGTGCTCAAACCCAGCTCGAGAAACTGTGGTGTGAGCTAAACGGACCTGTTACATCTTTTGCTTCAATGATCTGCCACACTGGAGCATGAAGAATAGAGAATAATGTTTCAGCAATGTGAACATGGCGGTCTTTAATGATGGACAATTGTCATTAGGATTTTTTTATAAAAGCAATTATATGAAATATTGTTTACAGTAGATGTAATTCTGCACATGTTAATGTCCAGCTGGTTGTATTTATTTTAAAATGATTCACATATCAAAAATACATTCTGTGTTCATGAAGACATTGTGTACTTGGCTTAAAGGTTAAACATTAGCTAATGCATTAGTTATCAGGAACGAACAGTTTTCAAGCGTTTATTAGGCTGGATTCATTTTAATTTATAAATGTATGAATTTGCCTTTAATGTTAAAAACATATTAGTGTAGTTAAAAATTTAAATTAATATTTTAGGTCTTTATTGACTTAAACAGTTTCCTTAATGTAACATTTCTGGGTAAAACAGGATATTTTTCAAAACAAAGGACAGGACTTGATTTTTTTTCCTGATGTGTTTTTTTCCTTGATTGGATCATGAAAAGTAGGGTTCCATACTGCGGTTCCATACCAGAATGACTGATGTTATGGAGGCTCAAGTTCACCCTTGAGTGTGTCTAATGTACCAGTGGTTCTGTAATTAGAGGCCAAGCACCGAAGGTGATGTAAGTTTCGGTTAGTTGTCATATTATTCCTCCAGAATTAGAGTCGATGGCAGCCCTATGAAAGGTACATATAAAAATGATGAAAAATGGCACAATTGTAGTGGTTGTAATGAAGAGTAACATGACCAACTTTGGGGTCTCTAGGACCTACTTTATAGTGCCACCACCAGTTCAAAAATAAAATTTTCCAATGGTTATAACTTTGAAGCCTTTATTCTAGAAATTCAGTTTTCGTACACCTGATTACTCTCCTCAAGATGATCAAATTCAATATTCATGCCATTTTAAAATGTACTGTACTCCATTTTTCACACTTCTTCAAATTTGATCCAATCTGAGCCACACTGAACAGAATTTTGATATTACGTTTTGTTCAAACGGGTCATTTGAAATGTTTGTCATAAAATCGTGAACTTTGGTGGGGTTCATTGACAGCATGTCCTGGAGGTACCTGAGACGTTTACAGACATGGCAACTACCATTCAGAAGATATAAAACTTTAACAAAAACGCTTATAACTTTTGAAAACTTTGTACAAAATTGATTAATTGCAGATTCCAATGATATCTCACATGTCATTTTCCAACATTTTGCTGGTCCACTACTTGTAGGTATACAGTATGAAAAACAATTTTTTTCGCTACTTCTCCTACACATCCTTTACACTTTTGTCTAAAATCAGTTCCTGTTTGGTGCAGCTCCAGATAGTTCCGAGCATAAAATAACAGTCCTGCTTTGCATTTCAATACAAAACCGTATGGACTTTTATTGTGCCTTTGAGATACACATTGCAGTCCCTTGGATTGTTTCCTGTGACATTTGACATGCTTGCTGTGCTTACTGTAATTTCCATGCTTGCTTGTTTACTGTGCTTTCGATGCTTGGGCCTGAATTGCTGTTTGCAGCTATATTCTGCTATTATTACCATAACTTTTACAATATTTAATTTAACAGATAATACAGTTTTATACATTGGTATGCAGAATATAATCTCACTAAAGCATATAATCACATTAACTGTTCTGAGATATAACAACAACAGCCTTAGTCTCTGTAAATGGTACAGTGGGCTGTGGTCATTCTTTATTTAGTTTTGGGGTGTCCAAACCTGGTCACAGTGGGTTTGGTTTTAGAAAAGTTGTATTCAGTAGAATTCCTGAATGGAATAGTTAACATTAGCCTGTATGTCACAAGTGACATCATCCAAATAGGAAAAACATTTCAGAGGTCGTTTCAATGGAAAGATTATGAAAACATAATTGTGCATCCACAATAACAAATGAAACTAAATTAAATACTATAATTTTTAATTTCATGATGATTTTAATGGCTTAAAATATTGATAATGTCTGGGCTTCTGTGAAGAGCTCTCGACATTTGTTGGGTTTCGTTCACTCATGGTGTGTCTTCTGAAGAAATGCAACTGCCCCGGGGTGAAAAGCGAGAGAATGACAGAAATGGAAGGAGGTAAAATAGAGGCAGGGAGAAAGAAGGAGCTAATGCATGGAGTGTACTCAGCTAGTAAACTTGCTGCTGATGGTTCCCTAGACTTTAATAACACACACACAAACCAAACACACACATATTTTCCCCTAGTGCACCTTGTTCCCTTTTATGGTCTCTGAATGGACGTCGTGTAGTGAAGTAATCAGATGACCATCCCCCAAGCTAAGGCACAGATAGAAAGAAAGAGAAAAGGAGAGAGAGAGAGTACGGGAGAAGAGAAGGGATGGGAAGGCAGAGAGAGAAAGAAGACTGAAGGGATGGAGGCAAATCTGTGAGGTGAGGATTCTGCCTTACATCACTGATCATGTCTTTGTGAGGATACGATTGCTACTGTTCTAACTTGTTTTTTAAAGGTCTATTTTGTGTTGTTCCAAGCAGAACATTGCTGCACAACTGCGTGTCTGTCCTCAATGAGTGTACACTGAAATAACAACAGGTTTTTTCAAGGTAAGACCACTTTAACAAACTCCAATATGTAATGTTTCTTATATTTTTGTTTTTATGCTAATTGCAGTTTATTCACCAGATTTGTGTGGTTTTTTTGTTTTGTTTTTTTAATATTAATTTCTTTATTTTAAATTAAAATTATTATTTTTTTTAGTCTAGGGTGTTGATGTCATCTTAACCCCGCGTGTACAGAACAGAGAGTCTGTCACTCACACACACACATACACACACGCACACACACACACACACACACACACACACACACACACACACACACAGTTGTTTTTCTTTCACATTGGGGACTTTCCATCTTTCGTTTTGCTTTTGTTGTTTTTAATAGTGAGCTAACGATATGTTATATCCTCTAACCCTACACATAACCTTTTTCAGTTTCATTAAGATTATTTAGCTGTTTTCCATCTTGGGGACTATTAGCCAGTCACCACAATGTAGGTGATTTCAAGTTTTACTATCCTTTTAGCATCAATTGGGCCCTACATTGTAGCTAGACCCAGACACACCACAGCTGCATTCCACTTCCCACAGAGTTCATTCAAATTAGCCAAATTAATCATGATATTATGTAAATTATCTTGCTAAAATGTACTAGGTGTCATTCTTTCTCAAGCATGAAATGTATGTAAAGTATGTGATATGCTATATGATGTTAAACTGTCAATCTAACCTTTGCTAATATGTAGTTAAGTGGTCAAAATGTATATATTAGAAGCTATGCACAGAAGTGTTTTGGTGCTGTTGTTATATCAGACACTTTTGCATGCATACACCAGAGAGAGTCTGTCGGTTTAACTAGAAAGTCTAGTAATGACATTTTAATTAAACATTATGAGGTCCAAAAAAAATGTATGTATGTGTATAGTGCGTTCCCACAGTTCTACGATTGATTTACGATATCCAATGGAAACTCTAAACCTAAAGTTATAAACTTTGTACAATTTGGGGTAAATTTATCATAGTGACTCATAAAATTTTCCTGTGATGTATTAGATTGAGAGGATGACTCTTCTTGCTCTTCCTATTTTTATAGATACTTTCTGTTCACAACATGTTCAAAACTGATCTGAGATGAATCATTAGATTTAGTTGGCTTGGTTTATGGAACATAATTGTCTTGACTCATCTGCCAATTAATTGTTCACAACAAACGTGTAAAGTACACAATAAAGACTATTTTAAACAACATGAATGATTCAGTGCAATCAAAAGGTGAGGTCAGGCAACTTAGTCAAGCTAATCATTTTCCATTACTAATTTGAATAAACTTAAACCGGACTGTTGTAATCGTTCTCCAGAACACTCAAGTTTACCTTGCTCTGTTTCGAAAGATGAAAAATCACATTTTGAGACAGGGGTCCATGTAATCTAAACCCACCCTGGAGGGACACCGCCCATCACATTCATTCCTTCATCTGTCAGGCTCCTGGTACCGGCTAGTTGCCATGGTAATACCGTCTGGTGATGCAGTCGGAAGAGCTGTAGAATCCTAATTGGCCTCAGTCCTGGGTGAGATTTTGAATAGCTGCTTCCGTGCCATGCTCTTGTTTAGAATAACTCTTGGATACTGATTAAGGATTCTGTTTTAAGGACATATACACAAAATACTGAACTGAGATGCAGGAGGAAAACGGAGGCAATTTTCTCTTTATATTTTCTCTCGCTTAATATTTGCATCTCATTTTAAAACACTCTCTCCCTCTCTATTTATCTATCTATATCTCTATTTCGTAGTCTCTCCCCTGCCAGCAAATACACATGCGTGCAACAGGGCTGATGGTTTGATGAGTAACCATTTGCTGTCTTCTAGGTGCTGACATTTGCACCAATCTCATATTTGAGGTCAGACTCGCCTTAGCTGGTGGTTTTCATCTAGTTGATGTGACATTTCAAGTGTCCTGCAGGCAGGGTTGCCAGGTTTTCACAACAAAACCTTACCAATTGATACTCAAAACGAGCAGAATCACGTTTCGAGGGGGGTCCACAGGTAAAAAAAAACTTTTTCCGTGGGGAATAATACACATTTTTTGGAGGGGTACCCCTGGTAAAATTCACATTCCAGTTGCTAAATATCACGTTATTGGGGCAGGAACAGACACGTAGGGACACAGAATGACATATAACAGCGAACACAGGACACTGGAAACACTGGGCTAATAAACCCAGGATAACGAGGAACGAAACGAGGGAACTAAGGAGACACACCTGGAAACTAATAAAGAACTAATCCAACACAGCTGGGACTAATAGAACTAAATGGGGACAGGAGCAGGAAACACCAAATACAAGACATGGGGAACCAGGACTGACAGTTACTCACCCCTCCCGAAAGGAATGAAGCAAGTGACTCTCTTTATGAATGGGTCATTGAATCATTGACTCACTAGATTTGTTCAAAAACAAAGATTAATTCATAATCGAAACAGCGCTGTGTTTGCTTGGAGATGCGCAGCGGATCAGATGTGACTTTATTTCATCAACAAAATAGTTCTGAACAGATCAGACAAGTGTTCCTAAAATGTAAGTCGCTTTATATTAACTTTTGAATAAAATCAATAATGTATAAATCTGTTGTATAAATTCAATTACACATTTGCAAACTCTTTATAATCATTAAGTTCATCGCGATCTTACAAACTTCTATTTTAGTGAATGAACCTCTCTACATTGCACACTGAATCTATTATTTACATCGTACTACACTTTGTTTGTTATAATGAATGACAAACTGCAGTCTGCTTTCATGATCTGTGCTGTGAGGAGCAGCATGCACAGCAATAGAGAAGCATTTCCATTGGCTGCAGTCTGCTCTTGATGGCCAATCAAAGACAGCATTTCCCAGCAAACCATAGACACAAATATCCCGCTACATTTTGTTTAGTCTGCACTGCACTACGGTTTATGCAGAACTGGGATCGCTTTTGTAGTCTTTTGAATTGATAAAATATAGAAATCACTTTCATTTTCAAATAAATTGAACCAGTTGGAAATGAAACGCCGCCCCCCCCCTTTTTTTATGTACATACCATACTTCAAGAGGAATTGTACTATGGAATTGTGCTGTTTTATAAACTGCTTAACTTGGATTCATCATATTATTGTCAGGGAAACACCCGTTTCTAACCCTGAAGAACCAACCATAGAATATATACTACCTATCTGCAATATTCCACGCCAAAGAAGTCCCACTCGCTACCAGATCACAACAATTCAGGGAAAGGGCAACGGACTGGTGCAGTGGAGAACTCCTGAATTAACCCTTCGTATTGGCTGCCTTCATGAGGAAACTCTCTCTTTGCTGGTGCTGGAGGAATCTGCTGTCGATGTTGTCCTGGGACGCCCCTGGTTGGCCAAACACCAGCCTAATATTCAGTGGAGTACGGGAGGAATTGACCAATGGAGTTACTACTGCATTCAACACTGCCTACCATCACTTCCCATTCCTTCACAACAAACTGCTATCCTGGGATCTACCACTGTTGAGAGCCCTGATATCACCGCCAAAGTCAATCTCCCAGGCAGATACCGGGCGTTCCAGGATGTCTTTAGCAAAGTTGCTGCCACAAAACTTCCACCACACCGGCCATGGGACTGTGCGATAGACCTCCTGCCTGGGGCCAAACTACCTAAGGGTAGAATCTATCCCCTCTCGATCCCGGAGCGCAAGGCCATGGATGAGTACATCAAAGAAGCGTTACAGCAGGGATTCATCCAACCATCTACCTCTCTGGCGGCTTCTAGTTTCTTCTTCGTGGCCAAGAAGGAAGGAGGGCTTCGACCATGTATTGACTATTGTGTTCTCAACTCCCAGACGGTAAAGTTTGCTTACCCCCTGCCTTTGGTACCAGTGGCCCTCGAGGAACTGCGTGGAGCTCACATTTTCTCCAAACTAGACCTTCGCAGTGCTTATAATCTTATCCGCATACGTCAGGGAGATGAGTGGAAAACTGCGTTCATTACTCCATCTGGGCACTACGAATATCAGGTCATGCCATATGGGCTCTCAAACTCACCCTCAGTCTTTCAGAACTTCATGAATGAGATCTTCCAGGACATGCTACACAGATTTGTGATTATCTACATAGATGACATACTCATTTACTCCTCCAACCTCTCTGACCACATTGACCATGTACAAGTACTCGTCCGACTCCATCAACATCATCTGTATCTGAAGCTGGAGAAATCTGACTTCCACCAACCTACCATCCAGTTCCTCGGCTACGTCATCACACCTGAAGGTATCCAGATGGATTGTACCAAAGTGGAAGCCGTGAGGAATTGGCCATAACCTCTTACCATCATGGATCTTCAACGCTTCCTGGGGTTCACAAACTTCTACCGTAGATTCATCTCTGGTTACAGTGAACTCTCAGCTCCACTCACTTCCTTCCTACGCCAGAAACCCAAACATCTCTGTTGGACACCTGATGTGGTTGAAGCCTTACAGAAGCTGAAAGCTGCCTTCTGCACTGCTCCAGCTCTCCTCCACCCAGACCCGACAAGGCCTTTCATCATGGAAGTGGATGCTTCCTCCCTTGGAGTTGGAGCAGTGTTGTCCCAGCGAGGAGGTGAGTGGGGCGCTACCTCAGGGCCTACTGTCACAACCACCAGAACAGCTGGAACCAATACCTTCCTTGGGCTGAGTATGCGCAAAGTTCTCTTAGACAGGAGTCTACCGGGCTCACCCCCTTCCAGTGTATGCTCGGCTACCAACCAACACTATTCCCATGGACTGGAGAGTTGTCCGAAGTACCATCTGTGGATCACTGGTTCCGAGAGAGTGAGAGGGTATGGGACTCAGCGCACGTCCATCTGCAGCGAGCAGTCCGCCCGTCAGAAGATCCAGGCGGATGTCCGTCGTAGAGACACCCCTTTCTACAATCCGAGTGATCGAGTTTGGCTCTCCACTTGAGACATCCGCCTGCGAATGTCTTGCAAAAAGCTGAGTCCCCGCTACATAGCTCCTTTCACCATCTTGAGGCAGATCAATGAAGTGACTTATGAACTCCAGCTTCCTAGAGAATACCGTATTTCACCAACCTTCCATCTATCTTTACTCAAGCCTTTCACTGACCCTGTTCTCCATCCTTCCACAGAACCAGAAGTACCTCCTCCGCCCGAGGTCGATGCCGACGACATCATCTACTGGGTCCAGGAAATCATAAACTCCAGGCGATGAGGCGGCCGTCTACAGTACCTTGTCGACTGGGAGGGGTACGGTCCTGAAGAAAGTTCTTGGGTGAACCGGGACGACATCCTCGACCCCTCGTTATGTGATGTGTACCACAAGCCCCACCCGGACCGACCAGAGGTCGAGGCCGGCCTTGTCGTCGAGGAGACGCCCGTGGAGACGCCCGTGGGGGAGGGGGTACTGTCAGGGAAACACCCGTTTCTAACCCCGAAGAACCAGCCACGCAACCACGCCCTCAATCACCTGGATATTGAGCACCTGCACTCAATCACCAGAGCACTATAAGAGCACACTCATCCCACTCGTTCATTGGCTGGTCTCGAGGTTACACTTTCTCAGTGATTCCTTCCTAGGCCCTGTGGATATTTGACTCTGACCTGTGCTCTTCCTACCTCGTTGATCCTCCTTGGATGAGTGAACTGTGGACGGCTACCTTTTATTGCAGATAAGACTGTCACCTTTGCATTCAGTTGTGCTTGCACTAATAAAGAGAAGTTCACTTTACCTGCTTCCACCTTGTTCTCATCCTTGGTAAACTGTGACAATTATATTGTACCTCCACTGCTTTGATTTAAAGCTCTGTCTATGCATTGGTCAATATATGAGCTACCATGTGTTTGCAGCTGAAGAGATTAGAAAGGTGTTGATGAGTCATATCAGTGAAAGGAAAGACTAAGCATAGAGCAAATAGATGCAGTCAGTTTGCCATAGGTTTAGTTTGCCAAAGCCTGAGATTATTAAAAGCATTTATGCAGTCAAGGTTCTGAGCCGTCAATAACAATGGAGGTTCAAATCATCTTATATAAACAGAATGAGCCCAGAGATGATTTATTTGAAGCTGAGATGGCATTCATAAATGCATTTAGCAAACATCAGTATTTCTACACAAGCAGTTTCAGATATGATGTGTGCAGAAAGAAAAATACCTAAGCCAGTCACAAGCTTATTTCTGCTTCAAAAGCTTGATTATTTTGGTAAAGTGAGTTCTTTGTTCAGAGATCCAGTGAGCATTCACTTCACTGTTCTGCTTCAAATTTTGGATCGTATTGCACAAATCATAAATTAAATGGAGCAATGGTTTCTTAAAAACTTTACTAGAATAATAAAATGAGTGATGCTTAACATTTAGTGAATAACCTGTAATAATACCGAACAGCATCTGGGTCACAAAGATGAATAAAAATACATAAAAATAAATACATAAATAAAAAATTGATGTAGGTACCATTCAAACATCTAAAAAAACATGACAATGCTTGTAGAAAATGTAAAATATTGTTGGCTTGGGATATTCAAATTCAGGCTTCTTTTGACGTGTGCTTTCAAGGGTGTCTTTTTACCTCACAATTGTCTCATTCTCAGCTACGCCTACAGTACCTTGTCATGGGATTACAGCCAAAAGCAATTTGGAATCGGTTTGTTCGGTGACAATTATTCCACAGAGACTTGGTACAAAAAGTCATGAAAATAAGCCAGGCTTCTAAAGAAGACCCATAATCTCTATGGACCAATTACAGCTATCATCTTTTCAAACAAAAGAGTGACATTCAGAGATGAAGACTGTTCTTTGTGAAGTATTATCATGGCTAATGTTGTCGTTCTCTATATCTATTTCATGTTTTCAGATAACCAATAGCGCTGACTACATTATCTAGAGACACAGCTGATTTCCCTCCTAAAGTCGAGTCATGGAAAGGACAGAGAACAAAGTGAGTGGAGACTGAACCAAATGCTGAGAGCATCACAGAATACAGAGGAAGCTGTCCTAATAGAAAACACAGATGTTCCATTTGTGCAAGCAGAAGATTTTCTGGCCTTAACCTATTTTATTTTCATTCCCCCAAGGTGTCCACCATCTCTCCGCAAAAACGGACAGTGAAAAATAGATCCAAGTCCACAGAGGAGGTACAGCAAGCCAAAAAGGTAATGGCTCTACAGAATGCTAATGTCACAGACATTTCAATTTAACTGAACCTCAACTTTAATGCAACTTTTTTTTTTTTTTGCATATATATGACAGTGTGGAATTGGTGCATCAAATGAGATGATAATTAAATGGTCAGGGGACTGCATGCCAATTTTCAGCTTCTAATTTTAAAGTACTTTACTAACCTTACCGTTTTACGCACAATACTGCCCACAATAAAAACTGGGCAGTGTGTCACTCTACTAAAGATTTCAGCAGCTGTCCAGCACCATCTAGTGATGTGGTCGAATAATCTCTGAATGTGTGTGTGTGTGTGTGTGTGTTTACTCAGGGACAAAGTATTAATAATAATAATAACATGACTGTTATTATTATTATTAATAATAATAATAATGATAATAATACGTTTAAAAAAAGTTTTCCTCATTGTGTAGGTCTGTCTTTATAATTAATTTTATGTGTAAATAATTGAAGTCTGTCACTGAGCAAAATTGTACCTTTAACTTGTCACGGGGTCAATTGACAAGAGCATATGCAAACTTTATTAATGCAAATCATATATCTTAATAGTAATCTCTATGTGCTGATATGCACCCTCTAGGGCTAGATAAGGTGTAAAGATGTACTGCACCTTTGAGAGTTCTTCCTCAATCGCAAGCAAAAAAGTCATATTTTTGCTAATTTTTGGAGAGTGCATGTCCTCATTTAGGTAGCTGAGTAAACATGCATGTGTTCAGAAATCCTCTTACTGCTTTCTAAAGTCTTTCATTTTTGCCCTCCTGCCACAGGCTTTTCATACACCACAAAAATCTCTTCCGGCTAAACCAGAAACCGAACAACTAGAGGTAAACATGAAATGACGGATTATGGGCTGCTTTAGAGTTTGACTGATTTGATCAAAGATTAGACCAAAGACCAGTCAGTGCTGCTTGTGCTGTTAGAGCTGCTTTATTATTAGCTTCTCCTCAATTACATTGTGTCTAATGTGTTGTATATTTTATAGGAGACCTCAGAACTGAGTGCCTCATCGGAGGAGTTTAAATGATTGCTGGATTCAAACTTCGGGGCGTTGAGATTTAGACAGATCAAATGGAATTATGGGTAATAACAAGAGGATGATTCAGTGTCTCCTTTTATAAAATTGTGACTCAGTTTTACTTAGCATAGAGTAAAACTGTTTAGTTAGCATAGAAGAAAACAACAATCATGTGTAGCTTCTTGAATTTGTCTGACAATGTTTGTGAAATAAATGCACAACTGGATATCACAGTGAATTGTGTATGTGATTCATATTAGCAGGTTCATACAGTACACATACAGTTGTAGTGACTTGTAAATCATCAGTTAAACTTGAAAAACTAAATTCAATTAAAAAACAAATCACAGTTGCACGTTATTTTACTGTACATAAAGTGCACATACTTATCTAAGAAAGCACTGGGTAATATAAGGTAGCTACTAAGGGTTATTATGTAGTTATTACCTAGTTATTGTATTATTTAAAAAGTACATAGTATGTGGAACAGGACTATAAAATAAAGTCCTATACCAAAATCACAAACACGGTATCATAATATTCAAAAGTAATGTTTATTGAACATTTTAAGTGCATTGAAAAATATCATTTTCTTAATCTTATTATTTTTTCTTGTATTCAAATAAAAGTATTTAAAATATTTAAGTAACTACATATCTAATGCAGTAAAGGTCCTTAAAACAACATCAGCTTTTTTTTACTTCAAATTTGTGTAATATAATGTAGCTTGAGAAAATATATAAATAATGTATTCAGTAATATAATATTAATATAATAATATATTCAATAATATTTATATCTTAAATTAAGCATAAACCTCATTATTTTGTAACAATTATAGGTAATACGAGATAAATATATAAACTTAATTTAAGATGTATTCAGTGCAACAGCAGGTCTTAAAGGGACAGTTCACCCAAAAATGAAAATTGTGTCATTAGTTACTCACCCCCATGTCGTTCCAAACCTGTAAGACTTTTGTTCATCTTTGGAACACAAATCAAGATATTTTTGATGAATTCCGAGAGCTCTATAGACAGCAAGGGCCCTTACACGATCAAGGTCCAGAAACGTAGTAAGGACATCATTAAAATGTATGTAAGCGGATGCGTTGTTTGCATTGTTTATGCTTTGATCTGAACATAAACAATGTATCCACGTACATACGTTGCATACGTTGTTTACGTATGCGTTACTGTCTAAACTGGCGCTATAGGGTGACGCGGAGGAGACAAATTGTTGAATAAAGTCATTATTTTTGTTTTCTTTGCACACAGAAAGTATTCTCATAGCTTTGTAAAATTATGGTTGAACAACTGCCGTCACAATGTCCTATATGTTTCTGGACCTTGATCGTTTAAGGACCCTTGCTGTCAATAGAGCTCTCGTAATTCATCAAAAATATCTTAATTTCAAATTAAGTTCGAAATATGAGCAAAGGTCTTAAAAGTTTGGAACGACAGTAATTAATGACAGAATTTTCATTTTTGGGTGAGCTATCCCTTTAAGTAGCTTTTAAATTGATTTTGTTAATTTAAATTGTTGTATTAATACAGTGTAATACAGCTTCAGATAATATCCCGAATTTTGTTTATATCTTGAATTAAGCACAAACCTCACTAAATCTTATTTTTTAAGCATGCTCAGACATATTTACTGGGAAAAAAAAGACAAAAACACTGATTAAGAACATTATTTTTTCGCAGTGTGAGAGGGAAACGTAACATAAATAATGATGCTGGGGATTTAATGAGTGAATTAAACCAATTAAACTAAAGTCTGGATTTCTATTCTAAGCACCAAATATATTATCAGCTTTATATTTCCAAATGTATCCACTGCAGTCAAAAGGCTACCAGCTCCTATCTATTGCTAACAACCATGCCATTGTCCCCTGACTGATAACAGACAGATGCTGGGTGTTCACATCATGAGCTTTCACCCACTCTAAATTATTTCTGCTTATTTGGCACTGAAAATTACTGTGGCCCAGATCATTAGTGCTGTTGCTCCATTGTCACGTCACCACAGTCAGCTCACCGCAGGAGTACGGATTGAGGCTGAAGGCTGGCTTCCCTACAGATCCAGCCCTGAAGCAGAGTGCAAGGTGGGTTAGAGAATTAAAGTTTCAGGAAACAATGTGCTCACAGTGACACTTTATGAGAAAATGAATCAATTCTGTCAAGCTTTCATTTCATTGTTCGTGGGTGTCCACGTTTGCCAGCTGGCCAAGACGTAAATTATAGGAATGTTTGGGGAGTATGCTATTTTTATTGAACTCACCACTGTTGCTACTTGATTATTGCGAATGTCTGATTTGTTTCTGCGAAAGCGAATAATGGACAAAATAATATTGCATCGAGAGATTAAATGAGAATTATACAGTTATTTATTATGTACAAAAAAGTCAACAATTAAAGGGATAGTTCACCCAAACATTTTCATTTTTGGGTAACCCTTTAAGCAAAATAATCTATTATTGTTCACATTTTCAGTTTAGTAAAATATTTTTAAACAAAGCAAGCAATTTATATATAATTTATCATTTATATCTTCCTTTGATGTCGTATGTGCAAGATAGCATTATGGGGGTCTTGTGAAGTCATTTCATTTTACAATTGACTACATCAGGGATTTTATCATTGTGGTGTTCATGAGAGGTTGAAAGAACGTTATTCATTCATGCATCTTACAGTTAGCAGTGAATTATAGTGTTACTGATTAGCAGACTCTTAAAGGAATAGTTCACCCTGAGGCCATCCAAGATGTAGATGAATTTGTTTCTTCATTGGAACAGATTTGGAGAAGTTTAGCATTATATCACTTGCTTACTAATGGACCCTCTGCAGTGAATGGGTGCCGTCAGAATGAGAGTTCAAACAGCTGATAAATGCATCACGATAATCATCAAAATAGTACAAAAAGTTATTGGTTGTTTGTAATAGACTAATCCATCAAGACATTTTAAACTTCAAATCATGGCTTCCAGCTAAAATATGAGTCCACTATCCATAATAATTTCTCCAGTGACAGTCAAATATGCACAGATCATGCACTGTTTATGAGTGAAAACAATCCAAAACAGATGTTTTCTTTTTTTTCTTGAGGATCCATTGCAAGCAAATTATGTAATGCTTCAGTTCTCCAAACCTCTTAAGAAGAAACATATTCATCTATATCTATATACAAAACATTTTTCAGGTTTTCCTTTTTGGGTCAGCTATTACTTTACCTCTACACTCTACATTCTATACATGTAAACATCAATAATTTATGCATATGTGCATTTTGCACAAGTCATGCTATTTGCTATCTGCAGTCAGCCAATGTAATTGAAAAGCAGAGCAGGTCTGTAAGTATACAAACCATTCATCAATGTCTTGAAAAAAATCTGACCACTTGGTGTCCCACTGTCCATTCTCTGGCCCCTCAGAGCGACATGAACAACTACTGAGCTATGCACATGGAAATACTCTGTCACAGGTCAAGCATTGTGAATAAAATCATTTGAGGTTGTGGGTACCTTTAGTAAATAAACAACTTTTATTTCCTCATGTTTTCCATTTACATTTTAACTATGCACTGCATAATGAGCGACTTTGTCCCCAAAACTGAGATGGCATAAATGATGGCTGATAAATGCATACACAGACAGACACAGCCAGATGAGCAGTGCATCATTATATGACGAGGTACGTATTGATCATGCTGTTTTCTTATCATCTCATGTGTTGTGTTTAATTGCTTCACAATCAAGACTGTGATTATCAATAAATTCAAAAAGAGGATGGGGAAAGAAAAAGAAAGAGGAATGAAGCAACTCAGAACTTTTTCAGTCTATTGAGCTTTTAATGTTCAGGAACAGAATTAGCTTTATAGTTATTAATGTTCAGTTTTTAAAGCCATGACGTTCTGGGTGAGACACAGATAACAGCTTTTTCATAAAGAGACATTGAATGAAATGGTAAAATGCCTAAGAATTGTAATAAAGCAAAAACGAGACATAGAAAACTCATTTTCTTACAATGATGTTTAACCGCAGCAAGCATCAATGACGGTATTAATTATGCGAACTGAATCAAATGTGTTTCTCCTTTCTGAGTCCTAGATAAGTGAAAATGGATCTCGCAAAGGGGGGTGAAATTAAAGATGATACAAATTTTCACTGAATTCACAAATGACATTGTAATGACTCTGGAGCCAACTGCACAATTAAAGAACTTAATCAACAAGAAAACAATTATTGGAAATAATTTGGATTTGAATTTATGTTGTACATGCACAGTGTGTTTATGTGTGTGTATTGGCATTCACTACGCTATGTGGACCAAATGTCCCCACAAGTACAGTGATACTAGTCAATTTTGATCTTGTGGGCTCATTTTTTGGGTCCCCATGAGAAAACAAGCTTATAAATCATACAGAATGAAGTGTTTTGAAAATATGAAATAGCAGAAAGTATTTTTTTGTTTATTTGAAAAAAGAATTCACATATATAGATTTTTCTTGCTTTGATCCATGGCGAGATGCCCCATAACGTCATCTGAGCCACAGAATAATTGTTTTCATTTTTTTTGTCTTTCAACAAAGATCTCAGAACAGTCGATAGAATATTAGTTGAGTGTATTCTTCTCTTCAATCATTTGATTTCCATATAATTTGAATACATTTAATACTACAGATACATTTTGCTATGAGAAATCTAAAATGTTTTCCTGAAAAATTCTTTAAAACAGAATTTTTAGCCAGAATCATATAATGAGGACAATGGGAAAACACATCTTCATCCATATTTGCAAGATACCCCTTCTTCTTGCATTTCTGTACATGTTCATCTGTTCGCTGGACATCCTCAGCTCAGCCTTTCAGTTAGCTGGAGGTAACCTTTAACACCTTTTGGTCTATATTTTCCACTATTCTCTGATACAGTATCTATTGTAAATATCTTATGCCCAAAAGAAATGTGAAAAGCTGGTTACTTTGTGACCACTAACTACTAATCTCAATATCACATCCACAGTGTGCAAATAAAATCTGTGAGTGGACTGTGTTGTATCTTTGGACAGGTAAGGTTGCAGGGGACATATTTAAGGACAATGCTGTCCTTTCCAACCCTGTGGCGGGACTGGTGGTGGGAATACTGGTTACTGTCCTGGTCCAAAGTTCCAGCACTTCCACCTCCATTGTTGTCAGCTTGGTCTCCTCTGGATGTAAGTCAAATGCAGCCATTACAAACACAGTCTTGCTCTACCAAACCTAAAAATCCTACATATATTACAATATTATAATTCTTAAACATTTTTACACAGCGCTCTGGAATACTCAATTCTGACTGATCATTAGCACCATCTAGAGGGCCGATATTTTCTAAAATTCAGTTATTCTGTTCGATTATTCGTATAGCGTACTATAAAGTAGGCAAAAATCATGTGGAATGAGTATGTTAAAATTGATATTAGGTGTAAAGTACACAGATTACCTATTACTTCCACTGAGATTCTGAAGTGCGCATCCAATACTAGGCCTACCTATCTGCCATGGGAAAGGAATTGTGAATGGCAGTAGCAGACCTTGTCCCTATAAGTGATGCCTACAACCCCCCCCCACAAAAAAGAAAGAACCAACGCCATCAGAACAATATTTAAAAAATATTGAGAACATTCAGAAATATTGTTTTCAGAACTTAGTAAAACATTCACATTCACCATATAAGTCGTCGTGACGTATTGTCAAGTATGGTGACCCATACTCGAAATTGGTGCTCTGCGTTTAACCCATCCAAGTGCACACACACAGCAGTGAGTAGTGAACAAATGCACACACACACACACACACACACAGCAATTGGGGGTTCGGCCTTGCTCAAGGGCACCTCAGTCGTGGTATTGAGGGTGGAGAGAGCGCTGTACATTCACTCCCCCCACCTACAATCCCTGCCGGCCGGGGACTCGAACCCGCAACCTTTCAATTACGAGTCCGACTCTCTAACCATTAGGCCACGACTTCCCTGTTCCCCACATTCACAGTTGTTAGCTGAGTGGCAAACGCTCTGTTCATCAAACTGCCTACTTCTAATGTCTCTTGTAGGAAACTGCATACAAAGGCAAATGGCGCTATCTTATTCTTGTGTTTCACTTTTCAGATGCTGTTATTATAGTAGTTCATTTTGTTGCTATGGCATTTTTTTATATTCTAATGTGCTATTTTTCTGAGTAGCCATCTAATCCTTATTTCCAGAGAACGAATTTTGTGCACGATAGGAGCCCCTGTTCTGCCTAAGGACAACTGTTGTACTAAATGAACCGTGACTCACTTCTATCGATCGGGTTTCTGTGTTCTGTGTTTCATGCAGTGTTGGATGTTGGATCCGCAATTCCTATCATCATGGGCTCAAACATCGGCACATCTGTCACCAACACCATCGTGGCTCTGATGCAGGCAGGGGAGAAAGAGGAGTTCAAACGGTAGAGAGAGCATACAGTACCTCATACTGTCAGCATTCAACCATCAATAAAAAGTTTGGAGTTCTTAAATGACACTTTCTGTGTGGATCTGTTCCAGAGCCTTTGCGGGTGCCACAGTGCACGATTGCTTTAACTGGCTGTCAGTGTTGGTGTTGCTGCCGCTGGAAGCCATCACTGGCGTGATGCGGCTCATGTCGGAGGCGGTGGTTGAAAATTTCAACATCGTGTCCGGAGAGGATGGTCCGGAGCTTCTGAAAGTCATCACAGAACCCCTCACCAAACGAATTATACAGGTGCAGTATTATTCTGTTATAAAATCGAATTGATGTTCCAGGATCATCAAGGGAACCTTTCATTCATCTGTGAAAAACAGAAAAAGACAAGTTGGCACATAGTTCATAGGCTGTCAATATTGAAAACAGAGAAAAGGTAGGCTACACAATAAAGCTATCATAAAAGTGGTCCACACGACTCATGCTCTATATAAAAGTTTTATCAAGCTATACAATACTTTTTTTATTCTATAATGATTTACATTTTGGTCTGTTTCTCACATAAAGCTGCTTCAGAAAATTAAAGGCCTGTTCATACCAATCTACCAATAATGACAACTGTAATTTTCTAAGAATATGGAAGTCCATGCCACAACTAGAGGAAAGATGTTGTTGCAATCGATTTCAGAATGATATTTTCCAGTTGTTGAATGCTTTAAAAAAAAAAAAAAGCTTGCGCGTTTAATTTTAAAGCCTCAGATAATATAAACTGCACTTATAGTCAGATAATATGAAGTGCACTTATAATAAACACATCGTTTGGTGTGGATGCTAATATAGTTGATGCTATTATTGTCTTTATAGTTATTCTTTATGTGAACAGGCCTTAAAGGTACAGTCACATTTACAGATGAAGCAAACTGAAATTTTGGAGGTGAAATCAAATCATTTTAATCAATCTGAAAATTTTGTGTCAAGACAATAGTTTTCTGTGCACAGATTTTGTATGGGTTCAAATGGATTCACCGTGTTGACCAAAAGAAAGCTGCTTGATTTAAAGGGACTTTTGTCTGAGTTGTGCTTGAATCATTGCTACACTGTTGACAATAATAGACAAAGGATTTTTTTGCTTGTGAAATTTCACTAAAATGTGACCACATCTTTCAAATTTAGAACACAAGTCTTACTTTTATTTAGTTTTTGACCTTTTTGGCACTTGATATCCCTAAGAATCCACTTTTAGTGTAAGCAAAAGAGCAGCGTGAATGTTCCACAAAACATCTCCTTTTGTGTTCCATGGAAGTTTGGAACAACATGAGGATGGATAAATAATAACAGATTTTTCATTTTGGATAATTTATTAATTTAAGTACACAGCCAGTCATTATAAATAAAAATAAAACTGGTCATTAGTTTTCTTGTTAAATGCTGTGGAGCTTGTTAAAACTTGTGTAGACTAATTAAATATCACACTGTTTGCCCTCCAGTACTCTCTTCTGTCTCTCATTAATCTGGATTTAGAGTTAAAAGACAATTTAATTTTTTCCCTTTCAGCTGGATAAGACCGTAATCGTAGGTATAGCAACAGGGCAAGAAGTGCTGCGCAATAAGAGCCTGATAAAAGTTTGGTGCCATACACGGATCACGGTGAGCGACGTCTCTGTTTGCCTACAGATGAAGATCTGTGATGTACTGACGTTATGTAAATTTATTATCTACAGATCCAAGAGAATGTTTCTTTCGTGCCTTCAGAAAACTCAACAGCGCAGACCACGTCACTACACATGCATGCTGAAAAATGTAAGTCGAAACTCTATCAAATTTCAAAGGAATAGAGAATGAAATGGACAAAGACACAGCAAAGGCTGTCCTTTGATTGATCGGCGTTTAGTCATTTCATGCATATGTTTTTAAATAACAAAGTATTGTTCTCCATTCTATCTGGCTTTAAACTTGAAGATTTATTAATACCGAGAAATGCTGTATACAAAATTGCACCCTTTTTTTCTGTGAAGAAAACTCATTTTTCAGTCCTTCTGTAGACTGTTTGGCTGTTCTTCGTTTACTCAAAGCTCCGTCGGGGCTAATAACTATCATATATTCTGTGTTAGTACATTCTGGAAATAGAAACGGCCACTGAGTCATATGCTTGCTTAAAAGACTTACTACGCATTCAACATCAACAACAGTAACAAACATCGAACAGGATGTATTAGGAAGCAAGATGTTTTTAAACTTTCAATGAGCTTTTGACTCATCCTTCCTTGTATAATGACTTGGAGGCAATAATAAAAAAAAAAAAAAAAAGAAATAATAATGCCATATTTATCAAGGGACAGTCAATGGCTAAAGCACTTAATTATTACTGTGGGCCTCATTTTTAGAAGCCACTTTTTCGTGATGCATAAATAATGGCCATTTATAAGAATCTGAAATACTCTTTCTTCTAACACACCATAATCAGCAGCTGATGGGCTAATCACTGTTAATATGAACACATGCCTGTCAACGCGTGAGTGACGGGTGCATTTCCACAGGAGACTGGAGATGTAAATGCATGTGTTTGTTGGAGCAGGCACTCATCTATTTGTGGACACGGGATTGTCTGATCTGGCTGTGGGGTTGATTCTGCTGGCTTCCTCACTGCTGGTGCTTTGCACCTGCCTCCTGCTGTTGGTTAAGCTTCTCAACTCCCTTCTCCAGGGACAAGTAGCCAAAGCCATCCAGAAAATCATCAACACAGGTGGGAACTACCTCTTTACACAGTTAATGCGATTGTGAGAAGCCATGTCAAATACTGTAAAAGATTCTTCATATATCCCAAATATTTTTCTTTTGACCACAGATACAGTATATCACATCTCAATACATGATTATGCTTTTATTAATTTTGATAGTCTAATCAGAATATCAGCATTTATTCTGCAGATTTATTCTGAACAGTTACTTAATCAATTATTGTGGCATTTCTTTTAATATAAATTATAATCCATTGATTTATTTGCCAACGTATATTAAACTGATTCAAGGTGAGACACTGCAGGTGAATAGGGTAGAAAAACAACAAGTAATAGTTATCGCCTTACCCAGTTGATTGATTACAGTGATAATTGCAAACATTTTCTAGTTTTCTATAATGTTTAATGGCATTATTTAATGAAATATGCGTTGATTTGCATACATTCCTAGTACAAAAATCTGAACACTGGATGAAGTCAGTTTCAAAAATCTTGTTTATTTTTATTTATTTATTTTTGACATATTAGAATCGAATGTTTTTACTTTAGAGGGAATTTGTTCAAACATCTCATTTTTGTCACTCCATAATTCAGAAAACACTTTAAACAGACATAAAATAGTATATTTTCACAATTTTTGGTGAATAAAATCAAGAAAATTATATAGCCTATGAACAAATCCCTCTGTAAAACCTTCAGGATATATACAGTATACAGGAATAATGTAATTGCTACTGAAGTGCACAGGAGAAAAAAATCATTTTGAGAAAATGGCCTTTAAAAATATGTATTGTAATTGAAATCTATTGAGACAAATAGATAAAGTGCTGTTAAAGAAACACTTAACAGTGTCTTTTGGAAGTTTTCTCCCCACTAGTCTGAAAAAACTCTTCATGGAAAACCAAAAATACCAAAATCTCAAATTTGACGGGTTCATGTTTTTGCCTGCAGTGTCTCCCCTTAAAAAATCAAATTGAATCTCAAATAACTTAAAAATTATTTTGAAATAGGTTAAATTGCTTTGATTAATACAAAGTATTGGAAAAAAACATATGCTGTCATAATCAAGCTGTAGTGCATATACTGCAGTTTTTATATGTTGCCATAGATTTTATGTATATTTGTCTGGGAATCTTCTATCATTATTCATTGTCAAATTGCATAAAGGACATCTTTTCTTATTTTTATGAATGGTTCAAAAATTATATGATTACATTATATGATGTATTTGGGAATTTGTAACCTTGTCAGTTACTGTGTAATTAGGAAAAAAATCCATTTATTTGCCTTAACTGAACAATGTATAATTCCTAAACTCACCTCTAAACACGTGGTAACACTTTCATTTAGGGACCAAACAAGTTGCTTATTAGATAGCATATTGGCCATATTTTAGATCTTTTAACCCTACCCATAACAAAACTAAACAATTACCTTACTAACTTAATAAGCAGCAAATTATTAGGAGTTTATTGAGGCAAAAGTCATAGTTAATAGTTAGTTAATAGAGAGAACTGGTCCCCAAACAAATGTGTGGCCAAATTTGTTATAATTTATCAGTAAACATGCACTGCTCATAAACAAGCATCTTACTAGCAGAAACATCACTGATAGTCTTTTGGGTTTTTGCAGGAGCTAATAGGCTCCAGTGCGCACTTTGTCAGTTTCTAAGTGTGCTGCCATTTTGGAAAGCATGCTAAGAATTTCATCCAGTGTTACAGTCTGAGAAACCCCAAAGGGAGCCTCAAGTAGTCTATCTTTTACAGCATTTTCAAGAGATGTAAAAAAAAACACTTTCCTGCAGACTTTCCTTTCCCATTCGGCTGGTTGACTGGCTACCTGGCCATTCTGGTTGGTGCTGGCATGACCTTTGTTGTTCAGAGCAGTTCGGTGTTCACTTCTGCCATCACTCCTTTGATAGGTGAGTCCTTTCTCTTAGATGAACAGGTTGAACACAAGGACAAGAATGTCAGTAAAGTGTCTCCTGTATTATTTAGCTGTGCTCCCAGCTGACCTGAGAAATTCATTACACCCAAGAGCACCTCTGAGTAATGCATTAATATTTGCATATAGACACCACTAAGCCTCAGAGGAGTTAATCTTTAGCCCTCACAGGGTTGACTTTTGACTTCCACTCATTCGTGTTCACTAGTCTATGAGCTTTGTGCTCCGGGAATCAATGGTCTTTTCTGGCCTGTGAATAATGTGAAGGTTTTACTCAATACGGTAGCTCATGCACTCGATTTCCCAGGGAAATGACAGACATAAGTTGTTATGCGTCAACAAATAAGAGCGAGAGAGAGAGAGAGGGAAATGAAATAAAGGAAGGGAGAACCCCTGCCAAGAGAACAGAGATGTACGCTTGATGCTCTCAACCCTTTCTAATCCACCTGCCCTTCTGACGGATAGATGAGTGATGGTCTAACATTGCTCCTGGATTTATTGTAATTAGCTACACAGTGATTAGTCTTTCTAGTGAGGCATGATAGCTAGATTATGGATCCACAGCATCCTAATTACACAGCCTGGGAGACCACTAATCCCAAAGAGTTTTAGAGCTGCCATGAAAGCCGTAATTTGTGCAGACTATATTTCTTTCTCTTAAAAGTAAACACAGAGGTAGACTTTTCAAACAGATGTAGGTCTTGTTGCAAATGGTGCACTTAAAGTGGATGCATGTGCAAACATCTGTTTTAAAAGTCTTTAAGGGTTAATGATAAATTGTAGTGCCCATGATAAAGAAAAAAGATTCAAATAAACTTAAACAAGCGTACACGTTAAATATAAACATCTCAATCAATATGTAATATTTAATATATATACAATAACTCCAGTCTTCAGTGTCACATGATTCACAGTGTCACAGCATTTAAAACCAAAATCTTTTGTAACTTTTTCAATGATTTCACAGCCTTTACAGTTCTTGCTGAATAAAAGTATTAATTTATATATAAAAAAACATTACTTTTATAAACTTTAAAGAGTTTGTTACAAATTACTTGTTTAAAATTAATTCTTTTAAAGACGCTTTTTTTCTTCTTTAGGATATCATAAATATTTTTGACTTTATGTCCACCCATAAATCAAAGTACATTTTGATTCATACAGTGAATACATAAACAAGCTCATGTATAGATCTCAATTCAATGTACATGAATAGCAATTTTATATATTTTTGAATAAATTAATACATCAAGTCAAAAAAAAAAAAGTTATATTCCTATAAGGATGCATAAAAATGCCACTGTGTGCCATCGATGTACCCTTTTACCGAAACCATGACTTCACAGCAGATTATTATCCAAAAATCCAAACAGCATAATGTAGATTCTGAAGGCTGTGTGTGCCATTTGGGACAAGGCCATTTTCATAAGGTAAATGCCAGTTCCGTCATGGTCATACATGGTCATCCAATTTGCTCTTAATAAGGCTAGATTGACCTTATTGGTCTCATTAGAAACAGAATCATCTGCTCTGGTGAACTCTCACGGGGAAGTCGTGGCCTAATGGTTAGAGAGTTGGACTCGTAATCCAAAGGTTGCGGGTTCGAGTCTCCGGCCGGCAGGAATTGTAGGTGGGGGAGTGAATGTCCAGCGCTCTCTCCACCCTCAATACCACGACTGAGGTGCCCTTGAGCAAGGCACCGAACCCCCAACTGCTCCCCGGGCGCCGCAGCATAAATGGCTGCCCACTGCTCCGGGTGTGTGTTCACGGTGTGTGTGTGTGCACTGCTGTGTGTGTGCACGTTGGATGGGTTAAATGCAGAGCACGAATTCCGAGTATGGGTCACCATACTTGGCTGTATGTCACGTCACTTTCACTTTCGTCACTTTCACTGTGCTTTCAGGTATTGGTGTGATAAGTATCGAGCGGGCCTACCCTCTGACCTTGGGCTCCAACATTGGAACAACCACTACAGCCATCTTAGCTGCATTAGCTAGCCCAGGAGACAAGCTAGCTGCGGCCTTTCAGGTGATCCCATTTAAGACATGGACTTTCTCACTTAATTAAACAGTGGATAAGTCAGAGGACTCTAGGAATGGTGGATAGATCTTAGAATATTGATGCTTCCGACAGTATGTTGTACAGGGAGGATTGATTCTCACATAAAAATATGGATCTTGATTTTTTTTTTCTAACTAGTGATTTTATTATTTAAATAAAATTATTTGAACAATAAAATTTTAAATATTTATAATTTTAATTATTTTCGGGAATTTTTACTTTTATTAAAAATAACAACAAATAAGAATAATAATTTTTCAAGAGCTTCGAAGTGCAAAAAACAACTGTTTGAGGATTTAGTTTTGAGGAAAGGAACAATGTGTCTTTCTGCTAATTTTAACACAGAAATGTTCTGTCAGAAATTTCATTTAATGTTATTTTGCACTTAATAAGGATTTAATGATTGTTATTATTTATGTGTTTGAGATGTATATTTATTAAAATTCAAATGAAATGATCATGTTTATTAGTTTTAATCACCATCAAAATGTTGTTCATAATGAATGAGAGCTTTCCAATTTAATGTTAAATGGCTAAAATAATTTTTGTGATTTTTAAAACTTTTTTTTATAAAAAGCAAACCTCAGGAACATCCTGTGTTTTGGCAAAATTTCTATGTTAAAGTAAGCGTCCTTGAGATCAGTCGTCACGAATCAATCCCCCAACTGGATTTGAGAAACAATCATCTTGATAGTAAGCATTTTGAACCCCCGAAGATCTAAAATTGGACGTAACCCCCCATCTTACTATTCACAGAGAGATATTTGGCAGCAGTTTCCACAGTAGTTCCACATCTATTTATAACCTCAGGTGCACGTAATCAAATGACGTCACCCACCAAGTTTACTAAAGCCAATTCTTGGCATGTTTGACACACATGCTTTGCAACCGGTCGAACAAAGAATGTTCTCGTATGTGTAATTGAAACGCAGCATCGAGTGTAGCTTTTGGTAGGGAACTGAAAAGAAGCTGTATCTCTCATTCCTAGAAGACTCACAGCACAGACCCATTGCACAGTTTGTAAAGTAAATTGAATCATGTTCTATCCCTCAGGTTGCTCTGTGTCATTTTATCTTCAATGTCCTGGGCATATTACTTTGGTACCCAGTTCCTCTTAGCCGTCTCCCCATCCGCATGGCACGATTTTTGGGTGAGCGGACAACAAAATACAGGTGGTTTGCTGTGCTGTACCTGATTCTCTGCTTCCTCTTCCTGCCATCCATTGTCTTTGCCCTCTCCATGGCTGGATGGCAGGTTCTGGTGGGTATTTGTGTACCATGTGTTGCTGTCCTCCTCTGCATTGCTGTTGTGAATAGACTGCAATCACAAAAGCCTCACCTCCTGCCTTGGTGGCTGCAAACCTGGGACCACCTACCTCTCTGGATGCACTCACTCAAACCAGTGGATAACATCATCACAAGAGTCACATTGTGCTGCAGGGAAACCCAGAACAATGATCAGAGCCGCACGTCTCCCGAGGATCTGCCGCAGCTGACAGAATATGAAGCTGAGAAAAATCTTGCGCCTTTGGCATACAATAGCCCAGCTTTGATTCATGGTTATGAGACTGAGACTGAGACTGGGGCTGTTTTTGACTCACTGAATGGTAAGAGCAGCAGGCTGTAGACGATATATGTGGTCCATTAAATGCTTTTTTTATTCCTAGAATGGTTTATCTTTTTATATTGGGATTAAACGGGTATCCTCCCTTCACCAAGTGTGAGTGCTAAACTGACACAGCTGTAGAAATTCATTCATACATTGGAGTTCAAATTTTTTTTTTCAGTGAGAGGAGGTGCTTAATCTTAGAGAAAATTGATAGCCTGTCTAATTTTCTATTCAATTTTTAAGCTTGTAAGTTTGTAATTTTTTTTAAATCCCGTGACCATGTCTAAAGAGTTAAACATCATGGTTTCTGTGTTGTTTGATTATTTTATATAGGAATAAACAGCTAAACAAAACAGACAATTTCTAAGAATAAAATACAAATTTTGTGTCACCACTAAAAATACAGTAATTGGGAAAAATGAGATGGGAGGGAAAATATATATTTAAATGCTTTTGCATTCTCTCACAAAACTTTTGCCTTCACCTGAGACATGTTGTAGTGGAAATAATATGAAATGGGAGGTAGAACATGGTAACAGCAACTAAATATATTTTTCAATATATCATTGTCAAGCCAAAATGTTAGCATGTCGACAGATAGCCATTTGATTTGTTTACTATTAGTTTAAAACTACTATTTAAAGCTATTTTACATGATAGGTTAATTTAATGCTGGCAAATATTTGAAATCTGACAACAACAAAAAACATAATGTGACATAAGAGAATAAGTATTTGGAGAAGCATATTCTTGCAAGTGACTAATAATTGTCAGATTGAAGGGAACACCCCATTTTTTTACAGCATGTAGCATTACAGTATAAATTCATGAAGGGATGTTTTTCAGTCAAGCTCAGTACGACTAGATGAACACCTTTAAATTCACTTAATTGAGTGGACCCTGTGGCTTCTACTGACAAGTCAATTTTAAAATGCACCGATTCAGTCCTCAGAAGCAATGACATGCATAGTCAAGCATATAAATGGCTGACTAATTACAACACACTTTAAAAATGGGAATGGCCATTGTCATATGAAATTCCACTGACCAACTTTTCTTTAAGTTCAACGTGATGCATAAAGGAAGTCTCTTCCTATTAAATGATATTTAAATAATTTTATTAATTCTCATTATAAAAAAATGAATCGTACTGATGCATATACACACAAATAATCTAAAGTTGACCTGCATAATAATTTTTATGTTAAAAATCTATATAGAACAAGACCTGTCAGACACTCAACGCATAAATATCAGTCCTCTCACTAACAGTTCTCATTGATAGTGCTTCTCAACATTTGAATGGAAGATAGGCCTACTGTACTTACTAAACTTGTGTATCCGACACGTTCCACAGTTTGACCAATAATTCCAGGAACAGCAAATATGTGGGCTTTGAGGACTACCCACACAAACAAGATGCTGTAAAAATCCTTTTAAACTACTTGGTGGTGGTGGAATACAATTTTGATTGAGGACCTCCGTACATTTCTCTCAAATGTTGATTAAGAGGTTGCTGTAGGACAGAAAGCCTAGTGCTTTTACAACATGATTTTGATCAATTTTCGAATTTTTACTCTCATAAGGCTATTTACTTGAAACACATTTAAACAAATAGCAAATAAAACCTTTACTGTATTTCTTTCTAATAAGCAATTACTTAGCAACCATTAAAAAATATGTTCTATTATGAATGTGTGTAGTATGAATTTAATCTGGACATACTATATCCGTCATGTTGTCATTGTCATGCTTCAGTTGCATCGCTTCACTAGAGATAGTTCTATTACTTGGAAATACAAGAGTCTGTAGTACTTACCACTGGCGGAAACATAACAGTCAGCTTGGATCATGTGTGCCTTGATAACCAATCATGTTACAGCTTTTACGTCACTGAATTTCAGTCAGAGCTGTTCAACAGTCAACCGCTGTTTCCGGATATCATAGTAATTAATGAGGAGTGCTGTAAATGGAATCCTACCTGTTGTAAAAAGTCTGTGGCTTTATATAAAACACCATTTTTTGGTCTAAACTCTAAAAATAGTTCTATCATGACAAGATTTTATGTATTTGGTTTTGGCGGAATAGATCTGCTACGCTGCTGCTGCTGAAGGTTATTGCAATAGTTGTAGATTATTGTTGCTGCTGCTGCAAGCAAGTACATATGGCGATATAGCGATATGGTGCTGTGAGTATTGAAGACATACTGCTGCTGCACAAACAGCATTAAAGGGTTAGTCCACCCAAAAATTAAAATTCTGTCATTAATTGCTCACCCTCATGTCGTTTCAAACCCGTGAGACCTCCGTTCATCTTCGGAACACAAATTAAGATATTTTTGATGGAATCTGAGAGCTCTCAGTTCCTCCATAGACAGCAAGGGTCCTTACACAATCAAGGTCCAGAGACGTAGCAAGGAGATCGGTAAAATAATCCAACTGACATCAGGGATTCAACCGTAATTTTATGAAGCTACGAGAATACTTTTTGTGAACGTGACAATTGAAGATATGAGAAGACATGTTTGTCATAAGAGTTTTATAGTAACATAGCATATCAACATGATGATGATGAATTTGTAAGTAAATGTAATTAACATCAAAATAAATCCACAAGAGCAAGTATATTGTTTTCACATGTTTATTTACATAAAAGGCAAAATAACTGAAATAATAAGAGCACAAGTATAGATCTGGAACTTCTTTAAGTCTGTCTAAATAGTAATTGCAACGTCTTCTGGTCCATATCCTTTCCGTAGGAAGGTGTGCTAGACACTGATTAATGTAACATAAAAATACTATACATATATATTTTGCTATTGTATTAAGGAGTGACACTTTCATAAACTCTTCTCTGCTCCTCTGATTATATAATGGTAAATATTACAATATCATAGCACAACAACAGTGATCAGCAATAATGATAAGCCTAATACTCACAATAAAAATAATAAGGTCATATAGATCATAACACAGTTTCAGAGGTAAGAAGTGGATTATCCTTCACCTGAAATTTCTTTTCATCCTGAAATGCGAGGCAAATGTTGGATCACAATAATTAGGAACCACAGTTTCCACAAATCCCTTCACTCGATTGGGATGTTCTCTTTTATTCTGGACGGCAAGGGCAGTGACTGTAACATTGAGTGGATTTTGCAGTATTAAACACTTATTTATACCGATTTCATCAGGCTCTGAAAATTCTTCAAAAAGATCACTAAGAATCAACTCTTGCGTCATCAGAACAGGGTGTTCAACGCACCACCATTTCCGTTTAATAAAACGTTTTTTCGGGGCTGAACGCAGGCCTGTTCAATTGCTTGGTAACACAAATTGCTAATCAGCCAATCACATTGTTACAGAGGAGGTTCCTGTACCGCTTCCCTCGCACCACCAGAGGGAGCAATCGCCTAAGTATTAGTTTTTCCATGAACTCCATTTCCCATAAGGCCTCATACCTGGGACTGATTGCACTTACACCTGCACCTCATTTACACACACGTTTATAAGCTGCTCACACACACAGACTCGCGAAGTCTTGATTTGCCCCGGCTGTCAGTTCTGAGCGTTCTTACCCGTATTTGAGTTCTGTAGTTTTGACCCTGGACTGTTTAACGTTATTGATTGTTCTCTGCCCGCCCTGACTTGGATTTGTTATTTGGATTTGGATTCTTGCTGCCTGCCTCGACATACTGCCTGTATTCTCGACTCTGTCTCTGCCTTGCCCCTATTGCTTAGTTTGCTGTTGATTGACCCTGCTTGTTTGACTATCCTTAATAAAGAGCTGCAAATGGATCTCACCCGTCTGGTTCTGCTCCACAGAAGACTTCGCCGGACAGTGATCCAGCGGCCCTCGCACAACTCTCCAACGAATTATACGCTCAAGCATCTCAGCTGGCATCACAACAATACCAGCTGAATCGGCTGACGACCCTGACAGAGGAGCTAGTTCAAGCATTGCAAAGCATCCGTCCGTCGACAACCAGCACCATGGCAGCCCAGCCATCAGCACACAGCAACCCCACACCGTCACTGCCTTCTCCGGTCAGCCCGCGCCTCGCCTTCCCGGAGCGGTTTGATGGGACACCGACTAAGTGTAAGGGCTTCCTGTTACAGTGCTCTCTGTTTGTCAATCAACAACTGCTATTATATCCCACTGAATCTAGCCGCATAGCTTTTGTTTGTTCGCTATTGAAAGCCTCTCAATTGCCCGAACACCGCTCTGTAGACTGTGCGATTGACCTTATGCCTGGTACCACACCCCCAAAGGGAAGAATTTTTCCCCTATCACAACCCGAGTCTGAAGCAATGAAACACTACATCGAGGAAGAATTAGCCAAGGGCTTCATCAGGCCTTCATCTTCACCAGCTTCAGCGGGATTCTTCTTTGTGAAAAAGAAGGATGGGGGATTGTGACCCTGTACATTGCGACCCTGTATCGTGGCCTGAATAAGATCACTGTGAAATTCCGTTACCCGTTACCACTGGTACCAGCTGCATTAGAACAGCTCAACCGAGCCAAATTTTATACCAAGCTAGATCTCCGCAATGCCTATAATCTCATCCGCATTCGTGAGGGGGATGAATGGAAAACTGCCTTCTCGACCACTAGTGGGCACTATGAATACCTCGTTATGCCCTTCGGCCTAGCCAACAGTCCATCTGTCTTCCAGTCCTTCGTAAATGATGTTTTCCGGGACATGCTTAACAAGTGGGTGATAGTATACATCGATGATATTCTAATCTACTCAAACACCCTGGAAGAACATGTCCGTCATGTCCGGTCAGTGCTAAGTCGTCTGATCCAGTATCAACTATATGCCAAAGCTGAGAAATGTGAATTTCACCAGACCAGTACATCATTCCTGGGCTACGTGATCAGTCAGCTGGGAGTAGCCATGGAAGACAAAAAGATCAGTGCTGTTCTGGATTGGCCTCTACCTCAAACTGTGAAAGAGCTCCAACGCTTCTTAGGATTCGCCAATTTCTACCGCCGATTCATCAGGAACTTCAGTACCATCGCCTCACCTTTAACCACCATGGCAAAACGCCACACAACCCGTCTGAGTTGGACCACAGAATCACGTCAGGCCTTCGACGAACTTAAAGCCAGATTTGCTTCAGCACCCATCTTGCGACACCCAGATCCTGAACGGCAGTTTATCGTCGAGGTCGACGCTTCTAGCACAGGGGTGGGGGCAGTCTTGTCGCAACGTCATGGAGAACCGGCCAAGATGCATCCGTGCGCCTTCTTCTCTCGAAAATTGTCTGAGGCCGAACGCAATTATGATGTGGGCAATCGTGAGCTCCTGGCAATGAAATTGGCTCTTGAAGAGTGGCGACATTGGTTAGAGGGATCCACACATCCCTTCATTGTACTCACCGACCACAAAAACCTAGAATACCTCCGTTCAGCCAAACGTTTGAACCCACGTCAGGCCAGATGCTCGCTGTTCTTCACTCGATTTAACTTCTCTGTAACCTACCATCCAGGATCTAAGAACATGAAAGCCGACGCACTATCCCGCCAAACAGAAGAATCGATTCCTATCACCCTTACTGAGAACATCATCCCCGAGAGCCTGCTCGTAGCCCCCGTTCAATGGGACATCATGACAGAAATCAACCAACTGAACAGTCAAGAGACACCTCCAACCGAATGTCCAGCCAACCTCACCTATGTTCCAGAGACCCTCCGCAAACAGCTCATCACCCAGGTACACACAACACCCAGCTCAGGTCACCCCGGAATCACGGCCACAACACAACTCCTACGAAACCGCTTCTGGTGGCCCACCCAGTTAAAGGACACTGTCACATTCATTCACAACTGCACCAGCTGCAACACATCCAAAACTCCCAGACAAGAACCAGCCGGCCTTCTGACTCCATTACCCACACCACAACGACCTTGGTCACACATTGCTATCGACTTCATCACTGACCTGCCCAACTCACAAGGTAACACCACCATACTCACCATCATAGACCGTTTCTCCAAAGCCTGCCGCCTTATTCCCCTACCCAAACTGCCCACATCCTTAGAGACCGCCGAACTTCTTTGCAATCAAGTATTCAGATTCTACGGCCTCCCTGAAGATATTGTGTCTGATCGAGGACTACAATTTACCTCCCGAGTCTGGACAGCCTTCTTCAAGCATCTCAACGTCAATGTCAGCCTCACATCTGGATATCACCCAGAATCCAACGGACAAACTGAACGACTTAATCAAGAAGTTATCCGATTTCTGAGATCATACTGTCAACGGAACCAAACTGATTGGAGTAGATATTTGTTCTGGGCGGGGTATGTCCAGAATTCCCTCACCAAACCTGCCACAGGAATGACTCCATTTAAATGCATCCTGGGTTACCAACCACCGCTATTCCCCTGGTCAGGGGAACCCACTGACCTGCCTTCAGTAACGGAGTGGCTACAGAATAGCGAGGCCGTCTGGGATCGGGCTCACACCCATCTGCTCCATGCAGTCAGACGATAAAAACATCAAGCCAACCGTCATCGACGCCCTGCTCTGGCATACACCCCTGGTCAGTGGGTCTGGCTATCCACCAGAGACCTCCGCCTCAGATTACCCAAGAAACAAGAAACTCAGTCCCAGGTATGTCGGTCCATTCAAAATGATTAGACAAATTACCCCAGTATCATTCCGTTTGGATCTGCCTGCTAATTATCGTGTTTCTCCTACTTTCCATGTTTCCCTGCTTAAACCCGCTGGTGGTCCGAGCGGAGCGACGGAGGAAGGAACCGTATCCCAGACCCCCCCGCCTATCCTGATTGACGGCGAGGAGGCATACCGTGTGCACGAGTTGCTCAATTCCAGACGCCGGGGGGGGTACACTACAGTACTTGGTCGACTGGGAGGGATTCGGCCCGGAGGAGCGTTCATGGGCCAATGCTGATGACATTCTCGACCCCACTCTCACTGAGGAGTTTCACCGCACGCACCCGGAGAAGCCGGCCCCCCGACCTCGAGGAAGACCCCGGCGTCAGCTGCCTCCTCTCTTCAGGAGGCCGCTCGCAGGGGGAGGGCTCTGTTACAGAGGAGGTTCCTGTACCGCCTCCCTCGCACCACCAGAGGGAGCAATCGCCTGAGTATTAGTTTTTCCATGAACTCCATTTCCCATAAGGCCTCATACCTGGGACTGATTGCACTTACACCTGCACCTCATTTACACACACGCTTATAAGCTGCTCACACACACAGACTCTTCGCGAAGTCTTGATTTGCCCCGGCTGTCAGTTCTGAGCGTTCTTACCCGTATTTGATTTCTGTAGTTTTGACCCTGGACTGTTTAACGTTATTGATTGTTCTCTGCCCGCCCTGACTTGGATTTGTTATTTGGATTTGGATTCTTGCTGCCTGCCTCGACACACTGCCTGTATTCTCGACTCTGTCTCTGCCTCGCCCCTTTTGCTCAGTTTGCTGTTGATTGACCCTGCTTGTTTGTCTATCCTTAATAAAGAGCTGCAAATGGATCTCACCCCGTCTGGTTCTGCGCCACACACATGGCAGCAACTCATTGCATTTAGGCATCTAGATGTGGTGAAGACGACTTGCTGAAGTTCAAACCGAGCATCAGAATGGGGAAGAAAGGGGATTTAAGTGACTTTGAACGTGGAATGATTGTTGATGCTAGGCGGTCTGAGTATTTCAAAAACTGCTGATCTACTGGGATTTTCACGCACAACAATCTCTAGGGTTTACAGAGAATGGTCCGAAAAAGAGAAAACATCCAGTGAGCGGCAGTTGTGTGGACGAAAATGCCTTGTTGATGTCAGAAGAGAATGGGCAGACTAGTTAGAGATGATAGAAAGGCAACAGTAACTCAAATAACTACTCGTTACAACCAAGGTATGCAGAATACCATCTCTGAGCGCACAACATGTCGAACCCTGAAGCAGATGGGCTACAGCAGCAGAAGACCACACCGGGTGCCGCTCCTGTCACCTAAGAACAGGAAACGGAGGCTACAATTCGCACAGGCTCACCAAAATTGGACAATAGATGATTGGAAAAACGTTGCCTGGTCTGATGAGTCTCAATTTCTGCTGCGACATTCAGATGGTAGGGTCAGAATTTGGTGTAAAGAACATGAAAGCATGGATCCATCCTGCCTTGTCTCAACGGTTCAGGCTGGTGATGGTGGTGTAATGGTGTGGGGGATATTTTCTTGGCACACTTTGGGCCCCTTAGTACCAATTGAGCATTGTTTAAACACCACAGCCTACCTGAGTATTGTTGTTGACCTTCTGATGGCTACTTCCAGCAGGATAATGCACCATGTCACAAAGCTCAAATCATCTCAGACTGGTTTCTTGAACATGACAATGAGTTCACTTTACTCAAATGGCCTCCACAGTCATATATAAATATATATAAATTCAGCAGTCTCTTTATTCTAAGTCTCTTTTAATGTTGCAACAAGCCTGCTTGATCAATTACCAAAGAAGAATGTCAAAATTATTCAGCAAATATATATATATATATATATATATATATATATATATATATATATATATATGTATATATGTGTGTGTCTGTGTGTGTGTGTGTGTGTGTGTGTTTGTGTATGTATGTATATATTTTTTTTCTAAAATTTTAATTTTTGGGTTATTCCTTTAAGTAATAATTAACCTTAAGTAATAATCTTTAAGTAATAATACATTTTCTTGAAATTATGAAAATGTTTTTATTGACGGTTCTGGGTTCTGCATCTCTTGCTACTTTAACACCGCTGCAGGGGAAGATCCCTTAGCATGAGAATTAGCATGCTAGGCATTGCATTAGCAGGAAAAACATTAGCTGCTCTTCATGTAGTCTTCCCTATCCAGTTGTGTTGGAGTAAATCCATATGCTGTGCCTCCCAGAGGTTCACACAAAAATGTCAACTCTGTTATTGTGTTAGTAATTCATGTTGAATAACACTTTCTCTGAATGCTAAGTGGCAGATACTTTAGTATCTAGTATGTTTAAAGCATTAGAAGTGCTGCATTAACAAAAAACAAGGACATTTTTATTAACTGACATTAACAGCGATTAAACATTTACATATTCCCAATTCTCATTGCTAGTTGATACCAACTGGTGCATTAACTAATGTGAATTAATGGAACCTTATTGTAAAGTGTTACCAAATACCCTTTGGTCAAGATATTAGGGGATCATGATGTGCACCTTATGAATAATTATTCTACACATATTATCATAATTAATATAATATGTTTTATAAGTTTAAGAGGAAAAGTAATGGAGTGGAAATTTTCTCATAAGGATCTCATACAAAATTAATGAAACATGTTCATTCCTGGCAAGTCATCTAATCCATCAAAATCTAGATTTTATTTAGAGAGCTCCTGCTCACTCCAGGTCTCTGATTTTCCAGTGGATGTTGTTGTTTGATAGACACGAGAGAGGCCTTTTCCTTTGAATCTTTCAGATTGTGTTGGGTACTTACATCCCAACACAAAAGTACCCCCCGGTGGAATGGCAAATGTTTATCATCATAAACATATTCTTGATAAAGTAAGATTTTAAGTTGCATTTCAGATTCCACTTATTCAAAGCACCCACTTTTTAAGCCATTTTTGTTAATTAATCACATTAATAAATTAATACAATTAATACACAGATGAATTACCATTATCAACAGAGTAGTCAAAGTGAGACTACTTTCTATTTCCAACAAAATAACAATTTATTGCATTACTGCCAATTTTTGTTTTCTGCCTTTAGCCTTTACTTTACCTTTCACCACAAATCGTAAATCTTTTGTCTGAAAATGCATCTGATAATTTAATGGATTCTACATAAAGCGATAATCTTTCGAGTTATATAGAGACAAACGGTTGTTTAGAGATGTCTGGTGGTGATATTTGTTGCTATTTGGTGTTTTGGGAGAAAATAAAATTAGGAAGACCTTTTACCTCAAGGGTTGCTTTAGCCATGTTGTACCCTGTGTCTCTGCTGCAGAGGCTTATTTCAGTTTAGGATTAAATTGTCAAAAATGATTGGGTTTTGATGAAAGCGTTGCTTTCAGGTGACAGCCAGGAAATTGTTTTTTGCAGCTATCCTATGGTGAGACATGATTAAAATAATGTTTTAGACACTTTAACATGTTCACCATGAGGAGCCAAAAATTATTCAATTACCGGTATGTATGAGGTTATGTTTCTTTTAGCCAAACCTCCTGTGATTGCATAAAAAAAAAAAAGGAATAATTGTTTTTTGTTCAAACAGCAGTAAACAGTCATCCCATTGTGCTAACTACTTTGTCTCAAAGATACTCATGTGTTATTTCATTAAAAGTACAGTAATTTAGCTGAATCAGAGCAGATCCAAAAAATTGGTAACACTTTAGTTTGATAGTTTACTATAGACATTCTACTAACAGTAAGTAATTTTGCCACTACATGTCAACTAGCAGTCATTAGAGTATTAGTAGACTGTCTGCTTAATATCTACTAACACTTTATTTTGATGGGTCCACAACATACAACATACTGACTATGAGAAACTTTGCAAGTACGTGTCAACTTATTCTACTACCCCTAAACCTAACCTAACAGTCTACTCTGAGAGTTGCACATTAATGAGAATTAGTTGACATGTAGGTGCAAAGTTACTTATAGTTAGTAGAATGTTTAAAGTGGACTATCAAAAAAAATTGTAACCCAAATACTTTTCCATATTAAGAAAAAAGTCGTCACTTCAATTATAAACCATGAACTGAACCATAGCAGAAAATAAAATCTTAAAAGGATAGTTCATACAAAAAATAACATTTTGAACTGACATGAGGGTGAGTAAATGATGATATAATATTCACATTTGGGTGAACTATCCCTTTAAAGTCCCAAGTAACATTAAGAAAGTGGTAAATCAAGGAGTTTATTTACTTTGAAGATTTTTGAGCATTCTGTTCACTGAAAAGTTCTTTTGAGAGCGTGTATTATTAAGATGCAGGAATGGATCTTCTAAGGGTTCTTCTGTGCCATTATTGCATACCGCTGCGGACTCACAACATTTGCAGCCAAGCTATTCTCCAAGACACTCTTCAGAGGAATATTTAAAAGCTTACCTGCACTGTTATTTTCACATTTATGCCAACGTAGCAGTATTAAACATTCATAATAAAGATTCATTTTCAGTGTAGAAACAGAGTTACAAAGTTCTGTCACTAAAATCACCATATTCTGTCTTCACAATCTCTGTTTTGGTTTTCTCTAAGCTTTTTGATATTAAAGAACAACAGGCTCAAGTTAGACAACAACCTGATTAGAGTACACTAGATCCTTCCCTTCTGTTAGAAGATCCATTCCTGCATCTTAATAATATACTGCTGTCCTTATGACAGTGAATTCACTGATGGAGTCACCTACACAGTTAAATGAGCTGTGCTCATAGTCACCTCCCCCTCACTTTTATGTAAAGTGCAGCGTGTGTTCCAGCCACCTACACTGAGAATGTTAGCAGCAGGCCCATAGGGAAAGAAACAAACTGCTCCACATCACACAACGGCTTTGATGCATTGAGCTTGGGCAGAACCGTTTGCTAGTTTGATCCACTTCATTGAATGTTACGAATCTTATAAAAAAATCTCATCGATTTGATTTTGAAAACCATTTCTGTCAAATTGTGAATACCACTTTCTTTCAGAGCTGCTTATTTATGATGCATTTCCAAATTGAGTTTCTGCTGTGTTGTTATTTAAAGTGATTTTGTTAGTATCCGTTTTTAACTTCATTTCAAACAGGCGGACTACAAGGCGTGTAATAGACCCAGAAACCATTTCAGCCTACACAGAGAAATCTGCTGCCTGTGATATTAAACAAACTAACCTGCTCGCGCATTTATAATTCACCCACACCTGAAGTCATTAATGCACCTTGAGAAACAGAAATGTATATGGAAAATCTCACATTTCTTTGCTTCCATCCATTTGAATTTCATGAGAAGGCCCAGTTGCTGATTGTTGAGAATATGGAAGTGTTTTGCCAGACAGGCAAAATAATGAATTGCACTTTAGCTATTAACACCCCCCCCCCCCCCCCCATTTTTTTTGCTTTTTGTTTTGCTGGTCTTAGGAATGCTCTGAATGGCATTTCCCAGACATGCTGTGGTAACATTAATTAGACAGTAATTTGTTTTGAACCCCCCCTGGGGTTATGATTGTTAAGTAGGGAATATTCATAGGTTTGAGAATGTCAGTGTTTAAAGAGTATTAATTTTGTTTTACACAGTGTCCCTTACACCTCATATTAGCCCTTCATGTTGAGATGCTGGCAAAATATAAAGGAAAATTATAGCTAAAAATGACAGTTCTGTCATGATTTACTCAGCTTAAATCAAACAATGCTCTTTCCTCTGTGGAACACAAAAGGATACGTTTTAAATAATTGTATGGCTTTAAAGTAAAAAAAAACTTTAAAACTTTAAAACTCAAATTGTGTTTATATATAAAGTTGCTTGAAATCATACAATGGCTTTGTGTGGCAACCCAACAACAACAACAACAAATGTTATTCACTGAAAATCTACCCGGTCTCCAGTCAGCTATTAACTGAGTTCACTTTGAGTTTTACTAAAACAAAAAAAAAAGACCATTTATAAAAGAATCATTCTGAATCACTAGTTTTGTGGACTGGATCAACTGATTAATAAGAGCTGACTCAAAATAATAATTTGTATACGAATCAAGCATAACTGCTTCTTTTCAGTGAATTACGATCTGTTGCTCATATGATTTCAGTAGACTTCAAATTTGTATAGACAATTTTATATTTAATGATTTTTTAATGGTGCTTTTGCATCCTTTTTGAATCTTAAAAGCCTTTGTCAACCTTGAAAGCTTTCACATCTATTCATTGCAATTGCATGGAAAAGAGCAACCTGCGCATTCTTGAAAATTTCTTCTTTTGTGTTCCAAGAAGAAAGGTTTAAAATAACACGGGTGTGAGTAAACACTAACAGAATTCTAGTATATTTCACTAAGAACATGTTTGTTTATATTTTTGTATTGCTAAAACATGACACCTGATGATCTTCGCATAAGACTCTTATTGACTCTGAATGAAATTACACCTCTGTTCCTTGGGGCATTATTACTTTGAGCCTGACTTGAAGCTGGCATGTTTTCAAAGCACCTCCTTTCATGAATTTTTCCATTAGGGTGAAATAAGAAATGAGACACATACTGCCCATGATATCATTAAAGATTAAGCAATCACAGTCGGAAAAACTTGCTCTAGGTTTAGAACACATGATGTAATACATTACAAACATGTTTCTATCTGCTTGAAGGATAAAGTAAAATAGAATTGAAAAAAAAAAAAACTCATCTTCGAGGCACGTTGTCATGCACATCTTGCTGTGTTGTAAGCAGCACGCACCTGTTCCATTTTGCTCGCCTTCCATTTACTCTAGATTGTGATTTCAGAGGTGTTATGAAAAACCCACAATGTAGCAGCTGAGCGCTTTTCACAGTAAAATGTGCCTACTGTTATGACCCTGAAACAAAAACAGACTCTGTTTAATGTTATGTCTGCTGCAGTACTAACAGCTTGATCATGCTTTCTTTTGCTAATGCTATGTAAAGCCTAAACACTCAGATTGTATATAGGCAAGTATATAAACTGATCTGGAGTTTACTACAGGGATTAAATTTAATGAACTTTAAATTAGCTTTCTGTGATCCAGGCAGGCTGAGCCTGAGCTAACAACGGGCAGACTACGTCACTTCAGGGATTTCATCTGAGAAATATTAACAACAATCAGTGTGTTTGTGGAACGTACAGGGAGAGCAGAGATCTCTGGCTATATGTGTCAGACCCCAGAGAGCCCCTGGGAGGCTGTGAAAGCAAACATCACACACAAGAAAAAAGCTATTGAATAAGTTCAAAACGCATCTCACAGGATAAAAAAAGAGTTATGACAAAAATAGCTTTTTGTCATTACACAATGGACAAAAAAATAGGCAATTCATACTAATGGTTTGGCATTAATGTATGTTTTTAAGCTAAGAACTGATTAATAAGTATAAAAATACATATTTGATAAAACAGTCAAATGTGCTTATAATTGGCATTGATTTGATTACTTCCATTATGAATGTTTTCTCTGTGCCTATAGCAATGCATTCTGGGATTTATATAAAGGATATGTCATGCTGCTGTAGATTTTTGTCATTTTGCCTAACTTTTTGAAGTCTTTCCCCCGGTTTCACAGACAAGGCTTAAGCCTAGTCCTAGACTAAAATGTAAATCTAAGATGAAACTTGCACTGACTGATCTTAAAATATATAAGTGCCTTTGTTTTGTCTCAAGATGCAGACCAGTAATGTTTTTTTTTTTCTAAGCACGTTCATAAAAATTGCTTAAATATCCTAATTGGACTTTGATCTAATCCTGGCTTACTCTAAGCCCCGTCTGTGAATCCGGGCCTTTGTGTTTCAAATTCTAGTAAGCTTCACAGCTAGACTTCATAATTTAAAGGGATAATTAACCTAAAATAAAAAGTCTGTTATCGTTTACTTACCCTCACGTCGTTCATCTTTAAATCACAAATTAAGATATTAATGAAACCATAGAGAATTCCATCTGTCCAATAACAGTCCTTTCCACCAAACTTAAAGCTTCAGAAAGTTCATAAAGAGATCATAAACGTAATCTATATGAATCAAGCTGTTTAATCCAAGTCTTCTGAAGAGACTTTATATGATGAAAATATTTAATTTAGGCTTTTATTTGCACACAAATATTCAGGGACGTGCACAGACATTTTGAGGGGCAGAGGCTCAAGTGGAAAAAAGGGCACTTATCATATTAATTTAATTATTTTCTAAACAAAACGCTAAAAATATTAGGGGTGTGTGATATTGACAAAAATATATGTCAATATTTTCAGGGATTTTATCGATAATGATAATTAGACAATATTTTGCTGAGTGTGTTATTGTGCTGATATCTTAAGGACTACCGTGGACAGCTGACTCCTAAAGTTTTTGATATTCTGCATATTCTGTGGTGATCAGTTCACAGCAGTAGTAGAAATTAATCTTTTCCAATGAGTTTAAATATTTTGTACCTTTTATGGGCATTTTTACCTTTGTAAAGCATGTGTGTGCATCATATTTTCAGTCAAATTCTTAAATTGAATCAGTCATTGAATCAGTGAAAACACAGAAGCTGCATTAGAAGTGGCATTTAGAAGCATTTACACACTGTTTAATGCAGGACATGAATGCGTTTAACCTACAATTACAAATTCATTAATACTGTTTTGATATTTTAAACATAAAACAATGAGTACTGATAAAAAAAGCAAAAAAAAAAGCAAAAAAAAAAGAATGAATAGATACTTTAAATGTGAAATTAAAACTGCCAGTATGTGGCAGCAAGTCATTGTTAATAAGTCATTGCAACTGAACCGAATCATTTAAAGGTTGATTCATTCAGGAACAAAACAGCTGTTGCTCAGAGAAGCAAATTGAAATTATATTTGTTGGCAAAATGGAGCAAAAACAGTCAGTATTGTGTCTAAAACATAAGTGTGTTAATATTAAATTCTTGTTTATTTAACTGCTTTATAAAATCAATATCACATTTGTAATCATGTTGCTTTTTGGTGGGGGGAAGAAAACTTACAAACAAAAAAAAAATGTCAGTCTTTGCGTGATACTGATTAACTATATGGAATGGTATAAATATATCAATTTCTGCCCCCATATCTTGAATTTTATGATCATTCTTAATCTAAATGCATTTTAATAAACTGAATCATGCAGTGAGATGCGCACTGGTCTATGGTAGCTGATGTTAGCAAGACAAATTAACTATATTTGCCTATCTCTTCAGGAACTCGAGCTGCGTCGACGATGCTTTGGGGAACGCCTACAGCGTAACCGGCTCTGAATACCAATCAAATCTGTCCAGGAAATGGGAAGGGACGTCACGGGCGAGGTGACGTAATGACCAGCTGGTATAAAAGCACGTGCAGTGAAACCGGCATCAGCTTTCTGTCATTCAGCTGTCTTGTGAGTCCTATTTACCGTTGTCTGTCTGTTTGTAAACATGTCGAAGGTAAGTGGGAAGAGGAGTGAGGCGCAATACAGGCGTGCAAACGTTATTTGTGTGCGGAGGATACACACAGTCTGTGTGTGCTTTGCTTGGGAGCAAGGCATGCGGAGGCAGCCCTCGAGGGGGCTGACTGTCTGCACTGCGAGGGTTTTCCTCTGCGTGTGCTTCGCTCCCGAAAAGCTCTCTTCTCCGGAGAGGGCTCTTTCACTAGCGTTCCCCGCGGCACTGGACCCGCTTCCGCTGAGGCGGAGCGGAGACGGCGTTCGTGGGGTTCGCAACGGGATCTGGCAGAGGGATCGGAGATGAGCGAGTCTCTTTCTCCATCCTCACCTGCCGGATCCCGCGACCGCTCCCCGAGTCCGGAAGCACGCGTGACGGTTTCTGCCCCTCGGGCAGCGGCCGAGGCGCTTCTCTTGTCTTCCTCTGAGGAGGTTGACATGGGGAGCGCCGAACATGTCGCACCCCCTCTTTCACCCCAGTACGAGGAGCTTGTGGAGTTGATCACTCGGGCTGTGGCCAAGTTGAACATCGACTGGCCCAGTGTTTGGTCGAACCGTGGAGAGTTCCTGCGGTTCCAGACCTCACCTCCACACCGGTGATTACACCAGAGGCCAGTCTCAAGAGACTGGTTCCCTTAGCCATCTCACTCTGAAGACCGTGTTTCTTCTGGCGATGGCATCTCTGAGGCCCATTCATTGGCCCCTACCCATTTGGACTTTGCGCCTGGTATGGCCAAAGCCTTTCTATACCCTCGTGTAGGGTATGTCCCCAAGGTTCCTTCTGTCACACCACAGCCTGTCGTACTGCAGGCCCTTAGTCCTCCTCCCTTTCGGGATCCTGACCAGCTGAAGCTAAACCGTATGTCCACAGAGCTGCCATGTGGAGAAGGACGGACCAGTTGCTAGTGTGCTACGGTCCTCCTAAGAGAGGTCTGCCTGCTTCCAAGCAGACCCTCAGTCGGTGGATTGTGGATGCCATTCACATGGCTTATGAGTCTTCTGACCTCCCCTCGCCGATGGGAGTCAGGGCTCATTCCACTAGGAGTGTGGCGGCCTCCAAGGCCTTTCTCGTAGGTGTCCCTATTCAGGACATCTGCAACGCTGCGGGTTGGTCCACGCCTCTGACCTTCGTCAGATTCTATGGCCTGGACATGCGAGCCACTCCAGACTCTTCAAGTCTGGTTCCGTTGGTATCTCGTTCCCCAAAGCGTCGTTGACGCAGCTCGAGTTCCTGAAGAGGAACGTCTTAGGTTACTTATGTAACTCCAGTTCCTCGAGGGAACGAGACGCTGCATCACAGGGCCACACTTCCAGCATCCCTGCCAGCGCTTGCTTCATTCTAGAAGCTGATGCCGGTTTCACCGCACGTGCTATTATACCAGCTGGTCATTACGTCACCTCGCCCGTGACATCCCTTCCCATTTTCTGGACAGATTTGATTGGTATTCAGAGCCGGTTACGCTGTAGGCGTTCCCCAAAGCATCGTCGACGCAGCTCGAGTTCCTGAAGAGATAGGCAAATATAGTTAATTTGTCTTGCTAACATCAGCTACCAGTTGTAAGCGTTCCCCAAAGCGTTGTCGACGCAGCGTCTCGTTCCCTCGAGGAACTGGGGTTCCCTATCTGTCGGTCACTACGAGTTATGTCGTGACGACATAGGGGATTTACTTGGAAGCCCCAATCATCTCTGACTAAAGAGAAAACGCCAATGAAATTGGCTAGTGGATTTTGCATACCTGAGCCACTCCCCGTACATACGGGTATAAAAGGGCGACAGGTGCATCCACTCATCAGATTTTTGCTTCGGAGCCAAGTGGATGAAGACGGTTGTGCCATTCTCCACAAGCCTCATCTTTGTTTTTGTTCCTGTTGGCGTCACGGTGCAAACAGCGGAGTCCCTTCTCCAGCGATTCCCCTGGGCACTTCAACTAAAAGAGCAAATTCTGAAAGAGCAAAATCACGGACGATCGCGTCTTTTTCAAGATGCCGTTTCGTCCGTGTCCTCTTGGTTGCGGTCGTTTCCTGTCCGCGGATGACGGACACGATCGTTGTCTTCAGTGTCTGGGTCTCCAGCACGCTGAAGCTGCGTTCGTGGATGACTCATGCGCCTGTTGTGGGCGTATGAGCATGACGTCGCTGCGATCTCGCCTTTCCTTTTTGAAAGGATTGGCACCCTCTGCCGCCACCCGCCCCGGTCTCTCTGGCTCGAGCAGAGGACCGCCGGTTGGCGCTCTGGGAGATCTGAGGGTCACAGTAAGAGCCTCTTCGCCGGGTACGTCCCCACGGACCTCTTACTCCTCACGCAGCGAATGTCCCGTCCGGTTCCCGGGTGATTTCGCTGGTCCGTCCCACGGGGCGCCCAGCATTTCATTCGGTGCGCCACCCGAGGATAGGATGTCGATCGCAGCATCGGGGGACGGGTTTTCGTCCTCTGAGGATGAAGGTGCAGAGGGGCTGCCCCCTTCGGGTGTGGTCGCCTCCCCTGCACCGGACCCAGAGTTGACGGCCATGCTTGCCCGGGCAGCCGCGAGCATCGGGCTGGAGGTCAACAGACCGCCCAGTCCCGAGCCCTCGCGGCTGGATGATTGGTTTCTCGGAGTGGGGCGCGGCTCACAACCGCGATCTACTCCAGTGCCTTTCTTCCCGGAGGTGCATGAGGAGCTGACGAAGTCGTGGATGGCCCCTTTCACGGCCAGAAGCCGCTCGTCTGCCTCCTCCGTCCTCACTACCCTCGATGGCGGGGCTGCCAGGGGGTACGTGGGCATTCCCCAGGTGGAGAGAGCGGTCGCGGTGCACTTGTGCCCGCGAAACGCCGCCACTTGGAGGAATCGCCCGCGTCTCCCGTCCAAAGCCTGTAAGCTGACGGCTGCTCTTGCGGCCAAGGCTTATAGTGCTGCGGGCCAGGCAGCCTCTGCCCTGCATGCCATGGCGATCCTGCAGGTTCACCAAGCCAAGGCACTCAAACAAATGCACGAGGGTAGTTCCGACCCGGGGTTGATGCAGGAGCTGCGCACGGCGACTGACTTCGCTCTACGAGCGACGAAAGTCACGGCGCGGTCCCTCGGGAAGGCGATGTCTACCATGGTGGTCCAAGAGCGCCATCTCTGGCTCAACCTGGCGGAGATGAAGGATGTCGACAAAGCACGCTTTCTCGACGCTCCCGTCTCCCCGGTTGGGCTGTTCGGCGACACCGTCGAGGGATTTGCTCAGCAGTTCTCGGCGGTGCAGAGGCAGACAGAGGCGATCCAGCACATCCTGCCCCGGCGCGAGGCACCTGCAACAGCTGCCCCCGGGCCCAGGCCTCAGTCTGCTCGCCGCCGTGGGCGCCCCCCTGCGTCCTCCAGAGCTGCTCCGCCCCGTGCCGAATCAACACCTGGGCCGGCGCGTCGAGCCTCTCGCAGGAGGGCGGCGCCCCCCGCGTCCCAGCCGGGCCCCAAGTCGTCCAGGAGAGCGACGAAGCGGCCCTGACGCGGGCAACCTGGAGATGTTGGAATTTGCTCTTTCTCAGGAGACGGCGAGGACAGCGCCGCTCCTTCCCCCGGAGGAGGGCCGGGTGGAGAATCTTGTGTTCCCTTTTGTTTCTGTTCCGCCGTTGGCCCAAGGGCCAGCGGTACCCACAATGTCACAGAAAGAGCAATTTCCTTTTCCTCCAGGTTATCAGGTTCGCGGGTTGACAGTGTGCGACGCGCTGCCTCCTCACTCTCGCCCGCGACCCATCTTGCCAGCGGCCAGGAGAGTGCGGGTTGGGGACGCAGTGCCTCCCCACGCACCTCTAGCCAGTCCCCTTTGGGACCCAGGGAGTTCGGTAAGGGTGCTTCAGAACGCGCTGCCTTCTGTATCATCCAGCCATACTCCTCTGCGCTGCACCACCACAGGTACGTCGATTGTGCCGTTGGAGCCCCTTGCACGACGTCTGGAAGCGTGGCTTGCGCTGCCCAGCCCGTCTCGGTGGCTCACGCGTACAATTCGACTCGGCTATGCGATTCAGTTCGCCAGGCGACCTCCCAAGTTCAGCGGCGTTCTCGAGACCTCAGTGGTACCTCGGAACGCCCCTGTCTTGCGCGAGGAGATTGCTGTCCTCCTGGCAAAGGATGCAATCGAGCCGGTCCCTCCAGCCGAGATGAGGCAGGGGTTTTACAGCCCTTACTTCATCGTACCCAAGAAAGGCGGTGGTCTTCGGCCAATCCTGGATTTGCGAGTCTTGAACCGGAGCCTGCACAGGCTTCCGTTCAAGATGTTGACGCACAGGCGTATGATCAGGTGCATTCAGCCCCAGGATTGGTTCGCAGCGATCGACCTGAAGGATGCTTACTTTCATGTTTCGATCCTTCCGCGACACAGACCGTTCCTACGGTTTGCGTTCAAAGGTCGGGCATGGCAGTACAAGGTCCTCCCCTTCGGGCTCTCCCTGTCTCCCCGTGTCTTCACGAAGGTCGTAGAAGGCGCCCTTGCCCCGCTACGGGAAGTGGGCGTCAGGATCCTCAACTACCTCGACGACTGGCTCATTCTGGCCCAGTCCCGAGAGCAGTTGTGCGATCACAGGGAGCGGGTGTTACGGCACCTCAGCCAGTTGGGGCTTCGGGTCAACTGGGAAAAGAGCAAGCTCTCCCCTGTGCAGAGAATCTCTTTTCTCGGTGTGGAGTTAGACTCGGTGAGTATGACGGCGCGCCTCACGGACGAGCGCGCCCAATCAGTGCTGAACTGCCTGAGTTCCTTCAGGGGCAGGACTGTGGTGCCACTGAAACAGTTTCAGAGGCTCCTGGGGCATATGGCATCCGCAGCTGCGGTCACGCCGCTCGGATTGCTTCATATGAGACCACTCCAGCACTGGTTGCACTCCCGAGTCCCGAGGTGGGCATGGCGCCGCGGTTCACTTCGGGTAAGTATCACACGCGAGTGTCGCCGCTCCTTCAGCCCCTGGACGGACCTTGCCTTTCTACGGGCCGGGGTGCCCTTAGAACAAGTGTCCCGGCATGTTGTTGTCACAACAGATGCCTCCAGCACGGGCTGGGGCGCTACATGCAACGGGCAGGCAGCCTCGGGGCTCTGGACAGGGCCTCGACTGCTTTGGCATATCAATTGCCTGGAGCTGTTGGCAGTGCATCTGGCCTTGCGGCAGTTTCGGCCACTGCTGCTAGGCAAGCATGTGTTGGTCCGTACGGACAACACTGCGGCTGTGTCGTACATCAACCGGCTGGGAGGTGTACGATCACGCCGCATGTCACAGCTCGCCCGCCATCTCCTCCTCTGGAGTCACACGCAGCTCAGGTCGCTGCGCGCTGTCCACATTCCGGGGGAGCTCAACCGTGCGGCCGACGCGCTCTCACGACAGCTCACTTTTCCCGGAGAGTGGCGACTCCATCCCGAGACGATCCGGCTGATCTGGAGTCGATTCGGGGAAGCTCAGGTAGACCTGTTTGCTTCCCGCGAGTCCTCCCACTGCCAGCTATATTTCTCCCTGACCGAGGGGCCCCTCGGCACGGACGCACTGGCACACAGCTGGCCTCGGGCTTTACGCAAGTATGCATTTCCCCCAGTGAGCCTACTCGCACAGACACTGTGCAAGGTCAGGGAGGACGAGGAGCAGGTCCTGCTGGTCGCGCCGTATTGGCCCACCCGGACCTGGTTTCCGGAACTCATTCTCCTCGCGACAGCCCCTCCCTGGCGTATCCCTCTGAGGAAGGAACTCCTTTCCCAGGGGCTCGGCACCATATGGCACCCGCGTCCAGATCTGTGGAACCTCCATGTGTGGCTCCTGGACGGGACGCGGCAGACTTAAGTGGTCTACCACAGGCCGTGGTAGACACCATCACTCAGGCTAGAGCTCCTTCAACAAGGCAAGCCTATGCTCTGAAGTGGAGTCTGTTCGCGAACTGGTGTTCTTCTCGCCGGGAAGACCCCCGAAGATGCACGATTGGAGTAGTGCTTTCTTTCCTGCAAGAAAGGTTGGAGCGTAGGCTGTCACCCTCCACCTTGAAGGTGTATGTGGCTGCTATCGCGGCCCATCACGATGCAGTGGACGGCCGGTCCGTGGGAAAGCATGATCTCATCGTGAGGTTCCTGAGGGGTGCCAGGAGGTTGAATCCGCCTAGGTCACCCCTGATGCCCTCCTGGGACCTCTCTATTGTCCTGGCGGGACTTCAGAGGGGTCCCTTTGAGCCGCTGGACTCAGTCGAGCTGAAATTCCTGTCGGCTAAGACAGCGCTCCTGACCGCGCTCACTTCCATCAAGAGGGTCGGGGACCTCCAAGCATTTTCGGTGAGCGAAGAGTGCCTTGTGTTCGGGCCGGACTACTCTCACGTTGTCCTGAGACCCCGGCCTGGATACGTGCCCAAGGTTCCCACCACGCCCTTCCGTGATCAGGTGGTGAACCTGCAAGCACTGCCTTCGGAGGAGGCAGATCCAGCCTTGGCGTTGCTGTGTCCCGTAAGAGCATTGCGCATATACGTGGACCGCACCCGGAGCTTCAGAAGCTCTGAGCAGCTCTTTGTCTGCCACGGAGGTCAGCAGAAAGGGAAGGCTGTCTCCAAGCAGAGGTTGGCCCACTGGATAGTGGAGGCCATCGCCTCGGCGTATCAATCCCAAGGCGAGCCGTGCCCCCTTGGGGTGAGGGCTCACTCCACACGGAGTGTTGCCTCCTCCTATGCGTTGGCGCACGGCGCCTCTTTGGCAGACATCTGTAGAGCTGCGGGCTGGGCGACACCGAACACCTTCGCGAGATTTTACAGTCTCCGCGTGGAGCCAGTCTCTTCCCGTGTGTTGGGTAACAGGTAAGTGGCGGGAAGAGTTGGCCGGTGTCACGCTTGCTGCGCCATTCCCCCTCACCCGGGGATACGAGCGCCTGTTTCCTCCTCCAGTTCAGTTCCCCGGACGGCGAACCCTGGTGGAGACCTCCAGCACCCCCGGCAGTCAGACTGGGCGGAGCAGTCTGACGCCAGGCCCAGTACTGGTGCTAGCTCGCCCGGGTCTCCGGTCAGCCCCTGTACTCGGCTAGGTGTCCGTATGGCCTGATTCCCTTCGGGTAATCCCACACGTGTATTCGTCCACGGTACGGTTTCCCTCACGGTAAACCCGTGTCTTCCCTTTGGCAGAGTTCTGTCAGGCCCTGCTGGCAGCCCTCCTCCCTACTCCTAGGTAGGATCTGCCCCAGGGTCCAGTCGTATGTAGTACTGCCCCAGGCCTGGGTCAGTCCATATCAGTGTCTCCACATGTTACCTCCCTTCGGGCAGGATGTGGCCTCCGTAGCGCCCTTCTCCGGAAGGCTCGCTTCCCCGTCGTTACCGCCAGGCTGTAACAACAAATAGGAAAGACTTGAAGCAGTCTTTCATAGAAGGTCGAAATCCCTTCCAATTTCTTGGGGAAAGGAACAGCGGCTTGGCTATCTCCAGCAGCAATGTACTCAGTGGTCCCTGCGGGCACCAAGGTTAGCGAATTTGCGCTGGGGCGATGGGAAGGTTGCGACCTTCGCATGGCATTTGTCTGTCACGCACTAGCTTGTCAACATCTGCATGCACAAGGTCGTGACGGGGTTCAGGTTGTGGCGCTTTCCATATGACCCCTATGTCGTCACGACATAACTCGTAGTGACCGACAGATAGGGAACGTCTCGGTTACGTACGTAACCCTCGTTCCCTGATGGAGGGAACGGAGACGTTATGTCCCCATGCCACAATCTTGAACCATCGCTGGTTGCCGAGGACTCGTTCTTGGCTCCTCAGCGGGTAGAAACCTGATGAGTGGATGCACCTGTCGCCCTTTTATACCCGTATGTACGGGGAGTGGCTCAGGTATGCAAAATCCACTAGCCAATTTCATTGGCGTTTTCTCTTTAGTCAGAGATGATTGGGGCTTCCAAGTAAATCCCCTATGTCGTCACGACATAACGTCTCCGTTCCCTCCATCAGGGAACGAGGGTTACGTACGTAACCGAGACGTTACATAAGTAACCTAAGACGTTTATCACCACTCACCTCCACACTAAGATAAACACAACTTGAGAGGGAGGGAGCTAGGGCTTCACTTCTGCGGTTCTCTACCTTTCTGTGATGTGCATGTACCGATCAATGTGTGCTACACTGCTGTGAGAGAGAAAGGCATCGGAGAAATGCATCTGCAGGGGAGAAAGGCATCGGAACTCGACAGTCTCAACATTTTCCGACCCGACTTGATATTTGGATTTTTTTTATTTGTTTGACAGGGAAAGCTGTGCTCAAACAGAAACACACACGCATACATATATACATAGGCCTATATTCATTTATAAAAAAAAATAAAAAAGAAAAGAAAATCCTCAGAAAAAAGGGCACTTTCTCTCGAGGAAGAAAAAGGGCAAGTGTTCCAGCCCCCTTTTATGTCTATGTGTGCACGTGCTTGCAAACATTAATCAATGAACATACATACTACTTGATTCATTTGGATTACTTTTACATTGCATTTATGAACTGTTTGAATCATGAAAGTTTTGGTAACCTGAGCTTTCAATGGAGAGATCTCTCAGGTTTCATTAAAAATATATTAATTTGTGTTTCAAAGATGAATAGAAGTCTTACGGGTTTGGAACAACATGATTGAGTATGACAGAATTTAAATTTTTATGTGAATTATTCCTTTGAACTATGCGATCTCGCTCAAATTTGGAACAGATTTAGGGACTTAAAACAGTTTAATAAAGGAATTATTAATAAAAAATAATAAATCCAATTAATTATTATAAACATTAAACAATAAAATAAAGGACAAAAAGCAATGACTATTTACCCCAACAAAAATCTGTATCAATAAAATACATTAGCTCAGAACATGAGGATCAGACAAGTGAATCAATATGATCAATATCAAGAGAATATTGGCAGATTAGCTGAAAAACAGACAGGTGCCCTTTAAACAAGAATGAGAGAAATGCTAATTGGAGATATTTTTGGTCCTTTGAGGGAGCTCTGGATTGGAGGATGGTCTCAACAACCTTGGTTGAGAGACCGGAAGCTATGAGTTGCGCCCCCTCAGGGGCCACAACCACAACTTCCACATCTCCGGGCGGGGGTGATAGACCCCCACTTGTAAGAAGAGATCCCTCTTGATGGGAATCTCCCATGAAGAGCCGTCGAGGAGAGAAATCAGGTCTGAGAACCCGAGGTCCGAGAAGTAGACTGACCTCGTTCCGGTGCACTCTCGCCAGAACTCCCGGGAGCAGAGCGATCAGAGAAATTTGGATTCTGTAGCCTCTCTCTACAGTGTGCAGAACCCACTGAGACACATTTGGCAGTAGTTTCCACACTGCCAAATAGCCTACTAAGGGAACCAGTCTCTTGAGACTGGCCTCTGGTGTAACCAGAGCGGCTAGCTCGGTGTCCTGGAATGGCACAACGGCAGGACATGGCTGAACTAGCTGCTCTAGAGATCCCCGAAGGGGTGGCGAGCATCTCAGCTCCGCTACGTTTCCAGGCGGAACAAACTGAGACGTGTGCTTGCTGGAGATCGCTGCGCCCTGGAACACCGTACGTGGCAGGGTTGGCAGACCGATCTCCTGAGGGCACTGAGGAGGAACGGGCACCGTGCACTGCGGTGTACTCTGCTCTTCCCAAGAAGGGCCTGCCCTTATAACCTTTTGAGAGCGCTAGATCTGGGGAATGCAGGTGGAGATAGAGCGAACCCGTCTCTAACACGTCTGCCAGATCTAAGTGCGATCCCCGCGATCTCACTCGCCCCCGTGCCCCAGCAGCGGCGGGACCAGAACGCAAGATCATAAGGTGGCGAGAAGCACAATCAGCCCCATTTTAGAGCTATCGGCGCAAACTCCGTATCTATGCAGCAACACTGCTATAATGATATCCTCGTTCATAATATGCTTGTGCAAATAAAGCAACTTACAAAGCTCATCGGCGTCCTTCATGTCCACTTTTTTTTTTTTTGGAAGAAGACAGGTGGAGTGTCAAGCCCTCTCTCTCTGGGTGGAAGAAACCGCGGGCGGGCTTCCAATCCCGGAGAGCGGGCGCTGGATCTGATGGGAAAGGAAGAAGATAGGGGCTCACCCATCTTCATTCCGTCCACCTGATCCATCTGTGATTTCCACGAGCGCAGCCGCCGCTCCGCCTCGGCAAAACGGGGCCGGCACCGCGAGGAACGCTGGTGAAAGCTTCCTCATCACAGAGAGCCCTCTGAGAGCAAGCATACGCAGTGACAAACGCTCACTAAGCGCAAACCTCAAGAGCTTACTCTGCGTACTCTGCTCTCAAGCAGACCACACACAGACTGTGAACACACAGCCTTAATGCGATCTGCTCTCACCCAAGTGCTTAGTTTTCTCTGCACTTTTAGACATTGTGAAGCTTATTTCAAGTGACAAACAATACTAAATAAAACTCACAACACAGATTGACAGACACACACAGAGTAGCGGTTGCTGAATGACAAAAGCTGATGCCGGTTCCAACGCACGTTCTTTTATGCTTCCTGGCCGTGACGTCTCGTCCATCCATTGGACAGATTACACTTGTATCAGAGCGCGGTCACGCTGGAGGAGTTCCCCTAGCGTTTTCGGATGCAGCTCGAGTTCCTGAAGAGGAACCTAATCTTCCCGTTGTTCTTCCCACTCATTTCTCACAGGAAGAACACTCAAGGTCGGTTTCTCCATGGGGACTCTTTCTTGAGTGTGAGGGAATCAAAGGCTTCAGAAATGCTTTGTTAATTTACCATTCATACATTGCACCTGATGAGCAGACATTCAGTCTCAGTTCAGTCTAAAGAATGTGTTATCACTTCTCATCACTCTACTGTGATCTTTTGTACAACTGAATATGACAGTTAAATCACAGTGCCGCAAATAGTGGCGGCTAAATGACTGGTTTTACTTTTTGAGAGTGCACCAGGTGATGAGTGAAAAAGCAGAACATAGAGTGACGGTTTTAAAGTAAACTTTGTAGAAGAACCTTCTGACTGATGCAAAACTTTACATACTTAACAACAAACAAGCTTGAAAGCACTTCCTGGAGTTGATGCCCTACAATTTGCATTCCATTTATTAACAGCTCATGTTAATAAATAGATCATGATGTTCAAACAGCAGATCACATGCCTTCCCCAGGGTTTCTCAGCTTAATCTCGACTTAATGAACAATTTGTCAAACGTACAGGGACTCTGAAGGTGTGAATGAACATCAGCCCTGTGTAAAGTTGCCTTCACCCCACACACATTAGTAGCATGTCAGCGGCACTGCAATATATCTGCTACAGCAGGCAAAATTTGTGCTTTCATGCTGCAAATGAAAGGACAGTCTGTAAAGTAAACAATAATATTCCATTTTTAAGCTACATAGCCTTTGATTTTTATTGCTAAATCTAAAGTTTCTTATTTTCTTTGATAAGTAATAATAATAACTAGCCAACTTTATCTTATATTGTTTTACAAAACTTTAGAAAATATTGCCATACTCTGTAACATGGAAAAATGACTAACTCTGGAATTAACAATACAATGGAATTTGGTAGATGCGTGCATCCAAAAAAATAAAAAAATACTTTGCATACTTTGCATTTAATACATTGTAGCTCATGTGGAATGTTTATAGATGGTATTTATAGATGCTATTTATATTTAGGTATTTGTTTGGAAGTGTTTGTCATTATATAATTGCTTGTTCTATATTGATTTATATTTGTGGAAAGGGCAAAAATTTAACTGGCTGTTTAAGAGATTCTATTTGACAGCAATGAAAAAGTCAGAAAAAGTTGTTTGTAGAAACTTCAAATGTTTTACTAATTAACTTCAAGAAATTAAAGAAACATTACTTTCCGTCAATTCTTTATTTTATTTTTGTATTATTTATTTTTATTTTATTTTGTTTTGCTTTATTTTATTTTATAATCAAAGGGGAAAATATTTCAGGTTAGCTGATGTATTATTTTGTGTTTATATATGTTTGTGATTATTGTATTGATTTTTTTTTATTATAGTGTGTGGTTAACATTGTTGTATTAATATGTGATTTATAAATAAACTGGAATTGGAAAAAATATTGCACTGTTAGAATGTACTGCACACCCTTAAGGGCTAAAATGTTTAGTGGGAGCTGACTGTTGAAAATTATTATTGATTGCACTCATTGTTGTGAAACAAGACAAATAGTCTGTGATTTCGACTGTTACAACCACACTGACATTTACCATGCTTGTGAAAATGTAAGCAGTGTTTCCATGTGTAAAAGTCACTCTCGCTGTGCTTTAGGGTCTCGTGGGTGGTTGCCAGGGCATTGCTATGCAGTTGCTAAGGCATTCTGGTTGAATTTGTTCTATGGTTACTAGGGCGAAGCTTACTGAATCAAGTCAAAAGAACAGATCCTCAAATTTCTAGGATATTCAGGTCTCTATGTAAGTCTCAGATCACTCCTTTAATGATTTTTCTGCCAGTTTCATCGTCCAGCAGATGAAAATCATAAGATCAGTCATTTGGAAAAGTAATACACTTCTCCTCAAAAAGCTATATGATTTGAAATGTCATTCCACAGCACAAATGGTGCTGGATGAGTTATGAGCCAAAGTTTAACACTTGGTTAGAGATATGAGCAATATAGTTCAGATTTTTAGGAATAACATTATAACAAGCTTAGTGTATGTGTTCCTTTTTCATGTTAAGACATTCATTCCTCCAATGACACCCAGATGCTCCTCAAGCAAATGCACCTGGCCCTTCACTTGCAGGAGCGTATGTCCCATTAGATACTAAAATGAAAAGCATGCATGCATGACATACATGCAAAATTAAGGATCCTCAATTTTTATCAGCTTTTTAGTTTCCCATTTATAGGACCTAATTTTTTCATCAGAGAGACCAGAAATTTGTGATGAACTGTAAAATCTTGATTACACTTGACAGGCAGAATAACACTTGTGAGACTCTTGTGAGTTTTACACTGGGCTGTGTAATTACTCTTGTAACACTGATAATTAGAAAGTGGGACAGGAAAAATCGAGAGAGCGTGTAAATAAAGCACTCATGCGATGATGTTTGCTGAGGATGGTCTTGAGTGTCCGCTGCTGCTGCTAAGCTGTAATTGTTCTGGATTTCTTTGCTGAAATCATAGTCTGTAGAAGCAGCCTCTCTCAGACATTCCTCTTAAGTGGGAGCACCTATATTTCACGGTCGTCCTTCTTACTAACGGATGAATGCTTCTCTCAAGGATGAATGCTTGTTTTTTGTTTTAAATATTTTTTAAGGTTGTGAGTTTTGTTGTTGATCTGCTCTTGTTGGATTAAGTGTTGGAGGAATGAATATTAACTTGCTTAATGAGACTTAATTATGTCATTTTTTAAAATCTCAAACTTAAACATTAAACTGAGACCAGGATGTATTCTTGAGTAGTTATTCAAAATCCAGAATTTAAGAATTGGTTTTCACTTCAAGTTTCTGTTCAGAGTTAGCCCCAATTCAAAGAAATTCATTTATTAGTCCAATACAAATGTTGAAACAGATCATATATAATTACATCAATATGTTGTTAATATTAATATTTTTGACATAGGGGTGAATTCAGATTAATTGGGACAATTTTTGCTATTGATATTTTTTGCTAATTATCCTGAATTCTTCTCAACTGATCAGATGTATTTCTGTAATCTAATTTCAATGCTTCAAATCAAAATCAATCATATTGTAATAAATACCACATAATGATTCTGGAGAGTGATGCAACTGCCCATTGTTCATAAAGTTAATTTAAAAATAAAGATAATTGTGACCCTGGACCACAAAACCATTCATAAGTGTCACTTTATTGAAATTGAGATTTATACATAATCTGGAAGCTGAATAAATTTGCATTGATATATGCTGTATATATGATATATGGTGTGTTAGGATAGGACACTGTTTGGTCGCGATACAACTATTTGAAAATCTGATGGCGCAAAAAAAAAATATTGAGAAAATCTCCTTTAAAGTTGTCTAAATGAAGTTCTTAGCAATTCATATAACTAATCAAAAATTAAGTTTTGATATATTTATGGTATGAATTTTACAAATATCTTCATGGAACATGATTTTTACTTAATATCCTAATGATTTTTGGCATGAAAGAAAAATCAATAATTTTGACCCATACAATGTATTTTTGGCTATAGCTACAAATATACCCGTGCTACTTATGACTGTTTTTGTGGTCCAAGGTCACTATTTATTGAATATAATAAATTATGTCTAAATTAAATAAAACATTCTATATGTTTTATTTTAAACGTGAATATTAATATATAATCTTCTTATGTTTCATATTTCATATATTTTGTTTATGATAAGATCTATGAGCAATTTATGTATGTAAAGTTTCAAACACATGAAATAATTTGTATTTATGTGTGGAAATATATACAGATTTTTTTTTTTTAAATAATATAATTTTATTTAAATTGTACTTTCTTTGAATTTATAATTTCAAATCCATATTTCTCATAAAGAGTTCTTTTTTTAAAACTGTGAGTATATCATAGTGCTATACAAACCGTGACTTGTTACAAAATGCTGTTTTATCATAGCTGTGTGACTAAAATTTCCCCTGCGGACAGCTCTTCATATTTTCCAACTTCTCCCTTTGGCTCTTCACATTTCTCTGGTGTTTTTAAGAGGTCAGGGCCAAGAAACCTTCAAACGTCATATGTTGAGTTTCTCAGTCCTTTCAGGCTCACAACTTAACATTGCCGGAGCACGGTGTGCAGGAAGAGACGTCAACACATTTCTTTGACACCGACCCCCAGATCCACTTCTGCTCCCAGCAGCCAATAAACGACCCTACAGGAGAAGTATTTCCTCTGATGTGTTGCCAGGGGTTATACACTGTCATGCTATATTCAGGATGTAACTCCACACAGGGTAATCGGAGTTAAAATACCCATAAACCTCTTAATAAAAGCCTCCAAAGACACATTAAGGTCATAGTTTGATATATGCCAGAGCTTGCAGTTGACAGACGCCTCATATGTAAACACATCATGCATGCTTTTATGCCTTTGCATATTGCAAGACTGGATTTATAGACAAGCAGCATATTTTTTTTGTCTATAAATTGCATTATTTTCCAGACAGCAAGTTAGAACATACTTGCATCATCTTGACCTTTGTAGAACATCTTGCGGAATAGAACAATACAGTACTTACTGATTTGCTTCCAGCATTGCTCTCTGCCTTTGTTGAACCCTGAACCCTTTTGATTGTAAAAGAAAAAAAAAGCCCTAAGGACAAAAAAAAAGTGTTAAACCTTAAAGAACGAATAGGTAATTTAGAAAACTCGTTCATCTTTGATCATCTTTTTTAAGACCTCCATAAAAGATCAGCACAAGTCAAATCACTTTCCTCTCAGTAAGACTTTCGTTCTCAAAAAGGCTTTTTTTTTTCAAGTCAAGTCTGCTTTATTGTCAATTCTTCCACATGTACAGCACATACATACAGAGAATTGAAATTGCGTTACCCTCAGACCCTTGGTGTAAACAGTTAACATTAAACACGTTCAAATACAGATAATACGGTTTAAACATATGTACATACAACTCTATAGCTATACAAGTAAGGACATTGTAGAAAAAAAATAAAGAAATAGATAAAGTGGCATAAGGCGCATGGCAGATAGTGCAAACCAGTTAAATAAAAACAAAACTGTGCAGATATATTTGTAGTGCAAAAAGAGCTTATCAATCTGAGAACATTGTAGAAAATTTAAAATAAAAAAAAGATAGATAAAGTGACATAAGGCACATGGCAGAATAGATGGAGTGCAAACCAGTTAAATAAAACAAAAACTGTGCAGATATGTGTGTAGTGCAAAAGAGGGAGGGGAGAGAGACACCAATGATCTTCTCAGCTGCTCTTACATTCATTAAGTAAAACCCTGATGTATGTAAAGGCAGCTGCTCTCTGATCTAAAAGCAGGCTGGGACACAGAAGGCGGCAGTTTCCATGGTCACCAGCAGAATCATATCCATCAGGAACGCCGCCTAATCCATCCTGTCTGAAAGGAGGACTCTTTTTCTTTTGCGCTGGACCTCTCTGTTGATTTATAAGTCTATTTCATACCCCGACTGGTATAAAAATGAGTGGGCAATATGTATGCAAGTGACCATGTGAAGCAGGCGTTAAACTTCTGGTAAAGTACTTATCATCTCCGCAGATCATAAGAGGCTGTGTTTTTGGCATTCTAGAGAGCAGAGCGAGTTTCCTCTCAGTAAACTATCAGAATACACATCTAAATGGATGGGCTTCTGCCTGCTTTGGCTCTAAGCAGGATCCATCTTACTGTCAGATGCTAGATAATGATACACTCTGTTTCTTTTTCCAAAAGGATGCGATCCAATCTGCAAGATGTCTTGGCGATGACATTTAGTGCATCTTAATGCAACTACTGTCTTTTCATGCCATTTGTGGTTTGCCAAGTGTATCTGTTTGGCGCCAAGCAGACTTGTTGTGGCGATTAGCAACATGGCATAATTGTATGTTTTTTTTTTTCTGTCCTCTTTCTACTTTCAAATTACTTAAAGTGGCAATAAGGGCAAAATCAAACTTTTGAGTCATAGTAATAAACAATTATTTTAAGTCATCAGTGAGGAAATGATGTCAAAAAAACAAGCTGTGGTTCTTCAGACATGGCGCTTTTAGTGATGGATATGAGCAGATTTATGGTTCTGATGATCTTTTAGTATAATATGATTATGTCTGTTAATGTTAATGATGGTTATTATAACAGAATGTAAAATGAATAAGTCAATATACACTGCTGTACAGAGGTTTGGGATCAGGATCAAGATTTTTTTTTGTCTGTTATGCTTTTTAAGGCTGTATTTATTTTGATCAAAAATACAGAAAAAAACAGTAATATTGTGAAATATTATTGCAATTTCTAATATTGGTTTCCTGCTTTAATCTACTTTTTAATATAATTTATTTCTATGACGCAGCACTGAATATTCATCAGCCATTACTTCAATCTTCAGTGTCACATGATTCTTCAGAAAGCATTCTGATATCCTCATTTATTATCAGTGTTGAAGCTGTTGTGCTGCTTAATATTTTTTTCGGAATCTGTGATGCTTTTTTCTTCGATTTTTTAGATTAATAAAAAGTTAAAAAATTACAGCATTTATTCAAAATAGAAATCTTTTCTAACAATATAAGTATTTACTATCGCTTTTTATCCAAACTTTTGAATAGTAGTCTATATTGTAACACAAAATTTAGCATAAACACTGTATAATTTTGTACAAACACTGTTCTTTTTAACATGTTATCTATCAGAGAATCCTAAAAAAAGTATCACAGATCCCCAAAAAATATTTTAGCAGCACAACTGTTTCCAACATTGTTTATAAATCAGCATATTAGAATGATTTCTGAAGGATCATGTGACATTGAAGACTGGAGTAATTAAATATATTAAATGTTATTTTAAATTGCAATAATATTTCACAAAATTACAGGGGTTTTTCTGTATTTTTGATCACATAAATGCAGCCTTGATGAGCATAAGAAACTTCTTTATAAAACATTAAAAATCTTACTGATCTCAAACTTTGAATGGCACTATAGGACCTTTTTTAATATTTTGTATTGTTTTGGACATTATTGATTTTCATTGTGTGATACATTGTTCAAAATATCTTCTTTTGTGTTCAAAGTAAGAAAAAAGTCCTACAGGTTCAGAACAACATGAGGGTGAATAAATGATGACAGGATGTTGATTTTTGGGTAAACGATCTTTTAAATGTGTAAAGCAACACTTCTAAACATTGGTCACTGCTGGATGTATTAGCATAAGTTACTGCATTCAAACAATAAGCAAAGGGGAATTTGGTCAATACGGCAAGATTTATATTGGCATATTCTTTCATAAAGATCCAATACACACTGTGGTTAATCAGTTATATTGTATTTGTCAGTGCAGTTGCACTTTGAATCAATCATCTGTGACTTGAGGGTTTGCAGGATGCTTTGAGAAATGTGAATCTACCAACAGCAGCCATAGAGCATTCGCTCTTATTAAAGCAGAGGCGGCATGATGAACTCGGGTCTGTGAACTTGAATCAAAATTAGTGTCAAATCTCAAGTTAATGATGGAAAGCTCATATCTTCTTCAACAATCTTTTAGAAATTGGCCATCTGAATCCCCACACAGCACTCTTTCGTTATTTTAACTCAATTTGAATGAAGCGCTAATGCAAAGCAGTTCTTTTCAAGGGTGTCAAAAGAACCTCAAAGCATCTCTGTGGAGCATCTGTTTGTAAACAGTAATTTAATTATGATTTAAACAGTGTGTCTGGCTGCATGGAGTCAAGTTGTGTATGATGGTGATTCACAATGTCAGATACCCTGAGGGACTGTAAAACCTGGTAATAGGGCCCACTTAATATTTGAACGTTTCCTATGCACTTATATGCACAATAAGGCCATAAATGTGTTGCCAGATGTAAAGAAAGGATGCTGTAGAGTCAGAATACAGATAAGAGGTCATTCTCGCCATAATTCAACAACCTTGACACATAACACATTGTGGAGAAGTAATTATAATGCCAGGCTTTACACAACGCTGACATGAATTATCTATAACTGCAGCATGCAAGAGGCACCATGGGAATTAGCTATGTGACATGTTCCTTAGTTTGTTCTGTCAAGACCAAAACTCTGTGAAGAAGGTGATTTGCTTGATGTGATTCTTGCTTGAAAAATGTATCAGTATATGTCAGGGACTCTTTAATGACAGGTGGTTCAATGACAATGATATTTTAAGAGACGTATGACCTTGACACAGTCATGAGGCTCTTCAGAGGTCGACTGTGAAATCATTTCCTGTTTTATGATTGTAGGTATATTTCTGCATATTGGTTACACCACATGACTTTGATTTGTAGATTAAAGACTTTAAAAATATTAATAAGCAATAAAGCATTGTACAAATATGTTTTCTGAAAATTATAGGTTTCTTTAGTTTAAAGGGCCTTTAAATTGTTTAAAATGTTTTAAATGCTTTATCTTTTATGGTTTTCTTTAAAGAATGTAATTATTTTAACCATTTTATGATACGACAATGATTATTGTCATCATTATCATATCCATGCTCTTGTATTACTCTGACATTTTTGACTTTATGCCCTTGTATTATTTCAGAATATTTAAAAATGAATTTAATCCAGCATTTAAAATCATGTTTGTATGTTTATTATTATTAAGCAAGAAAAAAAAACACACTATAAATATCCAAAAGTCAATAAGAATATTGACTGAGAGAGAGATATTCATAGGATTATATATAGCTACATTAATATATGAATTGCAATTTAAGAATCTTTGAATTTCATTATTTTAATCAGGATTTTTTCTTTGTTATCATAACATGGCAGTTTTATCACCATGTAGTGCTGTCAAACATACAAAATAAAGGTTTTTGTTTGCGTAATATATGTGTGTGTGAGTGTTCTTTGTATATTTATTATGTATATAAATACACATACATACAGTATATATTTTGAAAATATTTACATGTCTATATTTATATAATTTATATTATAAATAAATATATTTAATATATAAACATAACAGATGTTTCTGAAATATATACATGCATGTGTGTATTTATACATAATAAATATATACAGTGCACACACATACTGTATAATTGTCAGTCCTCTGTCGTGTGTGTCATGTGTTCCCGCCTCATGTTTCCTTATTTGGTTTGTTTCCTGTCCTTGTTAAATGTTATCATTAGTTAATTCTTGTCCAGCCGTTTTCGTCTCATTATCTATGATTTACCTGTTTATTTATAGTCCTGTCTGTTCAATTTGACTTCGTCTGGTCAACTCGTTAACCCCGGTGTGTGATGTCCTTGTCTGCCTTGCTTTGTCCTGTCATGTCCTGTCCTGATGTTAAGTAAAGTATATTGTTTGAAGTTATATCCTCGTCTGCGTGTTCCTGGTATCTCCCTCGTGTGTGCACCGTGACAATAATTATGCAAACAAAAATCTTTATTTTGGATGTGATTAATCACGATTAATCGTTTGACAGCACTATCACCCTGACATTTTTGACTGTTTTGCTATAGAAAATATTTGAAAATGAATTTAATTCAGATATTAAAAACATGCTCATCATAGAAGAGGAGTAATTAAGTTCTGATGACGAGTCAAACTCACATACTCCTTCCTTTGGAATTAATAAAGTATCAATCAAAATTTTCATCACATATACTATACGCATAGTGGGGCTATACTCCTATATGCTCACTTTCTACACATTCATCTTTCAGTCCAAGTTATGATGCAGGAATGTTCACCTTTCCCGGATTAAATTTGGAGCGGTGAGGTACGAGGATGTGTGCACATACACATAAGGAGAGAGAGAGAGTGTGACACACACACAAACACACACACACACACACACACAATCTCTCTCCATACAACACTCGAACACTTCTAACATTTTTCTTCATTTACTAACAATTATCAAAAATTCTGTTTAAAAAGAAAAAGAGACTATACAGATCCCCAAAAGGCAATATGAATATTTAAAACCAAGCATATCCTCATATCAGATTTGTTTTATAGATACAAAAAATATGAATTAATATATTTCAATAATGTAATAGATACACACTAAAGAATGTACGTATGTCATTGGCCCAAGTATGTTTTTGTTAGACTCCAGATGCAGACTAATAAAGACTTATTTATTCTCAAGTGATTCATACAGTAGCATTGGAAGGAGGGCTCACCACTAACCACCGACTGACACATCAGTTTGTGTTGATTTTCTGTCTTGTCCTCACAGATGGATCGTTATACCATCACATTAAGCGAGACACTGTTGCATATCTATTGAGTAAGATTATGTTGCATCTGCATTTATTCCTGATCGTTTCCCCTCCAGGCTGATGTCCCGTGATCTGTACTCTGTTTATGTGGAGGTTTAATGACAGCTTACATCAGTTGATAAAAATAAATATGTGTTAAAATGCTGCTGAAAACATAATTTGATTTAGAGACAATCATCAGTATCTGCCAACAGGATATTGAAAACCAACCAAGCCGGTGAAGCATTCTCATAACCGTCTGCATTCTCTCAGAGAATTGAAAATCACTCAGACCTAGTCTGCCAAATGCTCACCAATCTTCTGCTCTCAAACAATGACTTAAATAGTCAAATTGTATGAAAGAAAGAGAGTGTCACAGAGCTTTCAAAATCAAAATTCACTGAGGCAGTGTTATCTGAAATAGATCTTCAAACATACAGTGGCAGTTATTAACTTACAACAGTTCATGCCCAGCAAAAAGATAACAGAACTTGCATTAAATGATATGAATCTAAATGCATTTATGCTCATTTGAAGATTTCTTTCTTCATTGTTTGTCAAGTGCCTGTCTTCTTGTACACCACTTATGGGCATTTACAGTTATTTTTTGGTTTATTTGTTTCCATAATTTGTTTTCCTTCTTTCTTTCTTTCTTTCTTTCTTTCTTTCTTTCTTTCTTTCTTTCTTTCTTTCTTTCTTTCTTTCTTTCTTTCTTTCTTTCGATCGTTCGTTTGTTTGTTCTAATATAAACATATAAACAATGCATTGGTGTTATCAATGTTAAGGTTTATTTTAAAGTTTTTGATGATAATTTATGGGATTTGAGGATATTGTTTGTTTGAAAGATCAAATTTCAGAGGAAGAACAATATGTTGAAATGTGTACATCATGATTTCCCCACCATTTTTAAATTTACACAGATGTTTTTCAACAAGGACTTTTTACATTTTGTAATGTTCTTGTGAAGAATGTTAAACGGACAACAACTAAATTGATCTAAAAATTTATTGATTTTGGTCTATTATGTCTTGTGTTTTGAGATATTGAAAGATGTTTATTTATTTATTTTATTTTGTTCTGAGAATTTGTCACTGGTTTTACAGCCTTTCATTTTTTTTTAAATAAAATTAAGAAACATTATTTATGATGTTTTATGAATAGTAATTTTTTTAAGTCAGAAAATCAACTTTTTTTCTAAAATGACAAATTGCCTCAATTTTTGTATTTCCTGAAAATTTTAATGTAATAACTGAGTGAGCGGATACTATCTTACATGAAACAAATAAACTTGTCATGAAAGGACAACCTGTAATCAATAACATTCTCTTCTAGTAAGTCATTGAGTGGGTTTCTCATTGTGATTCAGTGAACGCAGTCTCTTGTGTGTCTTAATGAAACCCCTTTCCAAGCAATACATTCAATTCCTTCTAGCCAGCTTTCCATCTCCTGTCGGTACATACTTACATGTGTTCACTCTCCCATCTATGTACTAATGATACTTTGTATGCCCCACTCGTAGGTCTGTAACCGCAGGATTCATCCTCAAATTCCCCGTCCTCTCACTTCAGTTCAGTGTCAAAATGCTTCTTACCCTAAACTGTTCTGTTTCATATTTGCACACACACACACACACACACACACACACACACACATGTTGGTTTTTGTGGTTTATGGGGACTCTCCATAGGCATAATGGTTTTTATACTGAACAAACTGTGTGTGCTATTGCCCTACACCAACCCTACACCTAAACTTAGCCCTCACAGGAGACTTTGTGCATTTTTAGATTTTCAAAAAAACACCATTTAGTATGTTTTTTAAGCCTTTTGAATTACGGGGACATAGGCAGTGTCCTCATAAACCACCTTCATATTGTAATACCTCTGTCATACGCATGTCATTATACAAATTTGTGTCCTCATAAACCACATAAACATGCACACACACACACACACCTCTGATTATACCTTGTCCCTGTGGGTTTTTGTGAGAGTTTGTGTTTTTGTGAGAGCAAGCGATTTCTCTACCTTAATGGTCGCTTAAATGATTAATTTATTCCAGAATTAATTTACTGGCAAAATGCAGAGACATTTAGCCTTTTGCCCTTTTGCGAATGACAGTGTTTATTCAACCCGTTAATGAATATTTGGAGTTAGTACGGATGAAATTTGAGAAATATACTGACAATGATGGAATAGAATAAATAAAACAGAGAATCAATTGAGAAGTGCAATGAATGACTGGGGCTTTTCTGAGTCAAGCCCCTGCAGATATGAAATAATTTGAAATAATGATTTTGTTTTCTTACTTGACTGCAGTGATCCCCTACTAAAACCCAGTTTAAACCAGTGTTCAAAACCATTCTAAAATCAGCAAACCAGAGCAGCCTGACCAGGCTGAGAGACCAGGTTTTTGTTCACCAAAAATGAAAAATTTGTCATTTACTAACCCTCAAGTTGTTCCAAATCTGAATGAGATTATATCTTCTGTTGAACACATAATAAATAAATAAAATGGCAAAGAATGTGGGTAGCAAAAGAGTTTAGTGACCAAAAAAAAAAAGAAAATCAGTGGCTAATAGCAACTGTTTGGTTATTAACATTCTTTAAAATATCTACTTTTGTGATCAACAGAAGAAAGAAATTCATACTGGTTTGGAACAGCATGAGGGTGAGAACAGTTTTGTTTTTGGGTGAACTATTCCTAGTTTTTCAGCATGTTCATAATAGAAGTGTGACAACTGAGGATTTGTTTTTGTAAATTTGTAAAAGTAAAACATTTTTATTCTTTACTAGGGACATAAAAAGTTGAATTGCATCGCACTGACACAAGCATATAAAACCCCTCAAATTCAGCCAGGCTAGTCAGTTATAAATACATTTTTGAGTGAATTCCAAGCCATAAACTCACAACTCTATTCAAAACTCACATATGAAGGACCGTGAGAACCAAGATGACAGATGCCAAATGCAGCCATTAATATTTCATACGGCTGGTAAAATCACTGGAAAATATTCTCCGGTTGACTTGGGCCTTTCTGAGTCAAGATCCTTTGTGGGAGATTCTACAGGTATGAAAAACATAAAACCTGTCAGAGATAAGGGTATGAACTCCATTGAGAATGCTACTAGTGGAGAAAAGTATAAACTCACAGAAAGGTCAGGAATCGGACTGAAAGGCTGTGGACACATAGATTTTTGTCTAAATTTGAATTAAAATTGCAATTTATCTAACTATGTAATGTAATTATTGAGTGATATCTCTTTACAACCAACTTTCCATCTTTGTATTAATAGTTAGATTCAGTACTTTGAAATCGCTTTGGGCTTTGTGGGACATTGGGATTTAAAGATATTAATTAAAAATTTTGAGATTGTGAAGATGCCTTTAGACTTGATGGAAGGTAGATATTTTCAGTTTACTTCCTGCTATATTTACTATGCTTGACAGTATGTAAGATCTACAGTTACTGAAAATGGAAAGAACAACTCAGTTTAGCTTGCTTTTAATCCAGCCAGAAACTGATGTACCTCAACTTGCCACCGATTGGCCATCCAGAGATTTTGAAATCTGACAGTCACAATAGGAACTCTTCACACTTATATATATATATATATATATATATATATATATATATATATATATATATATATATATATATATATATATATATAATAGTAACATTTTAAAACTAAATTTTTTCACTGTTTCTATTTTTGAAGAAATTACAATGAAACGCTGTTCTTCAAAATTTCCAACAATTACAGCATTTATATAACACATTATGGTCTCTGAGTGGTTTTATAATCTTAACAATTTTGACTTTATACCCCTTAAAAACATTACAGACAATTAATTGTGAATTGAAAACTTGGTCACACTTTATTTTAAGGTCCAATTCTCGCTATTAACAAACCGTTAACTATGACATTTGCCTCAATAAACTACTAATTTACTGTTTATTAATAGTTAGTAAGCTAATTGTTAAGATTAGGTATAGGGTTAGAGATGTAGTATGGTCATGCACAATATGTGCTTTATAAGTAAGTACTAATAAACAGCCAATATCTAATTAATAGGCATGCTAATAAGCAACTAGTTAATAGTGAGAATTGCTACTGAAAATTTCATTGAAGATTATATTAAAGTCATGAATTGCATTTCCAATGCATTTCTAACTAAATTAATCAATTCAAACACAAAATAATCAGCATCACGTCATTGACCCATTTACATACTGATTTACTGGTCTCTCTGCAACCAGCACTGACAAATCACCTTCCATTAATGATAGCACGGATGCACTGTTCTCAGTCATGTTGCCCTCATATTAAATAAGCAAAGATGCAGTCTGTTTTTTCATAAGAGGACATAGTGAGCTGAACTCATTTAGCCTTAAATGACTCAGCAGCAGCAAAATTAAAACGCACCCACAGAAACTGATTTTTTTTGTTGTTGCTGAAGCTAAAGCAGTTTTCCGCAGGCAATGGCTCAACTAATTAAGCTTCTCTAACTTTGCAGTGACAGTCTTTATGAGCATTGTTCTTTAGCAATACATTTAATCTAGAGCATTTCTTCCCCACTCAAAATAGCACTGAGGGGGTGAGTGGAGCAAATGGATTGGCCATGCTCGCATTTAACTACTGTGGTTAAGAGAACGTTTGAGTTATTGTGGGGAGTTGGACACAAATTAAAAGGTTTTCTGGCGATTTATCAGACTCAAGGTGTTTTAGTGATTGATGGACGGTAGGCACAACAATTGCTGTCAGTTATGCCAAGGTTTTTGAAAACAGATTTATCCTTGACTGATTGGGTTTAGGGTTTTTTTCTCCAGAGATCCATGTCACTTCCTAGAATCACGACGACTCAATTACTCACACAGATAAAGAATGACAGAGCTCTTGACTGAACTGTTGACTGCTGATATGATATGTGGTATTCTAGCATGTCCTCACTGACTAAACCGAATTTGAGTATTAATATTAGCATACATTTGTGTTTCAAATGAATAAAAACGGAGCATAAGTTTTGATAATTCACCCCAAAATTTTAATTTGGAGATGAGTTTCATTACCGGATTGAGAAATTTAGCATTTACATCACTTGCTCACCAATGGATCATCTGCAGTGAATGGGTGCCGTCAGAATGAGAGTTCAAAGAGCTGATTTAAAGTAAAACAACTAATTTAAGGTAACTCTCTGATGGCATCTATTCACTGCAGATGATTCATTGTTAAGCAAGTGAAGTGAAACATTTTTGGTAACACTTTCTATGAAGCCCATATTTATAATACATTAAGGGTATTTTCAAGGCATTATAATGAATGCATAAAAACCCTTATAATATGTTATATAATTTTATGAATATTATATATTTATATTATAGTTATATAAGAACAGTTTTTATGTATCATATTTACTTAGTGGTAATATCTTTTAAGAGTATGTGTCACGGTGCACACACGAGGAGGACACAGGAACACGCAGAAGAGGATACAACTTCAAATAATATAGTCTTTACTGATAACATCAAGACACAGACACAGCCACAGCCACAGCCACAGCCAGGAACAGGAACACCGAGGAGTAACGAGTAGACCAGACCAAATCTAACTCAACAGACAGGACTATAAATACACAGGTAAATCATAGATAACGAGACAAACACGGCTGGACAAGAATTAACTAATTACACTTAACAAGGACAGGAAACAAACCAAATATGGACACAAGAGGCAGGAACACATGACACACGCCACAGAGGACTGACAGTATGATGATTAAAACAAACACGTTGCATCCACTTAAGTTTCAATGGATTATATTTCTCATAGTTATGATGTATAATAAGTCTCATATCTTGACACCTTTCTTATGCTACTTTACTTAAAGCCATCAATGACCACTTATAAGTATAGTAATAATAATAGTAAAAAATAAATTGATCTCAAACAGCCATGAGATCAGATATCAAATCAGATGAATGTGTAATATGACACATTTGCTTTGAACTATTTTTATTTTAATATCAGTTTGATTATTTTGATGGTACCCTTTAGACAGCTGTTGATAAGTAATTTGCAACTACATGTCAGCTTGCAGTCTGACTATGAGTAACTTTGACTATGAGTAACTTTGCAAGTACGTCAACATTCTACCTACCCTAACCTTAACCTAAGCCTACTAATACTCTAATGAGAGTTAGTTGACATGTAGCTGCAAACTTGATTATAGTCAATAGACTAAGGGGAACATCAAAATAAAATGTAACCTAACATATAAACTTTTTTTTTTCAGTTGAAATTAACTAGCTCACATCAAAATTAATATTAGTCTCACAGGGAAAACTCAAATAACACTCCACACCTAACCACTTACAAGATGTACTGTAGTAAGATGCTATGCAGATCTTAAATAATGTCAAGGGTCACACTTTATATTAGGTGGCCTTAACTACTATGTACTTACATCAAAAAATAAGTACAATGTACTTATTGTGGTCATACTCTATTGCAAAACACTATTTCTGCTTTTGAGGTGGGATATGGGTAAGATTAGGGGCAGGTTTGGTGGTATGGGTAGGTTTAAGGGTGGGTTAAGGTGTAAGGGATGGGTCAACAGTGTAATTATAAAGGTAATTACAGAAATTAATTACAGATGTAATTACACATAATAAAAAAACATGTCTGTACACAATAAGTGCATTGTACCAAATGATTAATTTAAATGTAAGTACATAGTACTTAAGGCCACCTAATATAAAGTGGGACCATGTCAAGATATATAGTCCACTTTATCAATGTAAAAGTAGATTTAATATGGTGTTCGTTGAGTTATAAATAATCTTAAAAGTTATAACCACAAATGCGTAAGCATTATAATGTATTATAGTTGTTCTGATTATATGACGATATAACATAAATTTTTTATATATAATGCATTATGCATTAATTATAATGCCTTAAGAATACCTTTATAATGCATTATAAATATGGGCTTCATAGAAAGGGTTACCAATTTTTTTTTTGATGAAGATTACAAGGTTATCACATTTTAAGCAAATTTTCATTTTTGGGTGAACTATTCCTTTAATAAAACTATAGGCCTACTTCCAACCATTTATCTTGGAGGTGCTTTGTAAGATATTTTGATGAAATCAAATCAGGGCTATCGTTTTAAAATTAAAGCACAATTAATTGTTCAGTAAATGGTTATGTCACTTTAGCATACAATATGCCAACATAGGTATAAGTAAAAAAAAAAAGCAGTTTACTGCAAGTAAATACAGTTTACTGCAAGTAAACTGTATTTCTCAAAGAGTTTGTCAGGGATCTGCAAGAAATGGGACCCAGATGCAAATGAGCGGACAATGGTAATTTATTGACAAGACGTTGACTAGAAACAGCAGGGGGAGTGAGAAGTGAATCAGTCCAAACAGAGGGGCAGGGCAGAGAACACAATACAGGCAGGAGGGATGACCACTGAGCCTGTCCAAGGTGGCAGCGGACTCAAGCACAGAGGCAGCATCTCCAGAGGAAGGCAGGAAGACAGGGACCCCGTAGCTTGAAGTGAATCTCAGAAGTCGCACCAGTCTAGCCGCCAGGTAGTGACTCACAGAACCAAAGACCTGACTCGTGAGAGTGGAGAGCTGCAATACAATAAAAACACAATAACAAACAAGACTCAAGACAACACAACGACACAAGACAGACAAAAGAAAATCTAATCAAAAGAGAAAACACTAGATAAGAATACACAATCAAAAAACAAGAACTAGACAGAACTAGAGAAAACAAAAAAGGAACCGAGGACATAAAATAACAAGACAAGATATCAAAAAATCACTTGAGCTAGATCAAAGGATATCTTTAGGACCAAGAAACCGGTAGACACCAAAACGAACCAGCAAGGACACAAGGGAAAGGAACGCAATATAAAGCAGGAGAGCACACGAGGATCAGGTGAACACAATCAAGCAAAGGAGGACTAGACAAGGACTAAACAAGGGGGCGTGACCATGGGAAACAGGGAGGTTGGACAAGAGGAGCGCGTGGCAAACACAAACAGAGACAGAGCCATGTGCTCAGACACAAAACAAACAAAGAAACATTGAACAGGGACAAGACAGACAAGACTGTCAGGGTAGGATCCTGACAGAGTTTTGCTGGTAAACCCCTGTGTGTGAATCTTCATCAAAAGTCTTTGTGCAGAACTAGATGGAATTCTCAGACAGAGGAGTCTACCTTCTGTTTCTAATATTGTTCGCTGCTGAGTATTTTTCCGCTGTCCTCAGATATTATCGGTGCACCTAAATATCCTGTTATCCCTCAGTGTGAACATATTTCAGCCAGTGATTCCCACAGATCACTGAAATTTCATGTATTTGCCACTGATCAGATTTGTCATTAAAGACGCAGGTTTTTTTAATAATCCTATTGTTGTTTTCATTGATTACACTACAGAAGTATCTAACTTGTTCTAACTTACAGAAGTAACTATAAAAATAGTTTGTATATTTAAAAACTATGTAAAACATTTTAGTTGCTTAAGCATAAGCTGCCTCACCGTATACAAATTTATGAAAAAAAAAAGGAATTGAGCTATAATATTTGGTTAAATAAATAAATAAAAGGACATTCATATAAGTTCCTGTCACAGTATTTTTACAGTGAATTTCTGGAAACCACACCTGTCGATTTTTAACAGAACATATGCCTTTTTTAAATTTTATATATAATATAAATATTCATATATTTTAAAACATTATTTATTCATTTGATGGCAAAGCTGAATTTTCGGCAGCCATTATTCTAGTCTTCAGTGTCACACGATCCTTCAGACATCAAACTAATATGCTAATTTGGTGATTTATTTTTCAATCATTATGGTGCTCAATTATTTATAATGTTCCCTTTCATAGGTCACTTCAATGCTGCGGTGACGTCACCATATGGGAACACCCTTTGGTGTGATGAATGTCTGAAGCCCTGTACCATCCTGCTAATCCTATTGGCCAAATAATGCTTGGCACCGCCTTACGCATGCGTAAGCATAGTATGACTGCGTGCCGCGCGCTATTTCACTCAGATTTCATTTCCTTCAGGAAAGCGAAAGGAAATTTATCTGTGCCCTAGAAAGCATCTCGCGTTCTCAGCGATATTTTCTTCTCGAGCAGTGTTTAACTTCTCTTTGCGGACGCGATGAGTCATTGGAGATGTAAGGATCCATGTGGCAGATTTATCACGGCGGGGGACACTCATGACAGGTGCGTTGTATGCCTGGGCCTGCATCACGCGCAGGTGGCGCTTAGCGGCCTGTCGACATGTTCTCACTGTGACGGCCTGCGACTGAAAGTTCTGCGCTCGAGGGTAGAAGTTTTCTCCATGGTCACCCCTGCGTCCCACTCCCGCCGTGTCGCTTCTGCGGATGCCGAGGCGCCGCACGAGGCGATGGCTTGGGCCGACGTGTGCGACCAGGACCGGGAGGAAAGTGATGCGCTGGAGTTCTCTCTATTTTGCCCGCTCTCCCCCAATCGAGTGCAAGAGGTCAGCGAAAACTTTGTGGAGCCCGTTGTTTTCGCAGACGAAGATCCATGGCATGCCCCGCCCCGGAGGCCTACGCTATCTCCTTCGGCTACGGGCGGTATAACGACGACGTTTTGTCCACCGCGGCCTAGGAGTCGGAGGACTTACTGGCCGACGCATGCGGATCTCTCCCTCTTGGTGGACAGGAGAGACGCAGCTCCCCGTCCTACAGTGAGCTGTTGGACGTGGTCACTCGCGCAGTGGATAAACTGGGCTAGATTGGGCCCAGTCCCTGGCCCAGGCCCAGTCCCAGTCCCAATCCCAATCTAAGTTGGAAGACCGTTTTTTAACTAGTCGTGCCCCGATCTCCAAGGATGGACTGTTTGGAGATTCAGTCACTGCGGTGGTGGAGAAATTCAGGGCAGCGAAGTAGCAATCAGCCGCTTTGCGCCAGCTGATTCCGCTTAGGCCCAGGGAATTAGAGTGACATCAGACGCTGACGGCACACTCGTCATCTTCACACCACCAACGGGGCACCCCGCGAGAAGAGCCATCACCTATGGCACCCCCTCGTAAAGATTTGGGTCCTAGGTCTTATCCACCGGCTTGCCAACGCCAGCGGTAAAGACTTGACCTGAGCTCGACGGCGAAAACCTCTCGTCCTCAGGCTCCTAATAGCAGTTCCTGATCCTTCTGCTGTTCGTCGGGGACTGTGCCCTCCACTAGAGAGCGCTGCAGTCCCCAGGCTCAAACTTTGACTGTCTCGCCGCAGAACACGCCTTGAGCAGCATTAGAGCGAGCCACCAATCCGAGCGCCCCCTCAGATAATCTGCGCACTTCAGCCTTCAGGGTTTGAGGGATGGCCCAAGGGTCTGGCAAGGACGGCCCGTTTATGACGGCCCACAAAGCTGCTGCTTCGCCACTAGCAGCGGGGCCCGATATGCATCCTGTTGGAATGAATCCTGCCGTAAACACGCTTCAGGACACAATACAACGAAACACAGCGACCTTAACACATGCAGTTCTCGTTCTTACGGTCGCTACGGGCTTTCCGTGCTCGGAAATTCTAATGCATGTGGACACATTACAGGCGCAGACGGAGGTCTTGAGGCCATTAAAGGTTTTACGAGCCACATGGGAGCGTCATTTGGCAATGGGTATTACGCACATTTAGTTACGGATACATTCAGTTTCGAAAAGGCCCGCCTCCTTTCCGCGGGATTCTTCCCACGATTGTGAGTTCAAAAGAATCCGCAGTGCTGCGACAAGAGGTGTCATCTCTGCTGAGGAAAGGGATGTCAGATGGAGTCAGGTTTTTACAGCTGATATTTTGTTGTGCCCAAAAAAGGTGGCGGCTTACGACCAATATTCGATTTACACCGTTTGAATCTTGCACTCATAACGAGCAAATTCAAGATGTTGACCGTAAAATCTATTCTGTCTCAGGTTCAACCAAACGACTGGTTTGTCACGATCGATCTGAAGGATTTACACTTCCATATTCAGATCATAAGGAGACACAGGAAGTTCCTCAGATTCGCTTTAGAGGGCAAAGCGTATCAATACAGTGTTCTTCCTTTCGGGTTAGCCCTGGCTCCACGAACCTTCACGAAATGCATGGACGCAGTTCTGGCCCCATTGCAGCTCCAGGGTGTTGTGTGCTAAATTACCTGGACGATTGGTTGATATTAGCGCAATTACAGACTCAAGCACGCTCTCATCGAGATCTCGTGCTAAATCATCTAAGCAGCCTGGGCTTACGCACGAATTTCCAAAAGAGTGTTCTGATCCCTTGCCAACGGATAACCTTTTTAGGGATAGATCTGGATTCTCACATGATGAGGGCACGATTGTCTCCACCACGCGTTCAGTCTTTTGAAGTGCCTTCGCCACTTCAAAGCAGGTCGTACAGTGACGGTGATTTTGTGCCTCAGACTTTTGGGTTTAATGGCGACAGAGTCCCCTGTAATCCGTCTAGGCTTACTTCACATGCGCCCATTTCAATGGTGGACAAAAAGCCAAGGTATTTCTCCCCGTTGTCATCCGCATCGAACGATTTCGGTGACACGGAGGTGTGTTCTCATGTTAAAGACATGGACGTCGTCCAAGTTTCCCCGAGAAGGAGTTCGATTAGGGACCTGTTTTCGCCGGGAGACTGCCGTGACACACATTACCATTGTTTCACTGTTACTTGCTTAAATGGTGGATTTGTGTCTACCTTTGAGTGCAGGTGAGGACACATTCGAGCTGCATTCGGTGCAGCTGGAGGCCGTGGAGAAGCAGATCCGCGACCTGGTGGAGAAGCAGGCCCAGCTGAGAGAGCGGAGAGCCACGCTGGAAACATCCCGGGCTGACGCTCACAAGCTGGGGTAAGTATACAGTACGGTGCTAACACTCCCACCACCTCTACTCCAATGCGTTTCTCTGCATAGGCCCTGTGCACCCAGGATGCGATCTTCCCAGATGTCCTTCACTCCGGCACCGGGACGCCACGGACCCTGGGTGCACCAGCAGCGGAAGACGCGAGCCAGGTCCCGGGCGACGACCTCTCCACCTCCGGTCTTCGAGATCTCCACCCGGAACCGCTTCGCTGCCCTCCGCGAGACGGAACGCGACGCTGTGATCGTCGGAGACTCCATCATCCGGCACGTCCGTGCTACGTTAGCTGAAGGTAAAGTGCACACTCACTGTTTCCCCGGTGCTCGTGTTCTCGATGTTTCTGAGCAGATACCCGCGACCCTGAAGGGCGACGAGAGAATTGGTGCAGTCGAGCTGCACGCGGGGCTTAACGACACCAAGCTGCGGCAGACGGAGACACAGAAGAGGGACTTCTGGAGCCTGATCGAGACGGTACCAGCACATCGCCCGTGACGACAATCATCGTGTCAGGACCGCTTCCCACGTATCGACGAGGACACGAAAAGTTCAGTAGACTTTTTGCTTTAAACAAATGGTTATTGTCATGGTGTAAAGAACAGAAATGGCTCTTTGTTAATAATTGGAATTGGAGTGTCCTAGGCTTTTCCGTGCTGGAAATTAGATCACTCGCACCCAAAGCAGTTATTGTAAATGAAATGATAACAGATAATAATTTTGATGTACTCTGTCTGACTGAAACCTGGCTTAAACCAAATGAATATTTAGGTCTAAATGAATCTACTCCACCAAGCTACTGTTATAAACATGAGCCCCGTCAGACTGGTCGTGGTGGCGGTGTTGCAACAATATAAAGTGATATTCTCAATGTTACTCAGAAAACAGGATACAGGAGGTTTAACTCATTCGAAATACTTCTGCTTAATGTTACACTGTTAGATATGCAAAAGAAATCTCTCCTGTCTCTTGCTCTGGCTACTGTGTATAGACTGCCAGGGCCATATACAAATTTCCTAAAAGAATTTGCAGATTTCCTCTCAGATCTATTGGTCATCATTTTAATCATACGTTAGATTTAATTATATCGCATGGAATTGATCTTACCGATACAGATATCGTACCTCAAAGTGATGATGTTACTGATCATTTCCTTGTATCGTGCATGCTGCGTATTACTGATATTAGTTATATGGCTCTGCGTTATCGTCTGGGCAGAACTATTGTTCCAGCCACCAAAGATTCACAAATAAACTGCCTGATTTATCTCAACTGCTCTGTGTACCCATAAATACACATGAACTAGACAAAATGACTAGCAACATGGGCACTATCTTCTCTAATACATTAGAAGCTGTTGCCCCCCTCAAATTGAAAAAGGTTAGAGAAAAACGTACTGCGCCATGTTACAACAGTTATACCCATTCTCTCAAGAAAGAAACTCGTAATCTTGAGCGCATGGAGAAAAACTAACTTAGAAGTTTTTAGAATTGCGTGGAAAAACAGTATATCCAGCTATAGACGGGCTCTAAAAGCTCCCAGGGCAGAGCATATCCGCAAACTCATAGATTATAACCAAAACAATCCAAGGTTCTTATTTAGCACAGTGGCTAGATTAACAAATAAACACACGCCACCCGATCTAAAGATTCCCTCTCAGTTTAATAGTAATGACTTTATGAATTTCTTTACTGATAAAATAGATAAAATCAGAAATATAATATCAAATGTAGACCCTACTGCATCTAGTATTTCAGCTTCATTCATCGCACCCAAAGAATAACTGCAGTGCTTTACAACTATAGGACAGGAAGAGCTAAATAAACCTATCAGTGCATCTAAACCAACAACGTGTTTATTAGATCCTGTACCCACTAAACTACTGAAAAAGTTGTTACCTGTAGCAGAAGAACCGCTTCTCAATATTATTAACTCATCGTTACCTTTAGGTCACGTCCCAAAACCATTCAAGCTGGCAGTTATTAAGCCTCTTATTAAGAAACCACAACTAGATTCTAATGAACTGGCAAATTACAGACCCATTTCAAATCTTCCTTTTATGTCTAAAAATTTTAGAAAAAGTTGTGTCTGCTCAATTGTGTTCCTACTTGCAAAACAATTATCTCTATGAAGAATTTCAGGTTTCAGGCCTCACCATAGCACAGAAACTGCACTTGTTAAAATTACAAATTACTTTCTTCTTGCTTCAGACCAAGGCTGCATCTCATTGCTAGTATTACTTGATCTTAGTGCTGCGTTCGACACTATAGACCATGACACACTCATAGATCGATTACAAAACTATACTGGTATTCAAGGGCAGGCTTTAAGATGGTTTAGATCCTACCTGTCCGATCGCTACCACTTTGTTCATTTAAATGGGGAGTCATCTCAATTATCACCAGCAAAGTATGGAGTACCACAAGGATCTGTCCTAGGTCCTCTGCTATTTTCAATATACATGTTGCCCCTTGGTAATATTATTAGAAAATACGGGATTAGTTTTCATTGTTATGCTGATGATACTCAACTATATATCTCAATAAGACCAGATGAAACTTCTCAACTATCTAAGATAATAGATTGTGTAAAAAAATTAAAAGATTGGATACCAATAATTTCCTCCTATTAAATTCAGATAAGACAGAGATATTACTTATTGGACCAAAAAACAGTACACAGAATCTTTTGGATTACAATTTGCAACTAGACGGATGTACTGTTATGTCCTCTAAAGTAAAAAATCTGGGTGTTATATTAAACAGCAACTTGTCCTTTGAAAATCATATTTCCCATGTTACAAAAACAGCATTCTTCCATCTTATAAACATTGCCAATCTTAGAAACATGCTACCTGTTTTTGATGCAGAAAAGCTAGTTCATGCATTCATTACCTCTAGACTGGACTATTGTAATGCACTGCTAGGTGGTTGTTCTGCATCTTCAATAAACAAGCTACAGATAGTCCAAAATGCAGCGGCTAGAGTTCTTACCAGGTCAAGAAAATATGATCATATTACCCCAATTGTACAGTCTCTGCACTGGCTACCTATTAAGTTAGGCAAGTAATAATACAAAATATTATTACTTGCCTATAAGACCCTAAATGGTTTAGCTCCTGCGTATCTAACTCGTCTTCTACCACGCTACAATCCAACCAGCTCCCTAAGGTCACAAACTCTGGACTTTTGGTAGTACCTAGGATAGCAAAGTCCACTAAAGGAGGTAGAGCTTTTTCACATTTGGCTCCCAAACTCTGGAATAGCCTTCCTGATAACATTCGGGGTTCAGACACACTCGCTCTGTTTAAATCTAGATTAAAGACACATCTCTTTAGCCAAGCATTCACATAATGCATTTTATCATCTTGTACTGCAGTTATATCTGATCAAATGTACATTATTATTATTCTTTAGCTTGGGTTGAACAAATAATTTTTGCTTAGATGGAACAGCAGCTATGCTAGTTATGTCTCTATTTGTTTCTCTGTTTCTGTCACGGGATTAACATCCCGTGGTAACTAAGAATTACAGAAGCTTCAGTCTGGATCCCACCCTTAAATGATCTGAGATGGCCGAACACCTGAGAAAAGATAATGCCAACCCCTCAGAGGACCTCAGAGGATGCCAATGCTCAGACAACATACAGAAATAAGTTTGCCATAAGTTAAATATATTAAGATTCTGCAATATATAAATATATTATGGAAACTTAATTTCCTGTAGAGCTGCTTTGCAACGATTTGTATCGTAAAAAGCGCTATACAAATAAACTTGAACTTGAACATAAACAGATTGGAGCTGCTAGCGATCTTTCTAGCTCTCCAACATTTTTCAAGACTGCTGAACGGCTGTCATGTGTTAGTCAGGACGGACAACACAACGGTTGTGTCTTATTTGAATCACCAAGGATGATTACGCTCTCGCCCCCTATGCACGCTGGCGAGGAAGGTCCTTCTGTGGACTCAGGACAGGTTTCTGTCGATCCGAGCGGTTCACGTTCTGGGGCGCCTGAACTTTGGAGCGGACATGCTCTCGAGACAGAGCCTGGAGGAAGGGGAATGGAGGCTGCACCCTCAAATGGTGAGCTGCATTTGGCTAGTGTTTGGGGTAGCGGAAGTGGACTTATTCGCGTCGACCACGACTATGGTTCTCCCTATCCCCCCCATCACCCCTGGGACTGGATGCTCTAGCCCACGAATGGCCCAGAACCAGTTTGTATGCCTTTCCTCCGACAGTGTGGAGCAACTGCTGCTGGTAGCTCTGTGGTGGCCCACTCAACCATGGTTTGTAGAACTGCTCGGACTGTTAGCGGGCTCTCCGTGGGGGATTCCCCTCAGGCAGGACATGCTGTTGCAAGCACGGGGAATGATCTAGCACCCACGGCCAGATTTATGGAAACTGTGGGTGTGGCCTCTGAGTGGAATGATTTAATATGTCCCGGTCTTTCAGCGGAGGCTGCCTAGACTATGGTGAAGCTTGGTGAAGCTTTTGCTGCGACCGAGGCCTGGTTACGTTCCTAAAGTCGCTTCGAATCCTTCTCGTTTCCAGCAGGTGGTCTTAGAAGCTTTCTCCCCCAATGAGTTGGGTTCAGAAAATCTAAGCCTTTGTCATGTGAGGACCCTGAAGATCTATGTCGATCGTACAGCCCAATTGCGTGAGTCCGACCAGCTGTTCATTTGTTTTGGGAATAAGTATAAAGGTCATGCTGTCACAAAACAACGCATGTCCCATTGGCTGGTTGAGGCTATATCCTTAGCCTACGAGGTGCGTCGGTTCGCGTTGCTTTGGGGAATCCAAGCCCATTCCACGAGGGCGGTGGCTTCGTCGCAAGCCTTCCTTAGTAGATCTTCTATGGAGGATATATGTGCTGCGGCAGGATGGTCCTCACCGAGCACTTTCGTCAAATTCTACAGCCTGGATGTGAGAACGGCTCCTGGCTCCCGAGTTCTTTCCGCTTGAGCAGATGCTTTCCTCAGATCCCAGTTATCTCAGGTACGTCAGGCGTGATGTTATAGCGTTCTCATACAGTGACATCACCGCAGCATTGAAGTGACCTATGAGAGGGAACATCTCGGTTACGTATGTAACCACGGTTCCCTGAATAGGGAACGAGATGCTGCTGTTCAGGCCGTTCCGTACCTTTGATAGCGTTTCCTTAGTCCATGAAATCTGAGTGAAATAGCGTGCGGCACGCAGGTATACAGTGCCCTCCAGAAATATTGGAACAGTAAGGCCAATTCCTTTATTTTTGCTGTAGACTGTAAACATTTGGGTTTGACATCAAAAGATGAATATGAGATGAGAGATTAACATTTCAGCTTTCATTTACAGGTATTTTTTATCTGGATCTGATACACAACTTAGAAGTTAGCACCTTTTGTTTGAACCCACCCATTTTTCATGTTACCAAAAGTATTGGAACATGTGACTGACAGGTGTGTTTTGTTACCCTGGTGTGTCCTATTAATTGATAATTCAAACAATAAATATCACTGAATGTCTGCGCTCAGTTTCAGATCCATGCAGACTGCATTTATAGTTAGTTAGACATGTAACCAACATGAAATTCATAGGGAAAACACTCGAATGAGCTGTCTTCAACCAGCTCTCGCGGTTTCTTTCACAGTACAACAAGCTGGATGCTAAACAGTCAGGTTTCAGGAGTGGCCATTCAACAGAGACTGCGCTACTCTCAGTCACTGAAGCCCTGCGAACTGCAAAGGCTGATTCCAAATCGTCAGTCCTCATTCTGCTGGATCTCTCTGCTGCTTTTGACACTGTCAATCATCAGATTCTCCTGTCTACACTCTCTTCACTGGGCATCACTGGAATTCCACTTCGCTGGTTTGAATCCTATCTCACCGGTAGATCCTTCAGGGTGACCTGGGGAGGGGAGGTATCCAAACCACATCATCTGATCACTGGAGTTCCTCAGGGATCGGTTCTTGGACCCCTCCTCTTCTCCACGTACACTACATCGCTGGGTCCCATCATACATGCACATGGCTTCTCCTATCACTGCTATGCCGATGACACGCAGCTCTATCTCTCTTTTCAACCAGATGACCCAACGGTAGCTGCACGGATCTCAGGCTGCCTGGCGGACATCTCGGCATGGATGAAAGAACATCACCTACAGCTCAACCTGGCAAAGACGGAACTTCTGGTCTTCCCTGCCACTCCGACTCTACGGCATGACTTCACGATTCAGTTCGGCTCATCAATGATTACCCCATCAACTTCGGTCAGAAATCTTGGTGTAATCTTTGATGACCAGCTGACCTTCAAAGAGCACATTGCAAAGACTGCTCGTTCCTGCAGGTTTGCACTACACAACATCAGAAAGATCAGGCCCTTTCTGACAGAGCATGCTGCGCAACTTCTTGTCCAGGCCCTGGTTGTTTCTAGACTGGACTACTGCAATGCTCTTCTGGCTGGTCTGCCATCAAACGCAATCAAACCTCTACAAATGATTCAGAATGCAGCGGCACGACTGATCTTCAACGAGCCCAAAAGAGCGCATGTTACACCTCTCTTCATCTCTTTGCACTGGCTACCAGTGGCAGCTCGCATCCAGTTCAAGTCACTGATGCTTGCGTACAGATCTACCACAGGCTCTGCACCCTCCTACTTCCACTCACTATTACGAACCTACATCCCCTCCAGAAGTTTGAGATCTGCTAGTGAGCGACGCCTTGTGGTACCATCACAGAGAGGCTCAAAATCACTCTCCAGAACATTCTCGTTCACCATTCCTGGCTGGTAGAATAATCTTCCCACTCCTATCCGGAACGCCGGATCTCTGGCAACCTTCAAGCAACAACTGAAAACTCATCTCTTTCGGCAGTACTTGACTTCATCCTAAACTCAAAAAAAAAAAAAAAAAAAACTTTCCCTCTATCTTTCTCTCCACCTACTAGTTTGTACTTATTTGAACAATGACTGAGACTTGGTGTTACGAGCACTTCCTCTGTCTGACTGCCTCTTCAAGATGAATGGCTTTTTGTATTCCCCAATTGTAAGTCGCTTTGGATAAAAGCGTCTGCCAAATGACTAAATGTAAATGTAAATGTAAAACCAGAGAGGTGTCTATGGTTGAAAAATTAGCAATTGTGAAGCTGAGAGAAGATGAAAAATCAATCAAACCATTGCACAAACACTGGCAATAGCAAGTACAACCATTTGGAATCTCCTGAGGAAGAAAGAAACCACTGGTGTACTAAGTAACACACCTCAAACGGGCAGATCAATGAAAACATCTGCAGTTGATGACAGAAACATTGTGACAGCTGTAAAGAAAGACCCTCATTAACAGGCTCATTAATCTTCATTAATGATTTAACACATGATGGCAGCAGCAAAATTAACTCAGAAGTCTACAGAAATATTTTGTTTGACAATTTACAGAAAGATGCAACCAAACTGATTGGGAGATCCTTTATCATGCAGCAAGATAATGACCCAAAACAACAAAGGAGTTCATCAGGGGCAAGAAGTGGAAGGTTTTAGACTGGCCAAGTCAATCTCCACACTTAAACCTTGTAGAGTATGCATTTTACCTGCTAAAGAAGAGACTGAAGGGAGTAACCCCCCAAAACTGAAAGAGGCTGCGGTGAAAGCCTGGAAAAGCATCACAAAAGAAGAATGCAAAGGTTTGGTGATGTCAATGGGTCACAGGCTTGATGCAGTTATTGAAAGCAAAGGATTTGCAACTAAATATTAAGTCTTTTTCACCTTAATCTATGTTAATTCTATCTGTTCCAATACTTTTGGTAACATGAAAAATGGGTGGGTTCAAACAAAAGGTGCTAACTTCTAAGTTGTGTATCAGATTCAGATGAAAATACATGTAAATAAAAGCTGAAATGTTAATCTCTCATCTCATATTCATCTTTTGATGTCAAACCCAAATGGTTTCAGTCTACACCAAAAATAAAGGAACTGGACTTACTGTTCCAATACTTTTGGAGGGCACTGTACTATGCTTACTCATGCGTAAGGCCGTGCCAAGCACTATTTGGCCAATAGGATTGGCGGGATATTACAGGGCTTCAGACATTCGTCACACCAAAGGGTGTTCCCATACGGTGACGTCACCGCAGCATCTAGTTCCCTATTCAGGGAACCGTGGTTACATACGTAACCGAGATGGTTCTTGTTATTATTAATTCTGAAAGCAGATTTGCTGCTAATTTTTTTTTTTTTTTTTTTTTTTTGTGGAAACTGATACATTTTTCAGGATTCTACAGAATAGAAAGTTCAATGAATAGCATTTATTTTTTAAAGGAATATTTTTGTAACATTATAAATGTCTTTACTGTTACATTTGATCAATTCAATACATCCTTGCTGAATAAAGAAATTAAGCAGAAAGCAGTCATTTTAAATTATAATAATATTTCACAATGTAAGCGTTATATTTTTGATCAAATAAATTTGTTTGTGAGCATAAGAGACTTCTTTTAAAAACATCAACAAATTATTATTCCAAACTTTTTATATATACTTTAAAAAGTGGTAACTTCCAGTGCCTTTGTTTGTGTCTCACGTGATTTATAGTGGATATTTTGAAAACTGTTCATTTTGACATTTCCGTCCATCCATTTTCCAAACCACTTGTCCTATATAAGATTGTGAAGGTGTTATCCCAGCATTTCCCAGCTGTAGGCAGGGAAACAACCTGGATGGATAGCCAATGTATTACATATTTCCATTGATATTAACTATTTCGGTATCTATTTTACAGAAGCACTAAGGGGGCAGATGTTGAATTCGGAAGCCGCTCTTACATCAAAGGCCTTTTAAGAGGCGTCTTGCATGTACCGACAAATCATTGTGTCGTCTAAATTGTTTCCCTCTTCATTCAAACACAGGTGTGCATATAGGTCTGTTCATCATAAGCAGTTTGAGGTTTCATTGGAGATGTGTTGTCCTGCAAGCTAAATATATTATTTATGTTGCTGATGAGACTTTCAGAGGCTTAGAGGCAGTGCTGGGTTTTTCTGCTTTCAATGTGCATAATGAAGACTTGAGGGAAGTTCAGCCTCCCTTCTTCTCTTTGCTTTCGTTTCTTTTCTCACATCTCTCTGGTTTTGTTTCAACATACTCTGCTACCTCAATGTCTACTGCCTATATAGACAGCTGTCTTTTATGTGAGCATCCAGAATGATAACTGAAATGAAGCCTCATAAGTGAGTGATTTGAAATTCACAGCAACAAAAAGCATGTGTGTTCTTAAGGTGTTTGACTCACTATTAAATATTGACATAAGCTAACAGATTTTGGGTAAAACAGGAGATACAATTGTAAAATTATTTAAATGCATTGTAAATTGTAAGTTTTTTAATGTTTACGTTTCATCTATACATCGGTACTGAATAAATAATACTTATAAATAACATTTGTTGGACTCTGCCATCTCAAATTTATTTTTAAAGTCCCAAAATGCATTCTGGGGTTGCCTTCTCTGCAAAGGCAATGACGGCTGCCTTATAATTTGGCTAAAATAATGCTGCTCACTTTTTGGAGCAACAGTTTCATTAGTGATAAAAAAAATAAAAAATGCTTATGCTAGGTTTTGGAACAGAGCGTCTCTTCATGCTTTTAAGAGCGTGTGGCATTTATTTTGTTTTGATCTTCCTCTTTCCATCTTTTGTTGTGTCCCACTGGGCAGTTCTGATTTTCTCTATGTGCCAGCTGTGCCACAAAAATATGATTTAAAGGTCCAATGACATGCTGTTTTTTTTGTATGCGTTTATATAGGCCTAAGACACATACCTTTGGTGTGAGAGACCCGGGTTCGAATCCACTGTGAGACACCAATGTGTCCCTGAGCAAGACACTTAACCCCTAGTTGCTCCAGAGGCGTGTGACCTCTGACATATATAGCAATTGTAAGTCGCTTTGGATAAAAGCGTCAGCTAAATGAATAAATGTAAATGTAAGTGGTCCCTAGTACTGTATCTGAAGTCTCGTTCCCGAAATTCAGCCTTGGTGCAGAATTTCAGCCACTACGAGCCAGTCCCAAAATGAGCTTTCCTTAGGACGAGCCATTTCTGTGTCTGTAGCTTTAAATGCTAATGATGAGGAGAGAGGCGGGGCAAGGTGGAGGGGCCACGGTACCATGCGCTAATGTAGACAGTGGATGTATCGCAATGGCTCATAGACACTCAGTCCTTCAAGCTTTTCAGTTTGACCCAGAATCTGATCCGGATGAAGAAGCATCAGATGAAGAAGTTGCAACTCAGCGGCTACAGCAGGACGTCTCCGAATGGTTAGTTTAAAATATTGTGTCTGGATACGGTCAGTGTTTCCCACACTAACTTTACCTGGGCGGACCGCAACAATATCCCCCGCCCGCTGCTATCAGCTCCCGCGTCTCACACACACGAGCGCGACTTTAGAACAATATTTGTGTAAAGAACAGAAACTGCTCTTTGTTAATAATTGGAGTCTTTTCTGGTAGCGTCCTAGGCTTTTTCGTGCTGATGGCCTGCACCCCAGCAGAGTCGAAGCGGAACTCCTGTCGGACAACCTCTGCAGGACGCTACGCTCCATCTGACTAGTAAGCCAATTCTCAAATAACTACTATGATGACTTTTGTTCTACCCACTTAAAAGATAGACGTACTTGCATTGTCCAATCTATACAGACTGTGTCTGTTCCCCGAATAGCGAGGTCAAAATAATGCAGGATCTAGAAAAAATCTGATCGTGATTAAACCAGAAAAACGCAAAATAAATAAACAAAAACAATTTTTAATGCTTGGGCTCGTAACATTAGATCACTCGCACCCAAAGCAGTTATTGTAAATTAAATGATCACAGATAATAATTTTGATGTACTCTGCCTGACTGAAACCTGGCTTAAACCAAATGAATATTTTGGTCTAAATGAGTCTACTCCACCAAGCTACTGTTATAAACATGAGCCCCGTCAGACTGGTCGTGGCGGCGGTGTTGCAACAATATATAGTGATATTCTCAATGTTACTCAGAAAACAGGATACAGGAGGTTTAACGCATTCGAAATACTTCTGCTTAATGTTACACTGTTAGATATACAAATCTCTCCTGTCTCTTGCTCTGGCTACTGTTAATAGACCGCCAGGGCCATATACAGATTTCCTAAAAGAATTTGCAGATTTCCTCTCAGATCTATTGGTTAATGTTGATAAAGTGCTAATTGTCGGATATTTTATCATTCACGTTGATAATACAAATGATGCGTTAGGACTTGTGTTTACTGACCTAATAAACTCTTTTGGAGTCAAACAAAACATCACCGAGCACACTCATCGTTTTAATCATACGCTAGATTTAATTATATCACATGGAATTAATCTTACTGATATAGATATTGTACCTCAAAGTGATGATGTTACTGATCATTTCCTTGTATCGTGCATGCTTCGTATTACTGATATTAGTTATATGGCTCCGCGTTATCGTCCGAGCAGAACTATTGTTCCAGCCACCAAAGACAGATTCACAAATAACCTACCTGATTTATCTCAACTTCTCTGTGTACCCATAAATACACATGAACTTGACGAAATGACTAGCAACATGGGCACTATCTTCTCTAATACATTAGAAGCTGTTGCCCCTCTCAAATTGAAAAAGGTTAGAGAAAAACGTCTCAGGTTACGTATGTAGCCCCAGTTCCTCGAGGGAACGAGACGCTGCGTCTGGAGAAACTTTGGGGAACGCCTTCAGCGTAACCGGCTCTGAATACAAGTGAAATCTGTCCAAAGGAAGGGCGAGATGTCACGGGCGAGGTGACGTAATGACCAGCTAGTATAAAAGCATGTGCGGCGAAACCGGCATCGGCTTCTAGAATGAAGCAAGTGCTGGCAGGGATGCCGGAAGTGTGGCCTCGAGACGCAGCGTCTCGTTCCCTCGAGGAACTGGGGTTCCCTATCTGTCGGTCACTACGAGTTATGTCGTGACGACATTAGGGGATTTACTTGAGAGCCCCGACTGCCTCTGATAAGAGAAAACGCCAATGAAATTTGGCTAGTGGATTTTGCATACCTGAGCCACTCCCCGTGCATACGGGTATAAAAGGGCGACAGGTGCATCCACTCATCAGGATTTTTGCTTCGGAGCCGAGTGGATGAGAAATCTTCAAAACAGATCAGATCTCCACAAAGCCGTCTGCCTCGAAGTTTGTTCCTGGGTGGCGTTACGGTGCAGACAGCGGTGTCCCTGCAGCAGCGATTCCCCTGGGCACTTCACCTGAAAGAGCAAATTTCTAAAACACTGGGCGGTTCGCGTCTTTTTAAAGATGCCGTTCCGTCCGTGTTCTCTTGGTTGCGGTCGCTTCCTGTCCTCGGATGACGGTCACGAGCGTTGTCTTCAGTGTCTGGGCATCCAGCACGCTGAAGATGCGTTTGTGGATGAGTCATGCGCCTGTTGTGGGCGTATGAACATGGCAACGCTGCGTTCTCGCCTTTCCTTTCTGAAAGGATTGGCACCCTCTGCCGCCACCCGTCCCGGTCTCTCTGGCTCGAGCAGAGGACCGCCGGCTGGCGCTCTGGGAGATCTGAGGGTGACGGTAAGAGCTTCTCCGCCGGGCACGTCCCCGCGGACCTCTTACTCCTCCCGCAGCGCTTGTTCCGTCCGGTTCCCAAGTGATTTCGCTGGTTCGCCTCACGGGGCCGCCAGCATTTCATTCGGTGCGCCGCTCGAGGATCAGATGTCGATCGCGGCATCGGGGGATGGGCTTTCGTCCTCTGAGGATGAACGATCGGCGGGGCTGCCCCCCTCGGGTGTTGTCGCCACTGCCGATCCGGACCCAGAGCTGACGGCCATGCTTGCCCGGGCAGCCGTGAGTATCGGGCTGGAGGTCAACAGACCGCCCAGTCCCGAGCCCTCGCGGCTGGATGATTGGTTCATCGGCGCAAAACGCGACCAGCGGCCGCACTTTGCCCCGGTGCCTTTCTTCCCGGAGGTGCATGAGGAGCTGACGAAGTCGTGGACGGCCCCTTTCTCGGCCAGAAGCCGCTCGTCTCCCTCCTCCGTCCTCACTACCCTCGATGGCGGGGCGGCTAGGGGGTACGTGGATATTCCCCAGGTGGAGAGAGCGGTTGCGGTGCACCTGTGCCCGCAAAACGCCGCCACCTGGAGGAATCGTCCGCGTCTCCCGTCCAAAGCCTGTAAGCTGATGGCCGCACTCACCGCCAAGGCCTACAGCGCTGCGGGCCAGGCCGCCTCTGCCCTGCATGCCATGGCCATCCTGCAAGTTCACCAGGCCAAGGCACTAAAACAAATGCACGAGGGTAGTCCCGACCCGGGGTTGATGCAGGAGCTGCGCACGGCGACTGACTTCGCTCTCCGGGCGACGAAAGTCACGGCGCGGTCCCTCGGGAAGGCGATGTCCACGTTAGTGGTCCAAGAGCGCCATCTCTGGCTCAATCTGGCCGAGATGAAGGACGTCGACAAAGTACGCTTTCTCGACGCCTCCATCTCCCAGACGGGGCTATTTGGCGACACTGTCGAGGGTTTTGCCCAGCAATTCTCGGCAGTACAAAAGCAGACGGAGGCAATTCAGCACATCCTCCCTAAACGGCGGGATGCTCCAGCTGCCACCGCTGGCCCAAGGGCCAGGCCCCAGTCTGTTGGTCGCCGTGGGCGCCCTCCTGCGTCCTCCAGAGCTGCTCCGCCCCGTGCTGAGTCGTCACCTAGGCCGGTGCGTCGAGCCTCTCGCAGGAGTGCGGCGCCCCCTGCGCCTCAGCCGGCCGCCAAGTCCTCCAGGAAGACGACAAAGCGGCCCTGACGCGCACAACCCGGAGATGGAGGAATTTGCTCTTTCCCAGGAGACGACGAGGCTAGCGTCGCTCCTTCCCCCGGAGGAGGGCCGGGTGGAGAATCCTGTGTTTTCTTTTCTTTCTGTTCCGCCACTGGCTCAAGGGCCAGTGGTACCCACATTGTCAAAGAAAGAGCAATTTCCCTTCCCTCCGGGTTCCCAGGTCTGCGGGCTGACAGTGTGCGACGCAATGCCTCCTCACTCTCACCCGAGACCCATATTGCCAGTGGCCAAGAGAGTGCGGTCTGGGGACGCGATGCCTCCCCGCGCACCTCTAGCCAGTCCCCCCGGGGACTTAGGGAGTTTTGTGGGGATGAGTCAGAACGCACTGCCTTCTGTTCCATCCAACCTTACTCCCCCTCGCTGCACCACTGCGGGCACGTCGATTGGGCCTTTGGTGCCGCTTGCACGGTATCTGGGGGCGTGGCTTGCGCTACCCAGCCCGTCTCGCTGGCTCATTCGCACAGTTCGACTCGGCTATGCGATTCAGTTCGCCAGGCGGCCGCCCAGGTTCAGCGGCATCCTCGAGACTTCGGTGGCAGTCCGAGATGCACCTGTCCTGCGCGAGGAGATTGCTGTCCTTCTGGCAAAGGGTGCAATCGAGCCGGTCCCTCCAGCCGAGATGAGGCAGGGGTTTTACAGCCCCTACTTCATCGTGCCCAAGAAAGGCGGTGGCCTCCGGCCAATCCTGGACCTGCGAGTCTTGAATCGGGCCCTACACAAGCTCCCGTTCAAGACGTTGACGCAGATGAGTTCACTCCGTGGATTGGTTTGCAGCGATCGACCTGAAGGACGCTTACTTTCATGTCTCGATTCGCCCTCGACACAGGCCGTTCCTACGGTTTGCGTTCGAGGGGCGGGCATGGCAGTACAGGGTCCTCCCCTTCGGGCTCTCCCTGTCTCCCCGTGCCTTCACGAAGGTGGCGGAGGGCGCCCTTGCCCCGTTACGGGAAGTGGGCGTCAGGATCCTCAACTATCTCGACGATTGGCTCATCCTGGCCCGATCACGAGAACAGTTGGGTGGTCACAGGGACCTGGTGCTCCGGCACCTCAGCCAGTTGGGGCTTCGGGTCAACTGGGAAAAGAGCAAGCTCTCCCCTGTGCAGAGAATCTCTTTTCTCGGTGTGGAGTTAGACTCTGTGAGTATGACGGCACGTCTCTCGGACGAGCATGCCCAATCAGTGCTGAACTGCCTGAGTTCCTTCAGAGGCAGGACAGTGGTTCCGCTGAAACAGTTTCAGCAGCTCCTGGGGCATATGGCATCCGTAGCCGCAGTCACGCCGCTCGGGTTGCTTCATATGAGACCACTTCAGCACTGGTTACACTCACGGGTCCCGAGATGGGCATGGCGCCGCGGGACACGTCGTGTCACCATCACGCTATCGTGTCGCCGCTCTTTCAGCCCCTGGTCGGACCTTGCCTTCCTACGGGCCGGGGTGCCCTTAGGACAAGTGTCCCGGCATGTTGTTGTCACAACAGATGCCTCCAGCATGGGCTGGGGCGCTACATGCAACGGGCAGGCAGCCTCGGGGCTCTGGATGGGGCCTCGACTGCTTTGGCACATCAACTGCCTAGAGCTGTTGGCAGTGCATCTGGCCTTAAAGCAGTTCCGGCCACTGCTCCCAGGCCAGCACGTGTTGGTCCGCACGGACAACACTGCGGCTGTTTCGTACATCAACCGGCAGGGAGGTCTACGATCACGCCGCATGTCACAGCTCGCCCGCCATCTCCTCCTCTGGAGTCAGTCACAGCTCAAATCGCTGCGCGCCGTCCACATTCCGGGGGAGCTCAATCGTGCAGCCGACGCGCTCTCACGACAGCTCACTTCCCCGGAGAATGGCGACTCCATCCCGAGACGATCCGGCTGATTTGGAGTCGATTCGGGGAAGCTCAGGTAGACCTGTTTGCTTCCCGCAAGTCCTCCCACTGCCAGCTGTATTTCCCCCTGGCCGAGGCTCCCCCCGGCACGGATGCACTGGCACACAGCTGGCCTCGGGCTCTGCGCAAGTATGCGTTTCCCCCAGTGAGCCTGATCGCACAGACACTGTGCAAGGTCAGGGAGGACGAGGAGCAGGTCTTGTTGGTTGCGCCATATTGGCCCACCCGGACCTGATTTCCAGAACTCACCCTCCTCGCGACAGCCCCTCCCTGGCGCATCCCTCTGAGGAAGGACCTTCTTTCTCAGGGGCTCGGCACCATACGGCACCCACGTCCGGCTCTGTGGAACCGCCATGTGCGGCTCCTGGATGGGACGCGGCAGACTTGAGTGGCCTGCCACAGGCTGAAGTGGAGTCTGTTCGCGGACTGGTGTTCTTCTCGGCGGGAGGACCCCCGAAGATGCACGGTTGGAGTGGTGCTTTCTTTCCTGCAAGAGAGGTTGGAGCGCGGGCTGTCGCCCTCCACCTTGAAAGTGTACGTGGCTGCTATTGCGGCCCATCACGATGCAGTGGACGGCCGGTCCTTTGGGAAGCACGATCTCATCGTGAGGTTCCTGAGGGGTGCCAGAAGGTTAAATCCTCCTAGGCCACCCCTGATGCCCTCCTGGGATCTCTCTATTGTCCTGGCTGGACTTCAGAGAGGTCCCTTTGAGCCGCTGGACTCAGTCGAGCTGAAATTCCTGTCGGCCAAGACAGCGCTCCTGACCGCGCTCACTTCCATCAAGAGGGTCGGGGACCTTCAAGCATTTTCGGTAAGCGAAGAGTGCCTTGTGTTTGGGCCGGCCTACTCTCACGTTGTCCTGAGACCCCGGCCTGGATACGTGCCTAAGGTTCCCACCACGCCTTTCCGCGATCAGGTGGTGAACCTGCAAGCACTGCCCTCGGAGGAGGCAGACCCAGCCTTGGCGTTGCTGTGTCCCGTAAGAGCGCTGCGCATATACATGGACCGCACCCGGAGCTTCAGAAGCTCTGAGCAGCTCTTTGTCTGCCACGGACGTCAGCAGAAAGGGAAGGCTGTCTCCAAGCAGAGGTTGGCCCACTGGATAGTGGATGCCATCGCCTTGACGTACCAATCCCAAGGCGAGCCGTGCCCCCTCGGGGTGAGGGCTCACTCCACACGGAGTGTTGCCTCCTCCTATGCGCTGGCGCACGGCGCCTCTTTGGCAGACATCTGTAGAGCTGCGGGCTGGGCGACACCGAACACCTTCGCGAGATTTTACAGTCTCCGCGTTGAGCCAGTCTCTTCCCGTGTGTTGGGTAACAGGTAAGTGGCGGGAAGAGCTGGCCGGTGTCACGCTTGCTGCGCCATTCCCCCTTACCCGGGGATACGAGCGCCTATTCTCTCCTCCAGTTAGTTCCCCGGACGGCGAACCCTGGCGGAGTTCCTCCAGCACCCCCGGCAGTCAGGCTGGGCGGAGCAGTCTGACGCCAGGCCCAGTACCGGTGTTAGCTTGCCCGGGTCTCCGGTCAGCCCCTGTACTCGGCTAGGTGCCCGTGTGGCCTGATTCCCTTCGGGTGATCCCACATGTGTATTCATCCACGGTACGGTTTCCCTCACGGTAAACCCGTGTCTTCCCTTTGACAGAGCTCTGTCAGACCCTGCTGGCAGCCTTCCTCCCTTCTCCTAGGTAGGATCTGCCCCAGGGTCCAGGCGTATGTAGCACTGCCCCAGGCTTGGGCCAGTCCATACCAGTGTCTCCACACGTTACCTCCCTTCGGGCAGGGTGTGGCCTCCGTAGCGCCCTTCTCCGGAAGGCTCGCTTCCCCGTCGTTACTGCCGGGCTGTAACAACAAACAGGAAAGACTTGAAGCAGTCTTTCATAGAAGGTCGAAATCCCTTCCGATTTCTGGGGAAAGGAACAGCGGCTTGGCTATCTCCAGCAGCAATGTACTCAGTGGTCCCTGCGGGCACCAAGGTTAGCGAATTTGCGCTGGGGCGACGGGAAGGTTGCGACCTTCGCATCGCATTTGTCTGTCACGCGCTAGCTTGTCAACATCTGCATGCCACAAGGTCGTGACGGGGTTCGGGTTGTGGCGCTTTCCATAGACCCCTAATGTCGTCACGACATAACTCGTAGTGACCGACAGATAGGGAACGTCTCGGTTACGTACGTAACCCTCGTTCCCTGATGGAGGGAACGGAGACGTTATGTCCCCATGCCACAATCTTGAACCATCGCTGGTTGCCAGGGACACGTTCTCGGCTCCTCAGCGGAAAACCTGATGAGTGGATGCACCTGTCGCCCTTTTATACCCGTATGCACGGGGAGTGGCTCAGGTATGCAAAATCCACTAGCCAAATTTCATTGGCGTTTTCTCTTATCAGAGGCAGTCGGGGCTCTCAAGTAAATCCCCTAATGTCGTCACGACATAACGTCTCCGTTCCCTCCATCAGGGAACGAGGGTTACGTACGTAACCGAGACGTTACATACGTAACCTAAGACATTCCTCTTCAGGAACTCGAGCTGGGTCTGGAGATGCTTTGGGGAACGGGAACGCTGCCAGACTTACCAAGCTGTATCCATGCGGAGCACATCTAGGGCAAGAGGACAGAAGAGCCTGGAGTGGCCCGCATGTCCAGGCCGTAGAACCTGACAAAGGTCAGGAGCGTAGACAATCCCGCAGCAATGCAGATGTCCTGTATTGGGACACCTGCGAGGAAGGACTTTGATGCCGCCACACTCCTAGTGGAATGAGCCTTGACTCCCATCGGCGAGGGGAGGTCAGAGGACTCGTAGGCAATGTGAATGGCATCGACAATCCACCGACTGAGGGTCTGCTTTGAAGCAGGAAGACCTCTCTTAGGGGGACCATAGCAAATCAAGTGTCCCCTACTAAGCAAGCCAGAGGCGACAGCGGCAAGGAGCCAAAACTCCATCGATGACAGAATGGAGAAAACAACCTTGGGAGAAACCAGGCTCAGTCGGGGGGCCAGTTCTCCTCTGGCCAAACGAACCAGCAGTTCAATTCCAAACTGCAACAAAGTCAGATTGTAAGGGCTCAACTGGTTCCAGTGGTCTTTTCCTGATGGCTGTCTAGGTGACGGGGTCCTCACTGGGGATCTGTCTCTGGCGCTCATCCAGGTGTCCGGCCTCCGCTGATGATCAGGGCCACATACATCATCTCCCGGCGCCGATCCACCATCTGATCCGGACACGGACTGAGAAACAGAATAGAAACAGACAAATATTAGCATAGATGCCATTCTTCTTATGATGTAACAAGTACATCATGTGTTATGGGGAGTGTTCCCGGTTCTGGTTGATGTAATTAATGCAGCCTAACAATCATTTAACGGATTTGAATAATAGAAGTGTGTTAGTGTGTTATGTGTAAGCCAGGTTAAAGAAATGTGTCTTTAATCTAGATTTAAACTGACAGAGTGTGTCTGCCTCCCGAAAAGTATTACGTAGATTGTTCCAGAGTTTGGGTGCTAAATAGGAAAAGGATCTGCCGCCCACAGTCGATTTTGATATTCTAGGTATTATCAAATGGCCAGAGTTTTGAGAACGCAGCAGACGTGGAGGACTATAATGTGATAAGAGCTCGCTCAAGTACTGAGGAGCTAAGCCATTCAGGGCTTTATAAGTAATTAACAAGATTTTAAAATCTATACAATGTTTGATAGGGAGCCAATGCAGTGTTGACAGAACCGGGCTAATATGGTCGTACTTCCTGGTTCTAGTAAGGACTCTAGCTGCTGCATACACATACAGTTAAGCCTTTGCTGGTCAGGCTCCCGAAAGGGAGGAGGACTGAAGGCCTGCAGTACGACAGGCTGTGGCGTGACGGAAGGAACTTGGGGATGTACCCTGCACGAGGGTACAAAAAGGCTTTGGCCATGCCGGGCGCAAAGTCCAAGTGAGTAGGGGTCACTGACAGGGCCTGCAGATCCCCAACACTCTTTAGAGAAGAAATCGCCAGAAGAAACACAGTCTTCAGGGTGAAACATAGATGACGACGCGATCAGACGCAGCAGCTGCTCCGGGTCCCAAAAACAGTGCTTTTATGTCTTTTAATGTCGTCTGTTCGTCTCCAAATAGTGTCAGTTTACCGCTAACTCATAAGGAAATCAGTCTTTTGGATATCGGCAACGCATACAAACACCAATTCTCGCCGACGGCTACTGAGACGCTACGAGGCCTTTGTTTACTGCTGAAGCCGGACCTCGAGACCGCGGCCTCGCCGACTGACGCTACCCGCACAAGGCAGCGTCGCAAGCGGTGTGAGAGAGGACGGAAGCGCGGTAAGTGCGGAGGTATACGAGCTAGGCTAAGACCGGCTCTTCCAACACTCATGCTCTCAAACGTTCGCTCTCTGGAAAACAAACTGGACTTAATTCAACTCAGTCGGTCTACACAGCATGAGGCAAGGGATTGTTGTGTGTTTGTTTTCACCGAAACATGGCTAAACGACAACATCCCGGACTCCGCCATTCAGCAGCAAGGGCTAACCAGCTTCCGAGCGGATAGAGATTCATCACTGTCTGGTAAGCGGAGGTGGCTTGTGTGTGTATATCAACAAAGACTGGTGTAACAATGCTGCGGTATTATCAAAACACTGTTCGTCGCTGGTGGAGTTTATGTTTGTGAAGTGTCGACTGTTCTATCTGTCGCGGGAGTTCACGGTTATTGTTATTGTCGCGGTCTACATTCCCCCGTGTGCAAACGCTAAGGACACGCTTCGTGAACTGTATAGCGCCATCAGTGAACAACAAACAAATAACCCCAACGGCTTTTTCATCATAGCCGGTGACTTCAACCATGCAAACCTAAAGACAGTTTTACCAAAGTTCTACCAACATGTGAACTTTGCAACAAGGGGAAACAACACACTGAACTTTGTTTACACAACAGTAAAGAACGCTTACAAGGCTGTACCCGCCCCCTCGGGTACTCGGACCACATCACTGTTATGCTAATCCCAGCATATAGACCACTTCTCAAACTCGCCGAACCGGTTCAAAAGCAGATCACAGTATGGCCAGACAATGCCACCTCAGCACTGCAGGACTGCTTCCAGGACACAGACTGGAACATGTTTAAAGAGGCAGCCACCTACAACAACCACACAGACCTGCAAGAGTACACTGAAACTGTGACTGCTTACATCAAAAAGTGCACTGATGATGTGACAGTCACCAAGACCATCACCACACGTGCAAACCAGAAGCCATGGATGACAGCAGAGGTTCGTGGGCTGCTAAAGACCAGAGATGAAGCCTTCAGATCAGGAGATAAAGCAGCCCTCAAAACAGCAAGAGCCAATCTGTCCTGTGGCATCAAAAATGCAAAACGGTCATATGATCAAAAAATCAACAATCACTTCACAGACACACGGAACCTGTGGCAAGCCATTCAGACCATCACTGACTACAAGCCCCCGCCACAGACCTGTGATGAGGACACATCCCTCCCTGATGCACTCAACCACTTTTATTCATGGTTTGAAATGCAGAATGACACACCTGCACAAAAACTGCCCACACCTCCCAACGACCGGGCGCTCTGTCTGTCTCCAGCCGACGTAAGGAAGACCCTATCTAGGATTAACCCACGCAAGGCTGCAGGTCCTGAACCCCACTTGGCTCCCACACCGCCAGGTGCCCACTAAGGGACCCAGTCTCTGGGTCTTGGGGTCTTCATTAAAGACATATTTGAGTTTACATCCTTGTCTCCTTGTTCCTCCCTGCTGTGTGCACCGTGACATCATTATTAGTAATATAGAATTCGGTTATAATTTCTATGTATAAATTATACTCTGCATATTTGTTATATGGAAAGTATCTGGAATAATTGCATCTAAAAACATGCTGTTCATTTAGTTTCAATACACAATCTGTTTTCTCACAATCTTATGCCTCACTCAGTTAGGTTTAGAGGTGAAAATTAACGCTTACATTTTTCTAAAAATTGTTGGCCTATGTTTCCAAGGAATGACATTGTACAAAATTGCATGCTTCATACAATGGCTGAAGTAACAACACGTTATCATGCATAAGAAGGTGCTTTTAAGACCCCAACATTTTATCAGTTCAAAAATGTCTTGTAATTAATCTTGGTCATTTAGACTTCTGATTTGATGTGTGATTCCTTCACAAAAACGCACAGCGGGTCTTTTTCAAACCTTCAAAAGAGGAAATGAACTTAAATGTTCTAAAATTAAGACTCGTAAGCATCATTACATGTTGTCAAGCAGTGCTATTAAAGCAGTTACTTCCTGTGCATACATTACGCCGTCTTGCATCACTCGGCAGCCGCTGCATTCATTCCTTACATCTGTGTCTCAAAGCTTGAGGATATCAGAGATACTCCAATCTGATCTTGACACATCCTCAGAAATCTTAAAGGACAAGTGCAGAGGAATAACTCAAGCTGAGAATTTGCTGATGCCTGATTCTTTTAAAGAAACAAGAGGACTAAGAAAATAATCTTTCTCTTTTAATAAGGTTCCATGTGCTTCTGTGCATAGGTCTCCAGCAGATGGTATTTTTTCACCTAACTCATTCCCAAGTGATGGATCTGAGGCTGAGAAGAGCTCCGAGACTTTAGAAGCTTCCCCAGCTACTCAGAATACCTTATTACCAGAGAGCAGACTATGAAGTATATGCTGGTGGAAAATACTTGAAACTGAAGCTGTATTCTCTGGCTTAGGTTCTCAAGATCATTTTGTTAAGTAATTGTATCTTCAAGAATTATGAGTATTTATAAAGATCTCCTATGAGATTTGAGTGAATTAAACTGCAGCACAACATGCAAATTTTTTTGTGGCAAAAAGAAGATGAGGGATGATTTTCTGTGGGCCTTTTTGTGATGTCTTAAGAAACTCTCAAAGCTAATGGTGTTTACTTTGTTAAACAGCTGACACCTGTGATGGGCGACCGCGGGGGTCTCTACAACGATAATTATACTCTGGATGAATATGCAAGTACATAAAGCGTTTCTTGATTTCACCCCTGAGAAATTAAAACATCAAACCCATTGACACTGGTGATTGCCTTATAGAGAATCCAGAGGAAAATTGCCAATTTAGCCTTAAGTGGCACACTTCTGCTCAGGTAGTCCTCTCAACTTAAATAAAAGTTAATCAAAAACATGTTCATGTAATCCTGTTGATCACAACGCATGCTTTTAAATGGCTGCCTCACACCTGTTTTCTTCTGCATACCTTCACACTACACAATATCAACCCACTTCAACTTAAAGCCTTGTTTAATTGCTTCCTTACAAACTGAAGTAAATTCAAAATCATTCCATTAACTATTTGAACAGTAAAATTAATTGTGTCTGTTAATCTCAGACAATTACCTCAGTCAATCCTCTGAGGTAATTTTCACTACAATTAAGATGTAAGGTGGCGCCAGTTGTTTCTATGAAATGAGAGAGTCTGCAGGATGTAAGAAACATTAAAGTGCTCCAGTTTTATTTACCTGAATGAGTAGATTGATCAATATACTGTATGCAATATATTGGTCGATTGCTCTGTCCAAAGTGAGGTTACAACTTAAGCTTCATTACACTTAATCCACTCACTCTGAATTTACTCATGATTAAATAAATTAAAGATTAGCCTCTGGAAACTAAAAACTAGTCATTAGTGATGGGAATTTTTCAGAGAGCTTTTATGCAGGTTGCATCAGTAGGTGGTGGTAAGTGACTCGCTGCATCCAAAGTCACGTACTGAGTAGGTAATACTTTTAAATGTGAACTTTGTGACAGTTAAAAAAAGCTATATGCTCTATAGTATGAATATGGTTAGCCATGTTGTTACTGTCAGTCTTAGACCTTTTTAATGATGTATGGTTTATGAAGATAATTGCATTCTTTTACATTAGTTCAGAGTTACTGCTAGTTTTAATGTAAATAAAGAACGCTGTGTGCTGACGTCCTCCCACAAGTTAAGAGATTTTTAACAAGCACTGTTAATACACATTTAGTTAACCAAATGAAACAATACACATTTTAATGCTATAAAAGTGTGCACATTGAGAGAAATAAACAACAGATGTTCATATAACTTCTTTAACTTGAGCAAACACAGCTAATACACATATATATTTGTTAATAAAATGAAAACATGCATGTTTTAAAGCTAGTGAATAAAAGAAACGATCCACTCGCATGCCTCTGCTCAATGGATCCAATGACGTCACTTCCAGGGAGGCATGCCAAGGCCTGTTGTTCACGTCCCCGTCCCTTGACTCCACCCCCATGTCAAAACAATGCCACAAAGTGAGACGCGCAGAAACGTGAAGCGCAAAGGGGAAAATGATATCACAACCTCAAACTTGACTGAAACGCAAAATAAAAGCAGTGTTCCAAATAAATTAGTAGATATGGCCATGGAAAATATGTATTGCAAAATCATTGCTTTTGCTCTGTTTCATTTATATTTTGCAATTCTTTATTTTTATATGCAAAAATTATTTTTTTTCTCACAATATTTCATTTTCTTTTGCAATTCTTTATTTTTGTTTACAAAAAGCACATTATTTTTTTCTCAATACTTTCATTTTCGTTTGCAAAACTTTATTTTCTTTTACAATACTTAAATTCTCTTGCAAATATATGCGGCATTGTTTTGACTCCATATCAGTGTCCTTAACGCACACTGTAGTTCACAGTGGTAGCTGTAGTCTAAGTGCATCCTGTTATTCATAATATTGAGGAACTCAGATGCCCTGAAATTGCGAGAACGTTGCAGTGGAAATTCATTTAATTTGTGTAAAATGTAAATTGTTGCACATTTGGTCACACTTTCTATCATGTGGCCTTAACTACATCAAAAAATAAGTACAATGAACTTATTGTGGTCATATTGTATTGCAATTTTGTTGCTATTGAGATGGGATACGGGTAAGGTTAGGGACAAGTTAGGGTGGTATGGGTAAGTTTCAGGGTGGGTTAAGATGTAAGGGATGGGGCAATTATAAATGTAATTATAGAAATTAATTACAGATGTAACTACATATAGGTATTTTTAAAAATATAAGTACAATGTAAAAACATGTATTTGCACAATAAGTACATTGTATCAAATTATTAATTTAAATGTAAGTACATAGTAGTTAAGGCCACCTAATATAAAGTGGGACCGCACATTTTATTGGTAAAGAGATAGATATGTAAATTTTGTAAAATATTTGCAGCTGCTTTTATCTCTTAATTAGAAGCACCAACAATTAAATTGTCCCATGCATAGGGACTACTGAACAGGAATTTAGAAATTTATCTTAAAGTGTAAAATATCAAATGTACAAAATGTGTAAACAAAGCTCTGTAAAAACTAAAATTTTTACAATAATATGCTTTAAATGTCTCCCATTGGATCATGGAAAGTTCTACACACCCCATTGAAAACTTTGGCCAAATACATGGAATAAGTCATATAAGTAGACACGTGGTCAAGAGCAGAGATTACAAGTGCGGGTATTGGGACAAGCCCAAAAGTGTCCATTGTATTCAGTAGGTCATATGGGTATTTTTTTGCTTGCTGTTTTATAAATACCATGAATCCGGAATTTCATTCCATTTTTTTGCCTACTATAAAGTAGGGAACTAGGCATGTTTGGATGCAGAGACTGTCTTTATGACCATTTCAAAATAAGGTTCCATTTGTTAGCATAACTTAACATCAACCAACAATGAAAAAATACTTGTGTTTGTAAACACATTAACTGACGTTAGAGCCCTGCACGGGCCTCAAATTTAGGCCCTAGCCCGGCCCTGGCCCGAGACGCTCAGGCCCTAGCCCGGCCCACGTCCGACAGCTTATCAGAATTACCGACCCGAGCCTGTCTTTTTTTTTTCCTGAAACTATTAAAATAGTTCAGTTTTGTGTGTAATGGCAAAATTATTATATTTCGTTTAGTTTTTTTATTAAGTTCGACCAAGCGGCCAGCTGCATGAGGTGATCATAGCCTATGTTTGATCAATTTAGCCTTCTCATATCATCACGACTTGCCTAAAATAAAATCTATAGATATATTAAACAGTTCAAGCATATAACAATGTTTAAACGTTAAACCTGCGCTATAATAATAATGTGCGCTAGCCTATATCTGAGTTTGTGCGGAGAGTGGAAGCTAAAGCGCGTTCTGCAGGACATGGAGGCACCAGCACAAACACTTGGATTTACTTCAGTGGAAACAAATTAAAATAGTCTACGCCGTCATTTATTTATTTTTTTGATAAAGGTAAGAGTAATACATCATTGGGACCTGTAAAGGGTCTACTTGTATTTGTGTGCACTCACAATACCAACAAAAGATAGTTCTTTTATAAAACAAAGAAAACAAACATGATGCGCTTTCTGCCGTCTTTAACAGGAGCACTTCACAAAAATGAGCGAATACATGCCTCACAGACATGATAAATATATCTATAGAAAGCTTTAAATTATTACTAATCTTAATCATAATCAATAAAGACGCATTTCTCTCTAAAGGCGCGTCTAATGAGGAGACGGCGAGTCAGGATCAGCAACTTCATCTTTGCTACACAGACTCAGAAAACATTAGTTTATTAGTAAATAATTCAAATATCTCCTTACTATTTCCCGCAGACACATTCGTGGTCATGTTTGCTGGGGTTTGCAGTAAGCTTTAGCCTATTGCATGCATTTGAACACAGAACTATGCTCAAGTCACTTGAGCACGCTGCTGCTGCAGGACACTAGACACCATCGAGCTGCTCTCAGTCGCAGCAGCACGGTCTCATGTTTCCTCCAGCGCTGCAATTTTTTTCATCACTAATCGATAGATGTCTACAATATAAAAATAAGGAGAAACCCAAAACAGGCCCGAGGCCCGGCCCGCGTCTGAACTATGATGTGAAAATTGGCCCGAAGCCCGGCCCTAGAGGCGTAAAAAAGTCGGGGCCTGTCGGGCCCGGCCCGAAATGCAGGGCTCTAACTGACGTTAATTAATTGGACCGTATTGCATGTAAAATGTTATTTAACTTTTCTTTGTTTTTAATTTTTCAAAATCCAGAAACCTTCTTAAGTAAGATTTTAAATAGGTTTTTAATGTGATCTCAGACTTTAGACTCCACCATGCATAATGGAATTATTTCTTTAAGCCTAACACTTTGTTGTCATATGGCGAAAATGCTAAAGCATCAGCCCTGTCTAATTTTTCACCCATAACCTAATTGCAACAATGTGAGTTGTTTTGCTCTGAGGTTGCACACATTCCAGTGACGACTGAGTGCTTCGTCTTCACATCGCTTTCCACTGTGCCACGGTACACAATGCTGCCCCTCATCAGATGAGCGTGTGTCTCTGGTCATTGGACACAATGTATCTGTTCTCAGAAGCCGATTTCAGAGATGGAAGTTTTTCAATAGCCTTCAAGTAGGAGAGCGAGATTGCCTTAGATATAACTGTGTACCAGTTCTGTCAGCTCTCTTAATGGGGCTCTTGGTTTCAGAAAAGAACAGCGCAGAATTACTGAACGGCCATGTGTAGGGGCCTCCCTGGGGCCCGAAGCAGTGAGACACCCTCTGTTCTGTTTGTACAGTGCAGCCATAAAAACCAGAGCCGAATGTGTAATGTGACCCCTGAACTCAAACAATTGTTGTTTCATAATCATGTACAGTGCATCAGATAACTGAAACAAAACACAGCAGGATCCATTTGTCAATTGCATAATTTTCACACATCCTCCAACATGGGGGTCTATTACTGTCCATTGTTGCTAACACCAGCCTTAACATGCTCTCATACTGTGATAAGATGACTAAGCAAATGATTATATATTTTTGTTGAATATTAATTATTTTTTCTTAATAGTTTTTACTTTTAGTTTTAACCTTGAAAATGTCCCTGACGTTTGTGTCACAGGGCCCTGTTGTTCTTTGATCCAGCTCTAAACTGAGAATGCATAATAAATAGAATACTGTATTTATTTTATTAACATCATGGAGAGTTATGGTGAGCAACATCACAACACTGTTAAGATCTGGAACAACAAAGATTTGATTATTCGCCAAAAAAGAACAAACAAACAAAAATAATACATGAATCATTCTTATTTGGCTCAGACTTACCAGCTGACAGAATGTCATCTTCCATATAATCTATGATTTTAAAGATGATTTGAATAAGTCACTCTGTGTAATCGTTCAGTTCAGCTGAGATTTAAATGCTATGGACATTTTTATTTTATAATTATAGTGGCATTAACATATAAATGACATTTAAATGAGAATAATCAAATTTTGACTTTAAACCTAGTTATTCTTGCCATCTTATGCAGCCTTTGACTGATCTAGTTAATTTAACATTATCATATTGGGAGGAAAGAAAAAAATAATATTGCAAGCCTTTGGATGACACAAATTTACTACCAGGTTTTCTTTGCAGGCCTTTGTAGCCCATCAGCACCGAGGACAGCGGCAAGGATTCAGGTCTGCAGTGTCGTCTCAAGACTGGAAAAACATGTGCTTCTAATGAGCAAACAGTTGCCATTTTCTTTCTGGTGACTGATATAAAATATTCTGAGATGCTAACAGTTCAATTTTATTTCATAAACACTGGTCAGATCAAAAACTTTATTAAAATTTCTCACGTGAATGTCTTTGTACACTGAAGCAATTTAATTAAAGTGTCTGTCATATCTAAGCTGTTTTGATCCAGTTTTGAAATATTTTGAACATGTACTCCTATAAATAATACATAATTAAAGTGGACTGCCACGTCATGTGTGGTCTTTGAAGGAGCTTTCACATTTGACCAGGTAACCTGCTCAATAAAAATACTGTATATTTTAAGTTAAAATCTTAAACAGGAATACACTACAGTCCAAAATGTGTGCACAAGCAAGATAAATGCTTAGTGATCCTGTAACACTATTTACAGAGCTCACAGACAAACTCATACACACGTAAACAAGATGTTTACATGCACACACATGCCAACACATACATTATATATGGGTCAATGATGTGACACTCATTTTTGTCAGGATCCATTAAATTATTCAAAAATGCAATTCCTACTTCAGCATCTGTTCTATGATAAAATTATGTTAATTTCTGAATTAGAAGTCACATTTGTAAGGGACAAAATGCAAAGAAATTAAAAAAAATGTCAAAGGTGTAACCAGCTAGAGATTGTAAAAAAAAAAAAACAACTGCTTAAAAAACTGCTTAAATTCTAGGAAAAAAGACACATTGCCATTATATCTTTCACTACAAAACAAGCATGGAAGCCATATCCAACATGCAGAAAGACATTTTGTTTTCATGTGACATGAAAACCATAAAACTCTTATTACTGTGTGTCAATATGATTTGTTCAGGTCAAATGGTGTCAGCCTAAGAAAACTTGATATTCATGAAAGTTTTTTTTTATTTATTATTAATTTATCTACATTTATTCAACATGCATGTAAAATTTTTAGTAGCTTTTATTTAATCTTTACGGGCACTTGGCATTTTTAAGGCAGATGTGTGCATATGTAAAACAAAATGGTAAAAATGTGCTTTACATGGTAACACCAAAAACTAATAAACAAAAAAAAGTCACTTAAAATGACTGAATCAACCTATATATATGTGAAACTTGTCCACATATGTGTCAATTTTCCAAAATAATAAATAAGCTTTCCATTGATGTATGGTTTGTTAGGATAGGACAATATTTGGCTGAGATACAACTATTTGAAAATCTGGAATCTGAGGGAGCACAAAATCTAAATATTGAGAAAATCACCTTTAAATCTGTCCAAATGAAGTCCTTAGCAATGCATATTACTAATCAAACATTAAGTTTTGATATATTTACAGTAGGGAATTTACTAAATATCTTCATGGAACATGATCCTTACTTAATATCCTAATGATTTTTTGGCATTAAACAATATATATTATTTTGACCCATACAATGTATTTTTGGCTATTGCTGGTTTTGTGGTCCAGGGTCACATAATGGTTACACTAAGAAAACTAAATTTAAGGGTAAGATCAGGCAGAAATAGCACTTTAATGTAACAATTGGAGGTTCCCACTTTTTTTTTTTTTTTTTTTTTACAGTGTTTTGTATTATATTTTCAAAAGATTCCCCCTTTTCATCATCTCTTGGCACTCTATGACACTCTGTTATTTGTCACTGACCCATATACATATGTGTGCGCATTTACGTGCGTTTAGAATGCTGACACATTATCTTCTTGAAAGCTTTCCTAAAGTCTCTATTGAAAATGGTATAAATGATGGGGTTCACAGAGCTGTTGCAGTAACCAATCCAGAAAAAGAGATTGAATAGAGAATCCGGTATTGTGCAACGTTCTCGGCATATTGCATGAAGGCTGTACGTGAAGAAAAAAGGAAACCAGCAGAGCACGAACACCCCCATAACCACTGCTAGCACGAAAGTGAAGCGCTTCTCTCGCATCTGTGCCAGTTTGGACTTAGACAAAGACAGCTGACGCGCCTTCGGCTCCTGATCGAGTTCCGACGCGCGGCTACATGCCCATGACAGCCGTCCATTTTGCTTTGGACACGCTTGTGCCCCTTCCACCTTCTTGCTCTTGGCGAAGCGCGAGTTTCTTTGTCTGTTGGAGACGCAGCTCTCCTCCAAATCGATGTCGTCGAGTTCACCTTTGCGCTCTCGGCTGCCTGAGCTGTGGCTGCTGGGGCTCTCCATCTCTGACTTGCCTTTACGCACGAAGCAGGTCTCGGATTGCGAAGGTTGTCGCTCCATCCCGTTCTTAGCCACGAACACGGTGGACGCGCGCTGTTTAGCCACCCTGTAGATCTTGCAGTACACCAAAATCATGACGAGACCAGGCGCAAAAAACGACACCATGCAGGAGGAGAGGATGTACCAGGTCTCGTTGTTCAGCAAGCATTCTAGCTCGTCGTGTTTGGTCATGAGAAGCGGTGGGAAGGAAATCACGGCCGAAATGACCCACACCACCGTGATCATGAACTTTATTCTCCGCGGGGTTCTCTTTAGGTTGTATCTGACCGCTTTGGTGACCGACCAGTAGCGGTCCAAACTTATGGCGCAGAGGTGCACAATGGATGACGTGCAGAAGAGCACGTCCAAAGCCAGGTAGAAGGCACACCAGGTGCTTCCAAAGTACCAGTAGCCCATCACTTCATTGGCTAGGGAGAATGGAATAACCAAAGTGGCCACCAAAATATCAGCAGACGCCAAGGAAACCAGAAACAGGTTCTGTGGCGCACGCAGCGAGCGGCTGGTGAAAACGGCCACCACCACTAATACGTTCCCCACAATGGTCACCAAGATGATCACGGTAACCACGAGAATGATGAGCACCGCCGCGCATTGGGAATGCGGCGGGGGTCTCGGCGCGCTTGTGCCATTAGTATCCGCGGATGAGTTCAGCGAGGGGAATGTGACAGTAGTTAAATCCATTCTGGGTACCTTTGGCGCTGATCCCCCATTTCCAGGTGTATTCTCATCCAAAACGCGCTTCGACTGCAAACTTGTAGCATGCAATCTGAAGCGCTGCGCGATCCACCAAACACTCCACGCAAAACGTATCATACCAAAGATGGTGTGCTAACTTTTAAAACTCCCAGATGATTTGAATATCTTTCATCAGTTTCAGCTGCCTTTTTGATGGGGCAGTGGTGAACCACACAGAGCAAAGACATGTTTTGTTTCCTATAGAAGCGCGCGCGGAGACAGGAGGGAGGTAATGTCTGGTGTTGAGCTTGAATCTTCGGTGCGCTCCAGCTCCAGCAGAACAAATATGGGAGTGTTTGTGCCCGCTTCTCTCCTCCTCTCTCTCTCTTTACGAGACGGGGGTGGACTGCTTGCGCTGTCAAACTACACAAGCTCTTGAAGTGTGATTAATTAGCAATAATGTGTTAAATCCATAGGTACTGGCATGTTATAATAACTTTAATTAATAAGTCATGAATGTGCATGGCATATATTAATCAAAGTTTCATTCAATTACTCACTAATCTGTTAAGAATTCTATAATGCAATTTATATAATACAGTTTTTGGAAGGGGCTTCTGTGGTTAGAACTTTACTAAAATGTAAAAAAAAGCAAATGAGGATATATTAACATAAAATGCAACATAATGTAGCCTATCTAATTTTGATACTATTGCTTTTATTTTGATGACAATAAGAAATCTAATAGTAACTAATTTTTCTTTTGGTTTAACTAGTAAACATCATCTATACTTCATCAGTGACTATAATTGTCAATAGCAACATTTATAGCATTTGTATGTAATGTATATAACTAATAATACATTTGTAATAAACACCAATAACTTTTATTGCTATTCATGCAAATTATGATTACCGGGCCAGGTTATTGATTAGAAAATACTTATTTTTGCTGGTTCCTTGCACAATGTTATGATCTCTTGTTATGAACACGTTTACCATAATGCATGATTTGTAAACTAATACATTTTCATATTTGCATCTCATAATTAGCTAAATATGTACAGTATGGCTTTTCTGATGTAGTAAACTTGCTAGGTAGCTCACTCGGTACACTATTGTGTTTATGAGACCAGTAATGCACGAGTCACATTCAAAGAATAAAAAACTTGTTAAAAGCAAGCTAAGATTGCAAGGTTGCTGTCATGAAACAGGTCCACTTTTCTGATGTAGTAAACTTGCTAGGTAGCTCACTCGGTACACTATTGTGTTTATGAGACCAGTAATGCACGAGTCACATTCAAAGAATAAAAAACTTGTTAAAAGCAAGCTAAGATTGCAAGGTTGCTGTCATGAAACAGGTCCATGGACTTTCATTCGCTCGCCACCAGAGGTCACTCTTCCATCAAATCGACTCTCACACCACACAGACTGTCATATATTACCCTGGACTGCATTTCCCATCATTCACTGCACTAAGTACACACAGCTGTCTCAATCACATGCTCACACCTGAGAATTATCACACAATCACACACCCTACTTAAACCATGGACTTCCTCTTCCTCTCTGCCGAGTATTGTTCTGCGTATAGCACTCTCCTAGTGTTAGCTGCCTTACAAAGCCATTCTGTGTTTCTGTTTAGTTCTAGTATTGTTCTGCATTTATTACTCCCCAAGTTTTATCTGCGATACGGAACCTGTTTCTTGTTTTCTAGTTTGTGTTTCCTGGATTTACCCTTGTCTCACCATTCGGACTCTGTTTGTACCTTATCTGGACTATCGCTCGTGTTTCTGGATTACCCCTGTTGTCAAGCCCTCTGGATATTGTTCACCGATCAAAGACCCACGCTTGCCCTCTGGATTATTCTTGTATCTTGTCTGTGCCATACCTGTGTGCTGATGTTTTGACCCTGCTTGTGTTGACCACGTCTTTGTTTAATAAAGTTTGCAAATGGATCCACACGTCTCACTTCTTGTTTGCCCCGTTATAGTTGCATTAGAATTTACCTTCTAGAGACATTTAATTTCTGAACTACAGTACAGTATTTTACATTAAAACTACACGTTTTTTTTACATTAAAACTACACGTTTTATATGTTTTACCATATATGGTCATGTAAGTACAGTTTACCGATTATGAGATTTTTCATGTAGAATGCATTCATTTTCTGTTATAATTCTGTTATAATTACGAAGGAGCTGTAAATCTATGCATTCTAAATGCAAATGGTAAATAACGAAACTATAATTTTATTATTTTGTCACTGAACATGCCACTGCCTTTGAATTTGTCTACAATAAGATATATACACCATAAAGCCTGATATATGAAATAACTGTACCCCAGTAGAACAACATTCTACGAGTATTGAGTTTATTTCTAGTAATTTGTTTTGTTTTTGCTCTAATCCAGAACTAAAATGTGAGTGAATTATAAGTCATTATATTGATGTAAGCTAATTGTGTATATGCCCCTTTACGAGCGCGATTTTATGTCAGGTTTGATTGCTATACACATGGGGAAAATGTGGTGTTAACGAGCATGTCAGGTTGATCTTTATTTTCATTGGTTTGTATGTGTTAAGTCTCTGTCTCTCCCTCCCGGGAAAAAATGAGAGATTTGAGTGGTGAATAAGGAGAGAGAGGAGAGAGCTGATCCAAACGATTGAGGGACAGATTGCAGAAATACAGTAAATTAATTTTAAATAGTAAATTAATACTTTTGAAGTGTACATAGTCTGTGTGTAAACATGAGTGGTTCAGTTCATTCTGTTGTTAATATTTGAATTCGGAGTGTACGTTTTTTCCGTTACTGCGGTCACGTCATTAGCTCGTAAATAGCGCTTAGACAGACTGTACGTAAAGTTATCGTCAAATATAACTTTCAAAAAAGGACAACCGGACTGAAATCTTCGTGAATTCATCCTGTAATTGACCCGAGGGAGACCAGATAGCGCCCCAGATTACCTTGAGGTCTGGGGTTCCTCTGGCTGCGTTGGAGTGTGACCTACATCGGCCGCCAGGGACAGCGCAGGAGGAGGCCTTCCACGGTGCTTCGCGATCATTTCACAGTTCCTAAAGTAATTCAGGTATCCTTGTTTGCCTTTTTGTTTGCGCTCAGGAGAGTGAAGAGGCCAGTTTCAGTTTCCACGGCCACTACGCACTCAAGCCACGATTCAGGCCTGCTCCGGGGTGGGTTGTGAGAGTGTTTAGCCCCTGTCACACTGCACGTTGTGTGTGTTATCTGTGTGTGTTATCTCTCTGTGTGTGTGTGGGCCCACAGTGTTTAGTATCAGTTCATCTAGTGTTATTCAGCGCGCTTAAGAAATGTGAGTGTTCAGAGTAGTATTTTGAAACACCAAGTGAATTATTCTGTACATGTCATTTCAAGGGTGTTCATTTGCTCAATTAACTTGAAGTGTATTTGACACAGAGGTAAATTCAGTATATCTGTCACATATAATATTTCCCTTTTTGGGGTTATATTATACCAAATTTGAGTAACTTGATTGAGTAATATTTAGCAAATTTGAATTTAAGTTATTTCTTACTCTATAATTCTACTCTAATTAAATTCTGTATATTTTTCTACTTCAAGTGTTTTCTTTATTCAACAGAGTTTATTCTTAACCAGTGAACTTGTGTGAGCATAGATTTATTCTGAGTAGTTTTCCAAAAGAAAAGTATTTATTTCAGTGACTTCAGAGGGGCCTTTTAATACAACATCTCTTAGGCACTAGTTTATTGAACCTGGTGCTGCCCCCTTACTGAACCGCAAGAAAAGGCGGTAGGGGGCGCTACATAACAGTCAGATTTTTTTTTCCCCCAATGGAGCAGATTATTGAAAAGTTAGACAATAAATAAGAAGTTTGCATATATGTTTGCATACATATATTTTTTTTATATATTGATTGAGAATGGAGCTTTGAGGAAGGGAAAACCTTTTAAAATGTTTTATTCAGAGGCCTAAAATGAGCAAAATTATGCAATTTAATGCAGATGTTGATATTTACATGTAAATGGCCCAAAGTAATTTGACATTGTATATCCTTAAGATTATATTTAAATGTTTATACTCATGTTTTATATTTAATGCTCTGTAGTTTTTTACTGTGGGGTGCAAAACATATATGTAATGCAATACAATAATGATTGAGAGATTTACACATAAATATTCCTCAAAAGCCTGTTTTGTCATATTTGATAATCACATTTCAACATGAATAAAATATAATCAAATAACCCAATTAATCAATTTATAACTTGTTTGAAATGTGTTTTTATGGATTTTTGTTGTTGTTATTCTCTCTATGACAAATAAACCTACCATTACAATTATAGACTGATCATTTCTTTGTCAGTGGGCAAACGTACAAAATCAGCAGGGGATCAACTAATTTTTTCCCCCACTGTACAACAAAAGGCAATTTACCAAAAATAGTATACTATCAATCCGATGACACAATGCATGCAGGAGATTGTAGGTTTTTCAGCAAAGTTTTAATTAAGAGGCCTTAGAAATTTGATCATGATAAAGTAGGCTTAGGGTTAAAGGAAGTGTTCAACGGAAAAAAAAAAGAATGGAACTTTGTCATCACCCTCATGTTGGTCCACACACAGACAAAACATTTCTCAAAATTTCACTAAATATCTTCTTTTATGTTTCACAGAAGAAATAAAGTCATAAAGACCATCTTGAGGATGAGTAAATGATGACAAAACTTTTATATCTGGATGGATTGGCCCTTTAAGAACATGTATAATTAAGATGTGGTTTTGTAACTCCTATGCCCTAAAATATTGCCTTTGCAGACAGCTCACTAGAGCACATGAGAAAGACCCTGTGTGATGCTCTGAATGCTGTATTACTAATGTGAGCAATGGACTCACACTAGGTGTTTGCTGGGTAATCAACTGTTCTCTCTTTATGGCCCTTTTAGGGCAAATGGTCTGGCTTCAAAGTGCTGATTGATTCAATTACAAATTCAGTTGAGCCCTCTTAATTGTAATTCAGGGAAAAGGTCGATATTATGCAAGTTTACGATATAGCCTACTCTGTGCTTGAATAATCAGAAATGAACACTGGAGGTTCACAGTTTAATGAGTGGCGTGCACTAGGATCTGTTGATCTCATTTGGTTTCTTAGTTAACGGGAGTTAATGTCTGCACTTATATCTCAGTCTAACAGATGTGTCAGTCCTGCTGTTTTCTGTGACAACCTCAGATGTGTGGCAACTGTGCATTTTTCATGCTCTTTGCATGGCTCACATGCATGCAATTATTCAGGCGAACACACAGTGTTCTGTGGAATATCCCCACAGTCAGTGGGTTGTGATGGTTTATGAATTCTGGAATGCTGAACTCCCTCAGTGTGTGTAATGACTTTGTGGGTTTAGCATCACAGCTGTAGCTTTCTATGACGCCATCACGGCTGGAGAAAAACAGATCCAACGCAAGGTTTTACAAAACATTGCCTTGAACTGGTTTCTGCTCCAACCTCCTTTGGTTTTTGACTTTCAGCTAATGAGGCTCCTTACTTAAAGCTTTAAAGGGGGAGAAAAAAAATCCAATATAAATCAAACCATGATTTTGTTCATTTGCGTTAACTGTCATCCCTTAAAGGTTGTTTGCTGTTGGGACTGATCACTGTCTTCATTTCTGTGTGCAAGTCAAAGCAAAGATCTATAAATAATGTACTGAACAACAACAAAAAAAAACTTTATTTTTCTTTTTTTTTCTTTTTTTTGTTGCAAAAATAAATAAATGAAATAAAACAAATAAATGTATTTAAATTAATAATAATAATAATAATAAATACAAATTATTAGAAAAAGGAACTATTTCTGTCAGATCCTTAAATTTAATATTGTTGGTATAACCTGATTTTGGATTATTCAGTTTGACATTGATAACTTAAAAAAAAAAAATCAATTTACATGTTACTACATGATGCACATTATTAGATTAACATTTTATCCAATGAATTTATATTGAAGATTCTAAAAATGTACTTGAGAAAGACAAATTGGTATAATATTAAGCCATATTTTCAGAGAATAATTTATTTGATCAAGTTTATTGTTATTTCAAATACACACATAATCGTTATATATATATATATATATATATATATATATATATTAACCAAATAATTTTTTCATAACTAATTAACTTAACACGTTAAACTGACAGCCCTAATATATATATACATACATGTTTGTGTGTGTTTGTGTGTATATATATATATATATATATATATATATATATATATATATATAGCCTATATATATATATATATATATATATATATATATATACGTGTGTGTGTCTGTTTGTGTATATATATATATATACGTGTGTGTGTGTGTGTGTGTCTATGGAAGTAAATGATTAGGGTAATTGTTAAAACGTCTAATTAAGGCAGATGCAAAGAAACTATTGATGAATGTTGAATAACATTTAAGTTTATACTTCATGTTTCTATGAGCTATTTCACTCCTGACCATTTTTCACGAGTTCACACTTACATATAATAAAGTTTTTGCGTATTTGGCGTGCTGTCTGAAGGGAGGGCTCCGAGCTCGGAAGTTTGGCCTGAACCCAGAGTACCCCCCTATAGGACAGGAATAGTTGTAAGTGCGGAGAAGGGGTGGCGGAGGGATGCTAGAAAACTGTCAAGGAACAGGTGAGTCATATACACACCTCTTATCTTGATAACTGGGTTTATTATTGATTGTGCTCCTCTCGTGTTAATTAGGTTAATTATCTGAACGTGCTCCTCCCGAACTTTGTTACTAAAACATTGTTAAATTTTTACATGAGTGTCTATCAATAGATTTCCTTTGAAAGTGGTTGGAAAAGCGTCCTAAAGGTTACGGCATGAACGATAAACCAAAGTTTTAGGCCTTTAAAAGTCATTTTCAAAGGTGAGCTGGTATGTGAAATTGTGAGTAATGGCTATTTGATCTGAAGGCTATCAGTCCTTTCAGACTCAATGATTTGAGGTCTTGGCCATGTGATGGTACAAGATGATGTAAACCCGTGTTGGGAGTCAAACCCCCAGAATGTATTAAATGCTCAGCTAGCCCATGTTTAATCAACTATGTATCCATGTGGCAACTGGTCTGTGTCAGTCCATCGCTCAATTTGCCCGACAAGGTCCAGAAGATGAGTAATGGGCAGGGGCGTAGCCATCATTTCAAAAGTGGGGGGGACGGAATGTCTAGTGTTATACCTGTTTTTTGTTGTTGTTTTTTTTTCAGTTAACCCTTGTCTAATTGACAGGTTTTATTTTTAATCATACCTTTTTGCTTAATATGCTTTATGATTATATTATTATATATGATTGTAAAATAGAAGGAAAGAAAGAGAGAAAAAAGAAAAAGAAAGAAAGAAATACAACAGCTTGTCACTGGGACAGTACCCTTAAAAGCACATCTTTGTACCTTATTTACCCCAAAAAGTTTCATAGTTGTACATTACGGTACATATTGGTACTCTATATGTGCACCTTTTTGAGTATAAGTTACAAAGATGTCCTTATAAGGGTACTATTGTTTACATATTTCAAACTGTATTTTCAGTGTGTTGTATGTACAGTACATGGCTCACAGTAATGGATACTTGCACATTCACATACTTCTTTATTCTGTTCTGTTCTATTATACATTAGTCTGATTAGTCTATGTTAAAAGAAATATCTTATCATAGACAATGCTGTAAATAATCTTTACCTCTGAAGCCTCACTGAAACTCTCTGCCTCATTCACTCTCAGCTGTGAATGCACTTCTGCCTCTGTCTATAGCAAATAAAGCAGTGTTTGAAACATGTACATACAGGGAATAGTGACATACAGAAGAAAATAACACATTAAGTACACTGCTGGACAATAACCAATCATTTGTATCCTAAATTATTTTTTAACACTTTAGAATGATAAACACATATTCACTATTAACTATGACTTTTACTTCAATAAACTCTTCATTTACTGCTTATTAATAGCTTGTAAGGTAGTCGTTGTAGTTGTTAAGTTTAGGATTATGGGATGCAGAATATGGTCATGAAGAATACAGAATTAACATGTGCTTAAGTACTAATAAACAACCAATATGCCAGCTAATAATTACCTACTGTAGTTAAAAATTATAGCTGAGAAGTTGTTCATCATATTTTTTATTTTTCTATATTTGACTAATTATGTGTTTTCTATGATTGGTCCATATATAATCCTACAAACGCTTGTGTATTAAAAGCCACTCTTCTCACCTGTCAGTCACTGTGTGTCGTCCTGATTCTGTCCTAACAAACCTAGGCTGACTGTTTCTTGTTCATTCTTGACAACACATAAAAACGTCAAATTAGTGCAATAATGACAGAGCAGCCCTAAATTAAGATCGGTCCTGTATCAGATCAGTGCTTGCATACTTGATTGAAATAGGCCTACATCATGTAGAATTGGCAGAGTGTCACAATGCTGCAAACGCTGTAAAATCTCAGTTCAACATTATCTTTATTCTTATTTGAAGGGTTCTGATAACATACATACGTGTTAAAATAAAAGACGTCACAAAAGAGTTACGGAAAAATACACTGAATATAAATAAGTGCATGTTTGTCCAGGCAACTTTTTATTTCTCCGTATAATGAACATCAAAACTTGCTATTTATTCAGCAAGAGCAATAGGCAGAGTCACTCAACATTGTGCAACATTATTCGGATACCACATGCCAACTTACACTGCTTGACTTTTTCGTAAAAAAGGAGTGAAGAGTTTCTTGCCGCTTTGAACTCATCTCGACCTCTAATGAATGATGGATACAGCGCGGGACCGCGGGCGCGAGCCTGGGCATGTCGTGACGTCACAAACTGAGTGACTGATTGGCATGGAAACGTAAACGTCATGTATAAATGATCCTGTCTCTTTGAATTTTAAATCATTCTGCATTTATATACATTGCTCCATTAAAACCTCAACATGTCGAGAACACAACTGTCCGATGAAAAAGTGCGGGGGACGAATTTACTTTTTATAAAAAGTGGGGGGGACACATCCCCCGCGTCCCCCGCGTAATCTACGCCCCTGGTAATGGGGCATGTTGTTTGGGATTTTTCAAGGTGTGGAGCTTTAGGGGAACATCTATCATGGGTAGCCGGGCAGTGGTGTCATGGTATGTGTCCTCTCATGATGCAGCAACTGGACACATGAGCAGACAGTGAATCAACTGCAATTCCACATGACATGAGAGACCCCACAGATGCTGCAAAAGGCTAAATGCAACAGCCATTATTTTCTGTGTTAAACATCTAACGTAATATATATGACCCATGCTATTTCTCTGCTCGATGTCGCCTGTGTTCCTCAATATAGCTTGAAGGCATACTTTGCCATTCACGTTGCTATGCAAAGAGGTAAATGTAATTATAACATTGCTCTTATTGCTAGAGGCGTGCTCATCGGAGGTGAGAATGTGGGGGTGTGAGTGTGAGAATTGAACAGGGAGACACAACAAAGGAAAAAAACAACCCTGTTCACCTTGAATTATTAAATGAGATGCAGAAAAGAAAATCTGGACGATCAGAGCTGTCACGGCTTCATGTCAAAGGTCAAAACGTGGCCCCTGTGAAAAATTCCCATGCAGCTTAAAGGGATCCCCCAGGGCCATCTCTGTTCATGATTCAGATCCACAGGCAGTTTCTTTGTTGGCATTTGACTTACACATCCAGCTTCTTTGTTTTAAAAGAGAAACTGAGAGACAAAAGGCAAAAAGAAAAAGAAAACCCTCATCTCTCACATTTACTCGAGCAAACAACATTGCATTATTGTAATAATATTAGAAAAAAATCTTCCAATAAAGTGACAAAAAATATTGTCCTGATATGTAATATTAATAATATTTCAATATTGTCTTCACCAAATAAATATCTGGATTTAAATACTGTTTTTAGATTTTTGATTGTCCTCCCATTTTTTTTTTTTACCATCTCCATCCCTTTTCAATTGATCAATCATAACCATGTATTCCAGAGAGTCACGTAATACTAATAATAAAATATTGAAATGATAAAATAATATAATTTCATCAAAACAACTGATGAAAGAGATTAGAGACATTAGTCTTCAGACTCCAATAAACCAATTATAAACAAGAGAAGCTTAATCCTCTTCATTTCAAACAAGAAGAGTCACAGTAAACAATAATAAATCAATTTATTTGCTTTTTTCTGTTTATTGTACTCTTTGGCACTGTTTGTTGAGTACAGAACAGCCACAATAGTCAACATAAGACTTTTTTTGAAGTTGTCAAGTGTATCATCACAAGTCCTCTATATTACTCAATTACACGTCTTCCACCGATGAATATGAATCAAACGTGAATATGAAATATGATATGGTTGGAAGACTTGGTGAGTAAAATGCCGGCCACATGCCATGAGCATCACTTCAAGCACATGATGAAAGATTCTTTCTTCTATTACAACCTGTCCTTTTTCCCTTGACCTTCAGTTCTTACTCATTAGAGATGGGAAATAATGACATTACCAGACTCCTTTCCTACTGTGCTGAGATAATTATCTAGTGTTTGATTTATATAACCCTAGGCGTTTGATTTCTTGAAAGCGCTAATAATGCTGACACTTGCATGCTATTGAAAGCCATTCAATAGCTTTTGGCAGGGATATGTCTCAATCATAGTCATTTAAATGAATCCTACAGTTCAAGGCGTTAAGACACTGCATTGGAGAGCTTTCTGGCACACATCTGCACAGTCAGCGGAAGTGGGAGCGAGATGATTGAGAAACACAAGATGACAAGCGCAACCCTTGCAATGCTCAGATAAGTGAATGCAGCAAAAGCATCTGTCAGATTTCAATGCGCGCGATGCTAAATGAGGATGCTGCTGAAAATGAATTTGAATTTATGCAGGTGCTAATTAGATGATGTGGATTCAATTAGCCACATGTGGATGATAAAGAAATGTTTACATCTCTGATTTGTTTTGAATTATAGAAGTGTAATAGTTGGGGCTTAGTAAAATATACAATAGAAAATAAAATACAGAGCTTATTTCATAATTTCCTCATTTCATCACACTGATTACTTTTTATAGTGTATTGGTTAACGAGGAGACAAACATGTCAGTGAAGTGCTTGAGATGAAATGTGAGACTGAAGAAAACAAAGGAAACTCAAGGTTAATATCACTTGAAGGAAATTATATTGTGAGTCATTTCCAATCAAGCTATAATTTTGACAAATTATGCAAAGAGCGTGAAAACACTGTTTAATTGTGTGTATTTAGGATGCATTACATGCTTTGAAATTAGGCAGCGGCTATTTACACTGTGTAAATAGCAATTAGATGCTATTTACACCAAGTGCAAATAGCATATTTTTTTAGTGACAGATGCTATTTACACTAAGTGCAAATAGCGATGGATTCTATTTACACTATGTTAAAATAGCAAGATTTTCTGCTATTTATACTACTTATTGCAAATAGTGGCAATTATCTGCACCTCAATATTGTAGTACATTATAAAACAGTACGCAATAATAACGTATTGAGTGTAAATTATAATTTTAATTCAAATGTATTAAATGGATGCCACCTTATTGAGACAATAAAGCCCTCCCTACACCTACCCTAACCCTACCCGATACTTTATTTTCAACTTTTTGATTATTTCCTTAATTTTTATTGAAAATAAATGCTTTTCTGATGCGATATGAGATTTGAAAAAGGAGAAAAAAAAATTTGGCAAAAGGTGGGCTCGAACTCGGGTCAATCGCGTCAAAAAGCATGCGCCTTACCATCTACGCCACGAGGGAAAACAAATTCTTAAAGATAGTAAATTATGTTTATCTGAAAGTGTAACAATGCAAAAAGGTTTTCTGTAAGGGGTAGGTTTAGGGGATAGGAAATATTGTTTGGTCAGTATAAAAGTAATAGAAGTCTATGGAAAGTCCCCACAATTCACAGAAACAAATGTGTGTGTGTGTGTGTGTGTGTGTGTGTGTGTGTGTGTGTGTGTGTGTGTGCATGTTTATGTGGTTTATGAGGACACAAATTTGTATAATGACATGGGTATGACAGAGGTATTACAATATGAAGGTGGTTTATAAGGACACTGCCTATGTCCCCGTAATTCAAAAGTCTTAAAAAACATACTAAATGGTGTTTTTTTGAAAATCTAAAATGCACAAAGTCTCCTGTGAGGGCTAAGTTTAGGTGTAGGGTTGGTGTAGGGCAATAGCACACACAGTTTGTTCAGTATAAAAACCATTACGCCTATGGAGAGTCCCCATAAACCACAAAAACCAACATGTGTGTGTGTGTGTGTGTGTGTGTGTGTGTGTGTGTGTGTGTGTGTGTGTGTGTGTGTGATTTTAGAGCAGTTTGATGAGGGCTGAGGTCTAGTGTGGTCTGATTAATTTTATTGGATTTCTGAGTAAAACCTTCAAACTTCAAGCTTTTAAAAGTTTTAATACCTAAACTAACCCTAACCCTAAAGTTATTGATAAGCCAGTATCAAAATTTGTCATCAAACTTTATCTGTTTAGTTATGTTGTGGCTAAATATCAGCATTATATCAGCTATTGTTGACCCTGTTCTATAAAACATGGTCGGCTAGTAACGTAATTACATATTTAAGCATGACAGTAGTTCAGCTATTGTACTCCTCTGTCTAATAATAAATAATAATGATTAACAGCAATAGATTAACAAATTTCATGTTTTATGCATGCATTGTAAGCTTTATTAAAAATAAACTCAGAAAAAGCTGTAAAGGTGATTTTTATATTTTTTATATTTCAATTATTCAGATTTATATCTTTTTGAATTTATCACATCAATTCAAAGGTAATACAAGCTATATGTTTGTAAAGCACACCATAGTCTTTGCTGCAGCTGCTGGATTCAGTGCAGCAGGATGAAGGAGAGCAGAGAACAGCAGAGGAACAGGAAGCTCTGAGTGACGCTCTCAGCTCCGTTACACAGGTTCCCTGAACAGCATGAGATACCCTCCATAGCAGGAATCAAGTTTGGGACATCGCAAATAGATTTAGAGACACAACCTTTAACAGCCGTTGTCTGACCTCCCAAACTTGCTGAAGAAAAGATTAAAGAAGAAAACAGTTAGACTCAGAATGAAGTTGGCCACTGGTGTGATGTGAGAAAGAATTTTCTTCTCTTTCCAGATTCTCACTTGTTGCATTAAAGCAGTGGCCTTCACTCCCTGAACAGCTCACTGTTTTTGAGCAGCTCTGTCCATCACAATAATAACATTTCTTTCCATTGGGAGTGTTATTGCTGAGATCTACAGGAGGGAAAAAAAGATTTGCTTTACATGGTGCTGGTCTTATTGTGCACACAACATTGTAAGTGTTCATTGTACCAAAGAAAATAATTTTGTCTTCCTGATCTTTCGTGGACAAAGTAACAATTCGCTCTGCCTGCAAAGCAACATTTGTTTTCGGGCTGATGTCACATTTCTGATAGAAAATAAAGTTCCATCTGATTTATTTGTTGTTAAACTGTTTTATTTCAGTAAAGTACAATACCTGGAGCATCTTGGGCGTTACAGAGTTCTGTGTTACAGCACGCGGAAGAGACTCGTCTAATGCCAAGGTTGACAGATCCACTTGGACAGACAGATGGAGCACAGCTTTTAACCTGATATGTAGTACTGTTGACTAAAAACACACAAGTGATACAGGATCGAGCAGTAATAATGAACATTATTTTGATTAAAAGTTTATTGATATGTCAAAATAGAAAGTGTTTCCAATAGTGTATTAAAATTATTTATTAGAGATCGTATAAAAGTATAAGACCACTAGAAAAAAAATATTTAAATTGTTTTTTCTCATGTCACACTAATTTTTTAATTTCAAATTATATTATCATAATGATTTCAGTAATATATGTAGAACATTCTAAGCATGCAATAAATTCTGTTCAGAAAAGAAGTTCTGTGTCAGTTATGAATACATTACACTGACCTTACCAGTAGCTGTTGCACTGAAGCAGTTGGTAAATTCAGTGAGACACTGATGGCTCTGGTCACAAGAACCCGACACACTTATGCAGTTATGACAGTTGAGAGAGTGTCCTTTAGTAGTTAAAAAGAGAGAGGCGGTTAGAGAGAGACATATAGTTTGTACCCAATAACATTACAAAAACTATATTTTGTACCTCCAGTAAATAGAACGAACAGAAGAAAAAGTGAGATTTGCAGATCCATCTTTGATCAGGAGGTGAATGAGATAAAGTGCCTGTTTCAGCACTCATTTTATAGCTCATCAGACAGGGAAATAAGGAAACCTCACCCCAAAAATGATCATTCTTTCATTTTCTCACCTTTATGAAAATACAAACCTGTTTCACTTACATATTTTCTTCGGCATTCCATACAGTGACGTACAGATGGGTCCAGTGTTGTTCATACAGGTCCAACTCGTTTTGTTTCTTTTTTTTTTTTTTTTCACAAGTAAGAGTTTAAATTAATTTTGTGATTCCTCAATCTTGACCGTTAGACTTCAGCTTTGCGTACAGTATGACCGATTTTAATGTGATTGATGAAACCAGGCAAGGAATAGTTCCAACTCTCTTTCACTCAAAGAGACCGTTTGTTTTGAAATTTTAAACAAACCCATTAAATTATAAAAAAAATGGTAAGTAAATAGAGGCTAAAGTATGTAAACAAACTTTGATGCTTTCTTGAGTAAGCCAGGCAAAAGACCCAGATCGCTTGTGTGTTCGGGCATTCTTGAGCTGGCCCCGCCACAAAAAAGTTATTGTTCTCATAATATTTTCCTATGGACAAGTTTATTATGACAACAAAATTGTCAATACCAGATACATTTCACAATAAGCCAATGCATGTGCAGAAATTGAATACTCAAATGTAAAATTAAATCTTCATCAAGAATAGAGTGATCCTTGTGAAAGATACAAAAGTTATTCAGTCATGAGCAATGATGGCGCCGAGCATGGCAGCCGTGTTGCGAGCTCCAAGAAAACTCTGCAGTTTTTCTTATGTTTCTTATGTTTTATTTGTTATTTTGTTGTTTCACGTGTTAGATGTTGTCAGTATAACTGTCTACGATAGACACACGCTTTTGAACATTGGTTCCTTCGTCGCGCAACGCAAACCGGACTTTGAGTTCCTGAACGCCGGCGCCTTGTTTACAGACACCGCATCAGAGCCCTTTGTCTGGGCTGCACGATCGCGACCGAGGAAACGCCGCCGGAAAAGGGGGAAGAGAGCCGGCGTCCTTGTCAGACTCAGACGCCGTCCCCTCCGACCTCCTCTCCCAACTATTTTGCTGGCTAACGTTCAGTCACTGGACAACAAACTCTGTGAACTGCGGGCACGCATCTCATACCAACGGGAAACAAGGGACTGCTGCATTATTTGCCTCACAGAAACAGTGGTTCCAGACTCAGCCATCGAGCTTACGGGGTTCTCCGTGCACCGCTCGGACAGAACGAAAGAGCTCACAGGGAAAAGCAGAGGTGGGGGCGTCTGTTTATTTATCAACAACTCGTGGTGTGATGAACGGAACCTACACTCTATTAAATCCTCCTGCTCCCCTGATCTGGAATTTCATATGCTTCTGTGTCGACCATTCTGGCTACCGAGGGAATTTACAGCGATCATAATCACAGCTGTTTACATTCCCCCTCAAGCCAACACAGACCAGGCACTCAAGGAACTGTATGGGAATATAAGTGAGCAGGAAACCGCGTACCCAGATGCAGCGTTTATTGTTACGGGGGACTTCAACAAAGCCAACTTCAGAACAATAGCTCCAAAATACTTCCAACACATCACCATCAACACGCGTGGTGATCGTGTACTTGATCACTGCTACTCTCCATTCCGGGACGCCTACAAATCGCTCCCCCGCCCACCTTTCGGCAAATCGGACCACTCTTCCGTTCTGCTCCTGCCTGCTTATAGGCAGAAACTGAAACGAGAAGCACCCGCCCTCAGGACAATTCAATGCTGGTCGGACCAATCAGACGCTATACTACAGGACTGTTTTGATCACGTGGACTGGGACATGTTCCGGGCAGCGTCTGATGCAGCGTCTGATGACGACATAGAGGCGTACTCAGATACTGTAACGTGTTTCATCAGGAAGTGTGTAGAGGATGTAGTACCGACAAAAACAATCCGCATCTACCCCAACCAAAAACCGTGGATTAACAGCGATGTTCGAGCAGCCTTGTCAGCGCGGACATCTGCCTTTAAATCCGGAAACTCTGACGATCACAAACAAGCCAGTTATGATCTCAGGAAATCAATCAAAGCTGCCAAACGACAATATAAAAACAAAGTTGAAGAACAATTCAAAACCAACAACGCAAGAAGCATGTGGCAGGGTATCAATAACATCACAGATTTCAGAGGGAATAAACCAGCTACTGTGAACATTGCCGCCTCTGTACCGGACGAACTTAATCACTTTTATGCTCGTTTCGAGGCTCACAACACCGCCCACACAGAGCGCGCTCCCGCGGCTGTAGCAGAAGAGGCGAGCGCACTTTCCTTTTCTGTCGCAGATGTAACCCGATCCTTCCGACGGGTGAACATCCGCAAGGCTGTGGGTCCCGATGGCATCCCAGGCCGTGTGCTCCGAGCATGCGCATTCCAACTGGCCGGGGTTTTCACAGACATTTTTAACCTTTCCCTCTCTCTGTCTGTGGTTCCCGCATGCTTCAAAAAATCCACCATTGTGCCCATACCAAAGAAAAATAAAATCACATGCTTGAATGACTGGAGGCCCATTGCTCTGACACCCATCTTCAGCAAATGCTTTGAGAAACTCATCAGAGACTACATCTGCTCTGTGCTGCCTGACTCACTGGATCCCCTACAATTCGCATATCGCAGAAACCGTTCCACAGACGACGCTATTGCCTTCACCCTGCACACTGCTCTCTCCCACCTGGAAAATAAGAACACCTATGTGAGAATGCTGTTTGTGGACTACAGCTCAGCATTCAATACCATAGTGCCTGCCACACTGGTTGAGAAGCTCCAGACTCTGGGACTAAACGGATCTCTGTGCAGCTGGATCCTGGACTTCCTGACAGGCAGATGTCAGGTGGTCAGAATGGGCAACAACACTTCATCCCCGCTGACCCTCAACACTGGTGCTCCTCAGGGCTGCGTCCTCAGCCCACTCCTGTACTCCCTGTACACACACGACTGTACAGCAACACACAGCTCCAACGTCATCGTCAAATTTGCTGACGACACAACGGTGATAGGCCTGATCACTGACAGCGATGAGACGGCCTACAGAGAGGAGGTGAGAACCCTGACTAAGTGGTGTCAAGAGAACCACCTCTCACTCAACATCGACAAGACCAAGGAGCTGGTGGTGGATTTCAGGAGACAGAGCAGAGAACACACACCCATCACCATCGACATGACACCTGTGGAGCGAGTAAACAGCTTCAAATTCCTCGGTGTTCACATCACTGAGGATCTCACATGGTCCGCTCATACAGATGCAGTGCTGAAGAAGACACACCAACGCCTCTTCTTCCTGAGACGGCTGAGGAAGTTTGGAATGAGCCCCAGCATCCTCAGATCATTCTACACCTGCACTGTGGAGAGCATCCTGACAGGCTGCATCACCGCCTGGTTTGGAAACAGCACTGCTGGCAACCGCAAAGCTCTGCAAAGGGTCGTGCGAACTGCCCGTCACATTGTTGGAGGTGAGCTTCCCTCCCTCCAGGACATCTACACCAGGCGGTGTATAAAGAAAGCCCGGAGGATCATCAATGACTCCAGCCACCCGTCCCACAGACTGCTCTCTCTGCTGCCCTCAGGAAGACGTCTCCGCAGCATCCGATCCCGCACTAGCCGACTGAGGGATAGCTTTTTTCCTCAGGCTATCAGGCTAATGAACAGTAAAAACTAATACACCCTACAGCACACTCCCACTTTACAATATACCACGCACTGCACTTTAATTCCAATACTGTTCAAACTGGACTACCAGTACACTACTGCACTAATACAACAATCTTTTTGCCAGCACTGGATACCATCCAATGCACATCCATGACATTTGCACACCCGGTTTATATATAATCTGCTGCATCTTCGCATATTACTGTGTGTATATAACGTAGAATGTGTACTACATACTGTGTATAATGTGTATCGGTAACTGTATGTCTGTCTAATAGTACACTATGTGTACTGAGTATATGTATGTGTATATTACACATTGTCATCTGTATAAGTCTGTACGTATGTATGGTAATGTCTATATGTAAATTGTTTATATGTAAATTGTCTATATGTAAATTGTTTCTGCAGTGTCTGGAGCACGCTCTCAAGAATTTCACTCACGAAGGCACACGTGCTGTGGTGATGTGACAATAAAAGTGATTTGATTTGATTTGATTTGATGAGTGGTTTTCTCTTTTTCGAGATTAACATAAAAGAGACAGCAGCTTGTAAACGGGGTCGTTTTAATGCACAAATCCAATATAATGATCCATATCCGATTTATTTCTCAACAGTTTCTGTTCACTTCAGACATAAATGACTGTTTATGATATTTGTCAAGCTATCATGTATTCTGAAGTAATCTTGTATGTATTTGTCTGTTAAGCGCAGAGAGAAGCGAGAATGAATGAGCTTCAGGGCGCGAGAGTTCAGAGACAACATGGATCTTGGTGACACACAAAACAGCTTCAAGCACTGAATATAGCTATTTGATGTATTTGTATACTTGAATTGTGTAAAATCGCTTGAATGTTTTAACTGGCAAGTCTTAAAAACACATGCTAATGAAAAACTTTAATGAGGAGGCAGCAGTGGGGTCTTGCGATCTCAGAGACATGACGCAGCTTTCAATGACACACAAAACAGCTCACAAGCACTAAATGTAGCTCTTTAATGTGTTTTTGTGCTTGAATTGTGTAAAATCACTGGAATGTTTTAATTTACAAAGCTTTAAAAGACATGTAAATGAGGTTTCGTGAGAACGGAGGAGTGGCTGATCAGTCATCTGTTCCAAGCGTCTTTCAAACTGTTCTCTGGCCATCAGAGACCCGATCTTGTCACAGTCAGATTTGTTGGTTTAGCATTTCAGTGTGAAGGAATTTTATGTATTTGTATGCTTAATCTATTAAAAATGAAAGCGAATAATGGGAGTTTAAAGATTTCTTATCCTGAGGCTCCCTATAGTGGACTGCAATTGTCCTCTAGAGGGGACATTTTTGCTCAGACAATGTAAGTCTATGGGATTTTTTTTTATATTTAACAATTATTTATAGGAGAACTGTAAGTCTGATCAGTCTGAAAAGATATAGCAACAAACGTCTCGGTTACGTACGTAACCCTCGTTCCCTGATGGAGGGAACGGAGACGTTATGTCGTGACGACATTAGGGGATTTACTTGGAAGCCCCGACTGCCTCTGATAAGAGAAAACGCCAATGAAATTTGGCTAGTGGATTTTGCATACCTGAGCCACTCCCCGTGCATACGGGTATAAAAGGGCGACAGGTGCATCCACTCATCAGGTTTTCCGCTGAGGAGCCGAGAACGTGTCCCTGGCAACCAGCGATGGTTCGAGATTGTGGCATGGGGACATAACGTCTCCGTTCCCTCCATCAGGGAACGAGGGTTACGTACGTAACCGAGACGTTCCCTATCTGTCGGTCACTACGAGTTATGTCGTGACGACATTAGGGGTCTATGGAAAGCGCCACAACCTGAACCCCGTCACGACCTTGTGGCATGCAGATGTTGACAAGCTAGTGCGTGACAGACAAATGCGATGCGAAGGTCGCAACCTTCCCGTCGCCCCAGCGCAAATTCGCTAACCTTGGTGCCCGCAGGGACCACTGAGTACATTGCTGCTGGAGATAGCCAAGCCGCTATTCCTTTCCCCAGAAATCGGAAGGGATTTCGACCTTCTATGAAAGACTGCTTCAAGTCTTTCCTGTTTGTTGTTACAGCCCGGCAGTAACGACGGGGAAGCGAGCCTTCCGGAGAAGGGCGCTACGGAGGCCACACCCTGCCCGAAGGGAGGTAACGTGTGGAGACACTGGTATGGACTGGCCCAAGCCTGGGGCAGTGCTACATACGCCTGGACCCTGGGGCAGATCCTACCTAGAAGAAGGGAGGAAGGCTGCCAGCAGGGCCTGACAGAGCTCTGTCAAAGGGAAGACACGGGTTTACCATGAGGGAAACCGTACCGTGGATGAATACACTTGTGGGATCACCCGAAGGGAATCAGGCCGCACGGGCACCTAGCCGAGTACAGGGGCTGACCGGAGACCCGGGCAAGCTAACACCGGTACTGGGCCTGGCGTCAGACTGCTCTGCCCAGCCTGACTGCCGGGGGTGCTGGAGGAACTCCGCCAGGGTTCGCCGTCCGGGGAACTAAGTGGAGGAGAGAATAGGCGCTCGTATCCCCGGGTAAGGGGGAATGGCGCAGCAAGCGTGACACCGGCCAACTCTTCCCGCCACTTACCTGTTACCCAACACACGGGAAGAGACTGGCTCAACGCGGAGACTGTAAAATCTCGCGAAGGTGTTCGGTGTCGCCCAGTCCGCAGCTCTAGAGATGTCTGCCAAAGAGGCGCCGTGCGCCAGCGCATAGGAGGAGGCAACACTCCGTGTGGAGTGAGCCCTCACCCCGAGGGGGCACGGCTCGCCTTGGGATTGGTACGCCAAGGCGATGGCATCCACTATCCAGTGGGCCAACCTCTGCTTGGAGACAGCCTTCCCTTTCTGCTGACCTCCGTGGCAGACAAAGAGCTGCTCAGAGCTTCTGAAGCTCCGGGTGCGGTCCACGTATATGCGCAGCGCTCTTACGGGACACAGCAACGCCAAGGCTGGGTCTGCCTCCTCCGAGGGCAGTGCTTGCAGGTTCACCACCTGATCGCGGAAGGGCGTGGTGGGAACCTTAGGCACGTATCCAGGCCGGGGTCTCAGGACAACGTGAGAGTAGGCCTGCCCAAACACAAGGCACTCTTCGCTTACCGAAAATGCTTGGAGGTCCCCGACCCTCTTGATGGAAGTGAGCGCGGTCAGGAGCGCTGTCTTGGCCGACAGGAATTTCAGCTCGACTGAGTCCAGCGGCTCAAAGGGACCCCTCTGAAGTCCAGCCAGGACAATAGAGAGATCCCAGGAGGGCATCAGGGGTGGCCTAGGAGGATTTAACCTTCTGGCACCCCTCAGGAACCTCACGATGAGATCGTGCTTCCCCAGGGACCGGCCGTCCACTGCATCGTGATGGGCCTCAATAGCAGCCACGTACACTTTCAAGGTGGAGGGCGACAGCCCGCGCTCCAACCTCTCTTGCAGGAAAGAAAGCACCACTCCAATCGTGCATCTTCGGGGGTGCTCCCGCCGAGAAGAACACCAGTCCGCGAACAGACTCCACTTCAGCCTGTGGCAGGCCACTCAAGTCTGCCGCGTCCCATCCAGGAGCCGCACATGGCGGTTCCACAGACCTGGACGCGGGTGCCGTATGGTGCCGAGCCCCTGAGAAAGAAGGTCCTTCCTCAGAGGGATGCGCCAGGGAGGGGCTGTCGCGAGGAGGGTGAGTTCCGGAAATCAGGTCCGGGTGGGCCAATATGGCGCAACCAACAAGACCTGCTCCTCGTCCTCCCTGACCTTGCACAGTGTCTGTGCGATCAGGCTCACTGGGGGAAACGCATACTTGCGCAGAGCCCGAGGCCAGCTGTGTGCCAGTGCGTCCGTGCCGAGGGGGGCCTCGGCCAGGGAGAAATACAGCTGGCAGTGGGAGGACTTGCGGGAAGCAAACAGGTCTACCTGAGCTTCCCCGAATCGACTCCAAATCAGCCGGATCGTCTCGGGATGGAGTCGCCATTCTCCGGGGAAGTGAGCTGTCGTGAGAGCGCGTCGGCTGCACGATTGAGCTCCCCCGGAATGTGGACGGCGCGCAGCGATTTGAGCTGTGACTGACTCCAGAGGAGGAGATGGCGGGCGAGCTGTGACATGCGGCGTGATCGTAGACCTCCCTGCCGGTTGATGTACGAAACAGCCGCAGTGTTGTCCGTGCGGACCAACACGTGCTGGCCTAGGAGCAGTGGCCGGAACTGCTTTAAGGCCAGATGCAGTGCCAACAGCTCTAGGCAGTTGATGTGCCAAAGCAGTCGAGGCCCCATCCAGAGCCCCGAGGCTGCCTGCCCGTTGCATGTAGCGCCCCAGCCCATGCTGGAGGCATCTGTTGTGACAACAACATGCCGGGACACTTGTCCTAAGGGCACCCCGGCCCGTAGGAAGGCAAGGTCCGACCAGGGGCTGAAAGAGCGGCGACACGATAGCGTGATGGTGACACGACGTGTCCCGCGGCGCCATGCCCATCTCGGGACCCGTGAGTGTAACCAGTACTGAAGTGGTCTCATATGAAGCAACCCGAGCGGCGTGACTGCGGCTACGGATGCCATATGCCCCAGGAGCTGCTGAAACTGTTTCAGCGGAACCACTGCCCTGCCTCTGAAGGAACTCAGGCAGTTCAGCACTGATTGGGCACGCTCGTCCGAGAGACGTGCCGTCATACTCACAGAGTCTAACTCCACACCGAGAAAAGAGATTCTCTGCACAGGGGAGAGCTTGCTCTTTTCCCAGTTGACCCGAAGCCCCAACTGGCTGAGGTGCCGGAGCACCAGGTCCCTGTGACCACCCAACTGTTCTCGCGATCGGGCCAGGATGAGCCAATCGTCGAGATAGTTGAGGATCCTGACGCCCACTTCCCATAACGGGGCAAGGGCGCCCTCCGCCACCTTCGTGAAGGCACGGGGAGACAGGGAGAGCCCGAAGGGGAGGACCCTGTACTGCCATGCCCGCCCCTCGAACGCAAACCGTAGGAACGGCCTGTGTCGAGGGCGAATCGAGACATGAAAGTAAGCGTCCTTCAGGTCGATCGCTGCAAACCAATCCACGGAGTGAACTCATCTGCGTCAACATCTTGAACGGGAGCTTGTGTAGGGCCCGATTCAAGACTCGCAGGTCCAGGATTGGCCGGAGGCCACCGCCTTTCTTGGGCACGATGAAGTAGGGGCTGTAAAACCCCTGCCTCATCTCGGCTGGAGGGACCGGCTCGATTGCACCCTTTGCCAGAAGGACAGCAATCTCCTCGCGCAGGACAGGTGCATCTCGGACTGCCACCGAAGTCTCGAGGATGCCGCTGAACCTGGGCGGCCGCCTGGCGAACTGAATCGCATAGCCGAGTCAAACTGTGCGAATGAGCCAGCGAGACGGGCTGGGTAGCGCAAGCCACGCCCCCAGATACCGTGCAAGCGGCACCAAAGGCCCAATCGACGTGCCCGCAGTGGTGCAGCGAGGGGGAGTAAGGTTGGATGGAACAGAAGGCAGTGCGTTCTGACTCATCCCCACAAAACTCCCTAAGTCCCCGGGGGGACTGGCTAGAGGTGCACGGGGAGGCATCGCGTCCCCAGACCGCACTCTCTTGGCCACTGGCAATATGGGTCCCGGGTGAGAGTGAGGAGGCATTGCGTCGCACACTGTCAGCCCGCAGACCTGGGAACCCGGAGGAAAGGGAAATTGCTCTTTCTTTGACAATGTGGGTACCACTGGCCCTTGAGCCAGTGGCGGAACAGAAACCACAGGATTCTCCACCCGGCCCTCCTCCGGGGGAAGGAGCGACGCTAGCCTCGTCGTCTCCTGGGAAAGAGAAAATTCCTCCATCTCCGGGTTGTGCGCGTCAGGGCCGCTTTGTCGTCTTCCTGGAGGACTTGGCGGCCGGCTGAGGCGCAGGGGGCGCCGCACTCCTGCGAGAGGCTCGACGCACCGGCCTAGGTGACGACTCAGCACGGGGCGGAGCAGCTCTGGAGGACGCAGGAGGGCGCCCACGGCGACCAGCAGACTGGGGCCTGGCCCTTGGGCCAGCGGTGGCAGCTGGAGCATCCCGCCGTTTAGGGAGGATGTGCTGAATTGCCTCCGTCTGCTTTTGTACTGCCGAGAATTGCTGGGCAAAACCCTCGACAGTGTCGCCAAATAGCCCCGTCTGGGAGATGGAGGCGTCGAGAAAGCGTACTTTGTCGACGTCCTTCATCTCGGCCAGATTGAGCCAGAGATGGCGCTCTTGGACCACTAACGTGGACATCGCCTTCCCGAGGGACCGCGCCGTGACTTTCGTCGCCCGGAGAGCGAAGTCAGTCGCCGTGCGCAGCTCCTGCATCAACCCCGGGTCGGGACTACCCTCGTGCATTTGTTTTAGTGCCTTGGCCTGGTGAACTTGCAGGATGGCCATGGCATGCAGGGCAGAGGCGGCCTGGCCCGCAGCGCTGTAGGCCTTGGCGGCAAGTGCGGCCGTCAGCTTACAGGCTTTGGACGGGAGACGCGGACGATTCCTCCAGGTGGCGGCGTTTTGCGGGCAAAGGTGCACCGCAACCGCTCTCTCCACCTGGGGAATATCCACGTACCCCCTGGCCGCCCCGCCATCGAGGGTAGTGAGGACGGAGGAGGGAGACGAGCGGCTTCTGGCCGAGAAAGGGGCCGTCCACGACTTCGTCAGCTCCTCATGCACCTCCGGGAAGAAAGGCACCGGGGCAAAGTGCGGCCGCTGGTCGCGTTTTTGCGCCGATGAACCAATCATCCAGCCGCGAGGGCTCGGGACTGGGCGGTCTGTTGACCTCCAGCCCGATACTCACGGCTGCCCGGGCAAGCATGGCCGTCAGCTCTGGGTCCGGATCGGCAGTGGCGACAACACCCGAGGGGGGCAGCCCCGCCGATCGTTCATCCTCAGAGGACGAAAGCCCATCCCCCGATGCCGCGATCGACATCTGATCCTCGCGCGGCGCACCGAATGAAATGCTGGCGGCCCCGTGAGGCGAACCAGCGAAATCGCTCGGGAACCGGACGGAACAAGCGCTGCGGGAGGAGTAAGAGGTCCGTGGGGGCGTGCCCGGCGGAGAAGCTCTTACTGTCACCCTCAGATCTCCCAGAGCGCCAGCCGGCGGTCCTCTGCTCGAGCCAGAGAGACCGGGACGGGTGGCGGCAGAGGGTGCCAATCCTTTCAGAAAGGAAAGGCGAGAACGCAGCGTTGCCATGTTCATACGCCCACAACAGGCGCATGACTCATCCACAAACGCATCTTCAGCGTGCTGGATGCCCAGACACTGAAGACAACGCTCGTGACCGTCATCCGAGGACAGGAAGCGACCGCAACCAAGAGAACACGGACGGAACGGCATCTTTAAAAAGACGCGAACCGCCCAGTGTTTTAGAAATTTGCTCTTTCAGGTGAAGTGCCCAGGGGAATCGCTGCTGCAGGGACACCGCTGTCTGCACCGTAACGCCACCCAGGAACAAACTTCGAGGCAGACGGCTTTGTGGAGATCTGATCTGTTTTGAAGATTTCTCATCCACTCGGCTCCGAAGCAAAAATCTGATGAGTGGATGCACCTGTCGCCCTTTTATACCCGTATGCACGGGGAGTGGCTCAGGTATGCAAAATCCACTAGCCAAATTTCATTGGCGTTTTCTCTTATCAGAGGCAGTCGGGGCTTCCAAGTAAATCCCCTAATGTCGTCACGACATAACTCGTAGTGACCGACAGATAGGGAACTATACATCAGAGCCCAGGTCTCTGCCGAGTATGGGGCTTGTAGCATTAAAAGCTTATGACATTTCAGTATTTCTCAAGCCAACATTATTAGAATTTAGAAGGAACTAGAAGGAAACAGCATGGTTGTTTTTAAAATCATTAATTATCATTTACTTATTTTTCTTTATAGGTAATCCACATGCAAACTAATTAGATGAGACACAAGACCAAAAAACAACCAGACTGTCACTTAAGAGTAAGCCTACTATAAAATTAATCAAATTTTTGAGCATTGAGTGTGTAAACTAACACCACACTTGTGGAAAAGAAGTACACCTTAGCACAATTTCAAAAAGTGAAGTATGAAATACTTTAAAAATAATGCACTTGAGTACTAACTGAATGTATTTTGTTGGACTTAAATGTTAATTGGAATTAAATGCAAATATATTAGTTTTTAAATGTAGGCTATATTAAATGCAGTTAGTTAAACTATGTTTTTTGGCCCACATTAGTAGGACTTAAGTACGTCTTATAATATGTCATTTTATACTTCCATTGTCTTTTAAATATGGTCAAATTGTACTGCTGAATGTACTAGTGCAAAGGTTTAGATGTGTTAAACCATAGCAAGAAATAATGCCAATAATATGTCTCCTAAATGTGTGCAAGCGACTAAAAAAAAACAGTGATTTTATAAATATTTTGTACACGGATGTGACATACAGTACATTTGCAGATGCATTAAACACAATCTGTATACTTCCTTCTGCCACTGTCAAGAATGTCATGTAGAAGTGACATTCCTGTAGAATAGATAAATAAAAAAAAAACACATGCTGCGGATGAAAATCAACAATTTGAACCAAGCACACCTACTCACAAATTTAACTTAAAATAGTTTTGAACTAACTTTAAACTTAAAAAAAACTTGTTTCTTTTTTGTTGAAAGTTCAGGGAAGTGTTTTGAAGTTTAGAATAAAAATATAGACTTTTGCACTGTCTGCCATTGATCATAAATATTCCATCATAATCTATAATTTCCTGTCATTTTAAACAATGATTTTAAAAGTACCAGGCACATGGATGTGAACATTACAAGTGCATTAAACACATACTGTACATCAGTTTTTTTCAAACCTGTCCTGGAAGCACCCCTGCCCTGCACATTTTGTATGTCTCCCTTATCAGACACACCTGATTCAACTCACCAGCTCGTTAGTAGAGACTGCAAGACCTGAATTGGGTGTGTCTGATAAGGGAAACATACAAAATGTGCAGGGCAGGGGTGCTTACAGGACAGGTTTGAAAACCACTGAGGAACATCCTTTTCCAGTCCCTGACAAATGTTGGATAAATATTCAGTGAATGTAATTAATTTCAATACATTTTGTGTAGACCATGTTTACTATAAACTATGTTGTCAATATCAGCCATTGACCGCCCTGCTTTCTGGATATTGTCATCGGCATCAATCATTAAAACACTGGTTTGGGTACTTCCTTGTTTTATTCTCCTCTTTGGGGCTGGGTGAGTTTGTGGGGGTAAGGGCTCACTAAGGTTATGACTGTTCATGTTCACCCTTAGTAAAAAAAAAGAAAAAAAAAAGTGTAAATTAAATTGATATTGCAGTATCCTTTGTAAAAAAAAAAAAAATAAATAAATAAAAAGGTCATAATTTTCTGTAGGACGGACAGTAGTTCAGCTAAAATGATTATTTCCTTTTGAAATGATCCAACAAGTACAGTATGTGCCGGTGATGTTTTTCCACACTTGAATAGTCTATCTATTACGGTTGCCTTCTATGGCAAACCAAAGAACAAGGAGACATGGGTTGAATTCAAAGTAAACAGTCTTTAATAATCCAAAACGGGGTAACTCAAGGCAGGCAGACACAGGAAAACACAGGGCTTAAGTAGTAAGGACTAAACAAGATTATTAAACAAACACAGGTGGATACTAATGAACTAATAATGAAACAATAAAGACAAGAACAGGAACATAACCAAATATGGGCATACATGAGCATGAACCAAGTCAAGGTGAGCATGTGGAGACAGAAAACACACACAAAACAGTCCTTGGGCGTGACACTATCATATGTTTTAGATATTATTGTTTTACATTAAGATCAGGATTAGAAAGAAGACCACATTATTCTTCAGATGGTGAACAGTATATGCCTATACACCAGCTAGACCTGCATCAAATCACAAATCATTTAAAACCCATAAGAACCCGGACCAATTTCTCCTTATAGGAAAATTATGGGGCATATAAAACAAACCAGATGGACCACTTATAACATGTTTCTGCAGTTGTTTTTGAAAAACAACCCCTCCTTGTGAAAGATCTGTAATGTTACATATATGACACATTGGGCGTTTATGATACATTTTTCATGTTACATATATGTTACATTGGGCATTTATTTCTCAAATGAAAAAATATTTTTTTTTGCTAAACATTAGTTTTATTTCTGTTTATTTGCTTTTCCACAACATAGATTAAAATGATAAATTTTCTGGGAAGATAAAACAAAAACCTTTTTCAGAAGTAATACAGTTTTTATATTTTATTTGCTTTGCCACAACATATTTCAAAACCACATAACTGTGACCATTAAGTTTTACAACAATTTTTTTGTAACGTATCAAAATTCTACCTTTTCAGGTATATGGTTTAACCAGAATTTTTTATTTATTTATTTTTTTTCACAACTCAAAAGTGTGCGAAGTGAATAAAAATAAATAACTTCCTCACACTGGAGGTCAACATGTTAAACGTGCACGTAGATTTGTTAAAATATACTTTGAAATGAGCAGCAGAAAATATAACACTAAAATAACTGAATCAGCTAAATTAATTGAGCAGCTCATTACCATTTTTATTAAAGGGATAGTTCACCCAAAAATGAACATTTGATGTTCATCTGCATACCCCCAGGGCATCCAAGATGTAGGTGACTTTGTTTCTTTAGTAGAATACAAATTAAGATTTTTAATTTAAACCATTGCAGTCTGTCAGTCATATTATTTCAGTCAAAGGGACTCACGGCTTTGAGAGAAAAAAAAAAACATACACAGACAAAATCAAATTAAACCCTGTGGCACCTGACGATATCCGTGTGGCGGATCAGAGGTAAAAAATATATATAAATACTGTTAAGTTTCTTGCACAGATTGATCGTTTCGTGTCTTTAGACCTCAATGTATCATCATGAGCTGCAGGGTTTAATTTGGTTTTGTCTGTGTATGTTTTTTTTGTGTGACTCTCTCTCTCTCTCTCTCTCTCACACACACACACACACACACACACACACACACACACACACACACACATTTAAGGTCCTGATATACTACTAACAAAGTTTTCATTTTTTTCATTTTCGTTCTTTGTGAAGGTATACTGTTTTCGAACATTCCAACACCCCCACGCTGCTGGAGGCGGGCTGTAGATTAATGTAAACGTGTCGCGACGGTCGCGCAAATGCCCTAAACACAACAACAATGCAATGAAGGTGTATCTAGGTCTAGGCGAGCGATCGTACAGGTGCGGATATATTTGTGGCAGTTCAGTTATTCGACACAGTGTATTTATGTTGCTAGTGAATTGGAGATGTTGTTTTCCTGCCTGACCTCCGTTGAATGAGAAACAAACCGGGAAAAAAAATTGCGCGTCAAAGAAGTTCCTGAACCCACCCACCAATTGCGTAATCACCATGGACCAATAGTAGATCAAAGGTATTTAGAAGCCAAAACGAACTCCCCCAGAAAATTTGCTTTGGTGGGCTGTATCGAAGTGCCAAAACGAACTCAAAACAAACTTCGTTTCGGCCTGATTTTGTTCGATATGACATCATATCAGTTCGTTCTTCGATTTCGTTTGAAGTATATCGGGGCCTTTACACACACACACACACAACGCACAAAATTCCGCATTTAAACAGTCAATAGCAAATACTTAAACTAATAACAAAACATACGGTCGCTGATTCAGAAGAGCCAGATTGTCAGAGCAAAGTCCGAATTACCTTCTCTCCTAGGTTCACGAAACGGTCATCCATAAAATACGTTGCTGTTCTGTTGTAAGTAATCTTAATGATTCCTAAATGCATCTACTTTCGGAAGGCCAAATAAAGTGCTTTTGCTTTCGCCTAATGACACAGTGCTCCCTGACATGGCTTCATCAACACTACTGCGGTTACTGAAACCACACCTTCTTTCTTTGCTTGAACATTTGGGAAGCATTATGCAAATATTTCCACATCTTGACGTCAAGATGTGGGGGCGTGTTTGAACGAGCCGTTTTAGGGGGGCGTGGCAGAGTCTTAACTTTGATAAAGAATATCTCTTTGGTTTTGAGACTTTAGTCTTTGCAACTTCAGGGAACTTATCTATGCACAAACAGCCTGTAACACTCCAAAGAGAAAGGAAAACTTGAAATTGCATCATATGACCCCTTTAACAAAATGATGACATCACACCACAATTTAAAAAAAAAAAAAAATACACGAATGTCTTCAGGTGTTTTAAAGCTGCCCATATCTCAGCTGTAGCAAATGCTCAAACATAAACTAAATAATGATTTTCTTCATCGTTAACACTATTAACATTAGCATGCAGCACATTTTGACAGTGAAATTTCCTAGGACTGCCCCCTAATAATCGACTAACTGTTAGTCGACCAGAAGAGGCTTGGTCGACCAAAATGTTATTAGTCACTTACTCGCAGAAAAAAAAAAACTCCACAGGCGATGTCACGCACTTCCTGATGCACAGATCATTAAAGTCTGCATAAAATCAAAATTTACAATATTTATTTTGTTAGTGCACATTGTTTAGTCTTAAAGGGGTGGTTGACTGTTTTTTTTTTTCTATAGGCTTGATTGTGTTTATGGGGTGCAGTCTAACATGTGTTCATGCTTTGTTTTTTAAAAAACACATTATTTTTCACGTTATTCTACACCACTCTGTCCCTTCTCTGATAAACTTTCAGATTATTTCCTGGTTTTATGAAGCCCCTCCCTCAGAAATACACGATGGGCTCAGATTGGTTAGCTGGTCCAGTGTGTTGTGATTGGCTAAACCGCCTCTAGTGCGCGTCTAAACGCCCCTCAGCTGAGCAGCATGTGCTCCGGTTGTATTGTACACAGTGGCGTTGTCTATATTGCTAATAAATTTGAGCCCGATTGAGTCGCAGAGAATATTAGTGAATAGGATCGCACAGAACCTGCGCAAGCACAGCTCTTAATGGTATGTTTGTTTGTTGTTGTCTCATACTTTTAGATACGCTGTCATTTGTATATGCTACTATGTTAGCTTTTAATATACGGTTTTATCCTGATTAAAGCTTTAATGCAGTACGGCAACCGCATGTGTGCCAGTGGGGATTTCTTTAAGACTGCAAGGGAAGCTCGGCTTCCCCTATAATGTCAAAAAATTAATGGTCAAATATGTATTATTGTGTTAACATTTTATTGATTAAAAATGCGTTAGAACACGTTCATCTCGAAGACGAGTTTGTTCAAGATCAGCTACATATAGCAGGTGACTCGATTTCCTTCTCATATATTCCCGTAGCGTCACAGTGTATTTCCCTGTTGAAGCCCAGCGTCCGTTGACTTCTATGGAGCTGCTTTGAACAGTTTTTTTCAGTGCTTCGAAACGTCTCGGTTACATAGGTAACCCTCGTTCCCTGAAGGAGGGAACGGAGACGTACGTCGGACTGACCAACGAATAGGAATCTCGCTAGAGAGGCCAATCTGCTTTGTGTGTAACTAAAACGAGCCAATGCACATTGGCATGCAATCATATGCAGCAGCTGCTCACCTCACAGCGCGGGTATATAATGAGCAGCAGGTGCGTTGCATCTTTAGGTTTTCGCTGAGGAGCCGAACAGGTAAGGCGGCAGCATCAGCGGGGTCCAGCGACTGTGGCGACGGGACGTACGTCTCCGTTCCCTCCTTCAGGGAACGAGGGTTACCTATGTAACCGAGACGTTCCCATTCAGTCGGTCACGTTCGACGTACGTCGGACTGACCGACGAATAGGAATCCCTACCAAAGCGCCACAGGAGCTGCCCCCTTCCAGCGCTCTGTAGCAAGCCTCCTGAACCCCCTTGCTTAAGGACGGTGGGCCAGGGCCAACACAGAGAGTGTCGATCACTGCTGTTCACCAAACCCATTCAGTGAGACTAATGAATAACACTGGGAAAGCGTACCCTTTCCTTGGAAAGGACCGCTGCGGAACCACATCCTTCCCCGAAGGAGTTATGTGGAGAGTACATATGGACCAACCCCGTAGGATTGTACTACACATGGAATACTGGGGTGACTCCAACCCGACGAGAGGTGGGTTCTCCCAGAGGGAAAGACACGGGCTTCGTTTAGGAGCAACTCGTGGAATAATACACATGGGATCCCTGTAGGGTCACACATATGGAACCCAGCCTAAATCCAGTTCTCAAGGATACAATGGAGTAAAGGCCTGGCGCCAACGCTCCGCCACGTCTGGCTGCCGAAGGGTGATCGGAGGACTCAACAGGGTCTGCCTTGTAGGGACTCTCTGGAGCAATAAGCGCATGTAACGCAGCAAGCCGACACTAAGCCGGGACTTCTCCGTGCCTCTGACCTGAGGTGAGAACACGGGAGGAGACCGGCTCGACACGAAGGCTATAGAATCTAGCGAACGTGTTAGGTGTCGCCCAGCCCGCAGCTCTACAAATATCTGTCAGCGAGGCGCCACGAGTCAGCGCCCAGGAGGATGCTACGCCTCTCGTAGAGTGGGCATGCAACCTGAGCGGGCAGGGCACGCCTTGTGCTTGGTAAGCCAAGGCGATGGCGTCCACTACCCAGTGGGCCATCCTCTGCTTGGAGACAGCCTTTCCCTTCTGCTGGCCTCCGTAACAGACAAAGAGCTGGTCTGAGGTCCTGAGGCTTCGAGTTCTGTCTATGTACAGTCGCAAAGCACGAACTGGACAGAGCAAAGCCAGGGTTGGGTCTGCCTCCTCCGGGGGCAGCGCTTGCAGGCTCACTACCTGGTCCCTGAAGGGAGTGGTAGGAACCTTGGGCACATAGCCAAGCCGGGGTCTCAGTACCACGTGGCCGTCACCCGGCCCAAACTCTAGGCACGATTCGTCGACCGAAAATGCCTGCAGGTCCCCTACCCTCTTGATGGAGGCCAGTGCAACCAGCAACAAAGTCTTCATAGACAGAATCTTTAAGTCTGCTGACTGCAGAGGCTCAAAGGGAGCAATCTGGAGTGCTCGAAGCACCAGAGCAAGGTCCCAAGAGGGTAAGGAGGGGGGTCGAGGAGGATTTAACCGTCTCGCCCCCCTAAGGAACCTGACGACCAGGTCGTGCTTACCAACGGACTTACCATCGATGTGGTCGTGGCATGCGGAAATCGCGGCAGCGTGAACTTTGAGGGTGGAGGGAGCCAGCCTACGCTCCAACCCTTGCTGCAAGAAAGAAAGCACGACACTGATCGAACATCTTCGGGGGTCTTCTCGGTGAGAAGAACACCACTCGACAAACAGGTTCCACTTCAAGGCGTAAGCACGTCTCGTAGACGGTGCACGTGCCGAAGCGATGGTGTTAAGTACCTCAGGGGGTAAGTCACCTAGAACCTCCGCGTCCCGTCCAGGGACCAGACATGGAGTTTCCAGAGGTCTGGACGCGGGTGCCAAAGGGTGCCCCGTCTCTGAGAGAGAAGATCCTTCCTCAGAGGAATTCGCCAGGGAGGGGCTGTCGCGAGGAGCGTGAGTTCCGGGAACCAGGTCCAGCTGGGCCAATATGGCGCAACCAGCAGGACCTGCTCCTCGTCCTCCCTGACTTTGCACAAGGTCTGTGCAAGTAGGCTCACTGGGGGAAACGCATATTTGCGAAGGCCCCGGGGCCAGCTGTGCGCCATTGCATCTGTACCGAGTGTTCCCCCGGACAGGGAGTAGAACAACTGGCAGTGAGAGGTTTCCGGTGAGGCAAACAGGTCTACCTGAGCTTCGTCGTACTCTCCCCAAAGCAGCTGGACCACCTGGGGGTGGAGTCGCCACTCTCCCGGCAGCGCAGCTCGTGAGAGCTCGTCGGCCACACGGTTGAGCACACCAGGGACATGAATGGCGCGAAGCGACCTCAGATGCTTCTGACTCCAAAGGAGGAGATGGCGAGCGAGTTGCGACATGCGACGAGAGCGCAGACCCCCTTGATGGTTGACGTACGCCACGGTCGCAGTATTGTCCGTGCGGACCAGCACATGCTTGCCCCGTAACGGCCCTTTCAGACGGCCCAGGGCAAGACGTACTGCTAGCAACTCGAGGCAGTTGACGTGCCAATGCAGTTGGGGGCCCGTCCATACCCCTGACACTGCATGCCCGTTGTACGCGGCCCCCCAGCCGGTGGCAGAGGCATCCGTGAAGACTACCGCATGCCGGGACACCTGCTCTAGGGGCACTCCTGCCCGAAGAAACAAGGGGTCTGACCACGGGCTGAAGGTTTGGCGGCATTCCGGAGTGATTGCCACTCGGTACGTGCCGCGTTGCCACGCCCATCTCGGGACTCGGCCGTGAAGCCAGTGCTGAAGCGGTCTCATATGAAGCAAACCGAGCGGGGTTACTGCCGCTGCGGCTGCCATATGCCCCAGGAGCCTCTGAAAAAGTTTCAGTGGGACCGCTGTCCTGCACCTGAATGTATTCAGGCAGTTCAGTACTGACTGAGCACGTTCCTCTGTGAGGCGTGCTGACTGTTCGACCGAATCCAACTCCAAACCGAGAAAAGAGATCCTCTGCACTGGGGCGAGTTTGCTCTTCTCCCAGTTGACCTGAAGGCCCAACTGGCTGAGGTGACTGAGCACCAAATCCCTGTGTTCGCATAACTGCTCCCGAGACTGAGCAAGAATGAGCCAGTCGTCGAGATAGTTGAGGATGCGAACGCCCTGTTCTCTCATGGGAACAAGGGCTCCCTCTACGACTTTCGTGGAGACGCGGGGAGACAGGGCCAGCCCGAAGGGCAGGACCTTGTACTGATATGCTCGACCCTCGAATGCAAAGCGCAGAAACGGCCTGTGTCGAGGAAGAATCGAGACATGAAAGTACGCGTCCTTCAGGTCGATCGCTGCAAACCAATCTCGGGGACGGATGCACTCGAAAATGCGTCTCTGCGTGAGCATTCTGAATGGCAGCCTGTGAAGGCTCCGATTCAAAACTCGCAGGTCCAAGATCGGTCGTAACCCACCGCTTTTCTTGGGCACAATGAAATAAGGGCTGTAAAACCCTGACCTCATATCGGCTGGAGGGACCGGCTCTATCGCATCCTTCGCCAGTAGGACTACAATCTCCGCACGCAAGACGTGGGCATCGACAGCTTTCACTGGAGTGAAGTGGACACCCCTGAACTTGGGGGGACGCCGGGCGAACTGAATCGCATAGCCGAGCCTGATGGTCCGAATGAGCCAGCGAGACGGACTGGGGAGCGCTAACCAGGCTCGCAGAGACCGCACAAGCGGGACCAAGGGGACCGTAGGCGTACCCGCAGTGGGGCAGCGAGGTGGAACGCAGGGACGCGGCTCGGGGGGCTCTCCCTGGGAGGCGGCCCGTAGCGGGGTCTGTGTGTGCTGTGCAACACTTACCTGGTTCCACGATCGGACGGGGGCTGCAGGAGAGGCTTGGGTGCCCATCTCGAACTGCGCGCTGCTGTCCGCTGGCGATAGAAGAGGTGGATGAGAGTGGAGAGGTTTTGCTCCTCCCACTACTCTCCGAGCCCTCTTCGGACCCGGAGATGATAGAAACTGCTCTTTTATTGAAAATTTGGGTACCGCTGGCTGCTGAAAGAAAAGGAAACAAAGGATTTACCACCCGGCCCTCCTCCGGGGGAAGGAGTGGTGCAGTCACCATCTCCTGAAGAGCAGTCCCAACCATCTCCGGGTCGCCCATCCTAGGGCCTCTTGCTCTTGGCTTTACCGCCTCTCTTGGCGGGGGCCTGGACGGGCTGGGGACCCCGCTTACGACTGGCTCCACGGCGCCGCTTGGGTGGAGGCTGCTGCTGCGGCACGGGAGCGGGGGCAGCCGCAGGGGGTCGCCCTCGGCGACGAGCAGGCTGAGGTGCCGCCGGCGGTGGATTGGATGCAGCAGCGGACCGCCGTGGCAGGATGTGGCTGATCGCCTCAGACTGCTTCTGTACAGCCGAGAACTGCTGGGCGAAGTTCTCGACCGCGTCGCCGAAGAGGCCGGTCTGGGACACGGGGGAATTAAGGAACCTGACCTTGTCGGTATCCCTCATGTCGGCCAGACACAGCCAGAGTGTGTTGCCGACCGCACAGTCACCTTCGTCGCCCGAAGCGCGAGGTCTGTCGCGGCACGAAGTTCCTGAAGAACTTGCGGGTCATGACCACCCTCGTGCAGGCCCCTCAGTGCCTTGGCCTGATGGACCTGCAACAACGCCATAGCGTGTAAGGCGGAGGCGGCCTCGCCACAGGCCTGGTAAGCCTTGCCGGTAAGGTCCGACGAGTGCTTACAGGCCCGGGAAGGGAGAGACGGCTCCCCCCGCCAGGTTGAGTTAGGGCACAGCTGCATAGCAACGGCCCGCTCCACCGGGGGGATGCGCGTGTAACCCTTAGCCATGCCGCCATCGAGGGTGGTGAGGGAGGAGGACCCACTGGCACGGTTTCGGGCAGTAAAAGGTGCCTTCCACGTACCAGTAAGCTCTTCATGCACTTCCGGGAAGAAAGGAACCGGGGTGGGTGGCTGAGAACCAGCTCGTGCCACCCCGAGAAACCAATCATCCAGCCTCGAGGGCTCAGGACACGGTGGAGGATTCCACACGAGCCCGACCCTGTTGGCGGCCCGGGAAAGCATAGCCATCATTTCTGGATCTGTATCGGGCACAGCCACTGTACCCGAAGGAGGCAACTGCGCCGACACATCATCTCCGGAAAAGTCTGACTCACCCTCCGATACAGCTATCGACATCCGGTCATCGGGAGGAGCGCCAAAGGACACAGATGGTGCACACCCCTGAGATGGCCCACCGCGCTCCCCTGGCAGCTACACTGGCTGCGGAGTGCAGGAGGAGTGAGGGTTCCTAGGGGGTTGGTTCCCCGAAGGAAGCGCACTCACTGTGATCCTCAGATCACCAGCGCCGCCACTCGCAGCAACCCTCTGAGGAGGATTGGAACGAGGCAGCGGCACTGGGACTCCCCTTTGCAGGAGCTGGAGTCTCGATCGCAACTCCGAGATGGTCATCTTCCCACAATGGGTACATGACTCATCCACAAACGCTGCCTCAGCGTGCACTGAGCCCAGACACGCGATGCAGCGCTCGTGACCATCTCCCGGCGCCAGGTAACGACCGCATCCAGAAACACACAAGTAGAATGTCATCTTTAAAAAGACGCAAGCTCTACTTGTGCAAGCTCTTTTAGGGACTCACTCTCTTAGTCAGTGCTGAAGCACGCAGGGGAACGGCCGTGACAACACAGACAGGGAATTGTGCAGCCTGTCTGTGTGCTCTCTCTCTCTCTCTCGCCGCTTTCTACCAGCTGTGAAAACAGCTTTTACGCGCTCTTAAGCGCACCGTTTACCAGCCGTGAAAACGGCCCTTTCCGCTCTTTCTGCTCACAAAAGGCAAAAAAAAAAAGAGAAGAAAAGGAACGAAGAGAATCGACCCCGCTGCTGTGCTGTACACCCGCACCTTACAAAGAGATCGTCCAGCAGAGACTCTTTTTAGACCACTTAGCAGAAACAACTGTTCGGCTTCGAAGCGAAAAGCTAAAGATGCAACGCACCTGCTGCTCATTATATACCCGCGCTGCGAGGTGAGCAGCTGCTGCATATGATTGCATGCCAATGTGCATTGGCTCGTTTTAGTTACACTCAAAGCAGATTGGCCTCTCTAGCGAGATTCCTATTCGTCGGTCAGTCCGACGTACGTCGAACGTGACCGACTGAATGGGAACTAGACGCTCATTGGATAAATGCTGCGATTATGTCCTGGACTCCGGGCTTCTGCGTGATGATTGGAGGGTCTGTCGAAAGACTGCATCTCCTTTTGATTGACAGCGATTGTGTACTATAAGAAGTCGCTGATGCTGAAGCTATTCGAGCTCAGTCCCATAGCGGATTGACAAACTGCTGCAACCTATTTCTTGGTATTTGCTTGGCGAAATTGCTGGCCAATTTTTATCATAACAGGAGAAAGCTGTGTGATTACTTGGTGTTCCTTAACCCACCGGTGTGGGCTGTCATGTTGCAAACGATGCTGTTCTTCTGAACTTTCTATTCATCAAAAAAATAAAAAATTCTTCTTAGCTCTTTTCAACATAATAATTAATGTTTTTTTAGCAGCAAATCACAATATTAGAATGATTTCTGAAGGATCATGTGACTGGAGTAATGATGCTAAAAAGTCAGCTTTGAAAGACAGCTTTGATTGATCCTAATAAAATGTTTAACTGCACTCACAAGTGAATCTCAAGTTATTTTGTGTGATAGCTAAATATATACTTAAACTACAAACAAACTAAAAAATATTTAAATTTATTTTGTCCTCATATTCTTTCTTGTAACACTTCCTCTCAGTCACATACTTGACTAAATGGCTCATTATGAAGCTCATTATGAAGCTCATTATGCAGGCCTGTCTTCTCAGGTGTGAATGTGAAGGTTGACGCCTTCTCGAATAGACCCTTTTTACTCAAAAAATCAATATATTGTTTTTTGTGAGCAAATAAACAAGATGATTTTCACATTGTTTTGAAGCAATAATGCTAGGCTACAAGATCCAGTTCTCAGAAGTCTTGTGAACAAATGTTCTGTATGTTTTTTTTTATGGCCTTATTTCAGTGACTTCAAAATGTTAGTTTTTCACTAACCACGCAGAAACGTTTTCTCAAAAACAAAATCAAGTACATAAGTGCTGCTAACATATTATTGTAGCCCTGTTTTTGCTGTTTACAGTGTTATTAGACTTTAGCCATTGATATATTTATAAGCAACTGAAAAAACCACAAATGTCAGGGCATGTCAAAACTTCTCCAGTCCCCAGACGGTTAAAGACATGGAGTTGGACAGTGCAATGCCTCAGCTTCACAAACTGTTCTCATTAGTGGCAACAATTGGAGCTACATCTGCAGGTGTAGAAAGGAGCTTCTCCTGTTTAAAGCGGCTCAAGTCCTACACCCGTAACACAATGGGCCAAGGCCGTTTAAGCAGCCTAGCTCTGCTGGCCATTGAGAGGACACTGGTCAAGTCACTGGAAAAGACGCCTAGTTGGTACAACAGCGTCACAGAGCATTTTCTTGAAAATAATTTATGTATAAATAAATGCACAATTTTTATGATGTAGGCCGAAAATGAGCTTCCCCTCTTTAAAAGACCAGCAGCCGCCACTGATGTGTGCCCATGTATAACGCTTCTCAAAGCTATGTGAAAATAAGTGTATAATTGGAAGAGTTCATAGTTGGAGACGAGCTGATGATCTGAATGAGAGAAGGAGGGGGGAGTGAGAGAGAGAGAGAGAGAGGCCTCACCCCCTTTGCTGCAAGTTCCCAGGGGCGGGGTTTATCTGGGTTTGTGACGTAACGAACCCAAGTTAGCTTGTTGTAGTTTGTTGTAGTCCCTATGAGCCGTTTTTGTATTAAACTGCCATCATTTTAAAAGATTATATCTCCATTTGCATTGAACTTTCAGCTTTGTAACTTTGCAGATATTGTTTATGTTCAAACAGCAACATTACATACTAACTAACGTTAAAAAAGTGTGGCACACACATGCAGGGGCCACTTGCGCATTTAGGGGGCACAATTTTAGAATTCATCTTAACCTTAAGATTGTCACGGTTGGTGGTTGTAGGAAAGGGAGCACACGACAGAGACTAACAAAAGGATACTTTATTCAGCATCAACTCACGTAAACCATTACTAACTTAAGATCCGACAAAAACAAAGGCAGAACTGAGGACTTATAAAGGGAGAGGAACAAACGAGGAAACAAGATGATTAATCAAACACAGGTGATGGGGATCATTAATTAACAAAACTAGGACAGGAACTAAAACAGGAAGAACCAAATATGGGAAGAAAGGAAACTTAAACAGAAACAGATATGTTACAAAGATGACTCACAGCAGCCACAATACCACTGTATAACTGATATAGGCTTATGTCCTACTGAAAAAAACATCACTGAAAATTGTAATGTTTTCCACTACAAATACCATTATAAACATTACACACCATCAACTTTTAACCATTAAAAAAAGGTTTTCTGTAATATGTTTTGGGACATATTCCATTAGGATTTATTGGTTTTAACAAGCCACCAATATAAGGCAACCAATTACCAGAAGAGACAAACAGGGTCCATTTCCAGTAAAACCAATACAAGTCCCATTATAACCAGTAAAACCATTACTAATTTTGTAATGGTGTCTATTTTTTTTTCAGCAGGGGTTTTATATTTATTTATTTATTAAATTCGATATATCCCTAAAATATATTATGAAATTGTCTCATTTTCTGACAATCATGTCCCTCCAAACCTGTGTCACTTACATTCTTCTGCGTTCCATACAATGAAAGACAAAAGGGGTTCAATGTTGTTCATACAGGTCAAACTCGTTTAGTTTTTATTTATTTATTTTTTTCACAAGTAAGAGTTTAATTTAATTGTACTCAACCTTGACTGTTAAACTTGCAATGCCATGAAGGAATTTTTAAATCCAGTAAGAATGCTGAAGATATGTCCGACCTTAAGATGGAATATGATTGATAAACCAGGCCAGGAATAGCTCCCATTCATTCTCTTTCATGCAAAGAGACTGTTTGTCTTGAAATTTTAATCAGAATTAATCACAGAATTATTTTTAGAATTAAGTAGGAAATTAATGATATTCTTTCACGTTAAATTCATTCATAAACATTAAACTAGTGGGGAAAAAAACGCTTCAGTGCGCCGTCGCTCTGGTAAGCGTTAACAGGTTAATAGGAAACAGCATGCATGAGCTGTTTTAAATGATGAATTGTCATTTAATTTTATTCTTAAAGTTAATACACATGCAAGCTCAAATAAAATCTGACACAAGACCAAAAAACAAAACAAATCAGTTGTCACTAAGAGGATGCCTACTATAAAACTGATCAAATTTTTGAGCACTTCAATACAATGAGTGTGTCAACTAACATCACAATTGTGAAAAATAAGTACACTTTAGCATAATTTTAAAAGAGTACTTATTACATGAATAACATAGCCTACTTTAAAGGGTCATCGGATGCAAAATTCACTTTACAAGTTGTTTGAATATAAATGCGTGTTTCCTTTCCATTTCCATTTAGTCATTTAGCAGACGCTTTTATCCAAAGCAACTTACAAATGAGGACATTAGAAGCAATCAAAACCAACAAAAGAGCAACAACATGCAAGTGCTATTACAAGTCTTGGTTAGTCTAACGCAGTGCACGAAGAACACGAGTAGATATAGAAAAAAGAAACAGTGTTAGTTTTACAAGAAAAGCTAGCAATTGATAGAGGGTCAAATGTGTTTGTGTGTGTGTGTTTTTTTTTTTTAATAAATAGAAGACAGATAGATAAAAAAAACTAGAATAGAGAGTGCTAGAGTTAGAGGGTCAAATAAAGATGGAAGATATGTGTTTTTAGCCGTTTCTGGAAGATGGGTAAGGATTCAGCTGCTGGGATTGAGTTGGGCAGGTCATTCCACCAGATGGGAACAGTAAATGAAAAAGTCAGTGAAAGTGATTTTGTGTCTCTTTGGGATGGCACAATAATGCGTCGTTCACTTGCAGAATGCAAGCTTCTAGAGGGCACATAAGTCTGAAATAATGAATTTAGGTAAAGGGGTGCAGAGCCAGTGGTGGTTCTGTAGGCAAACATAAATGCCTTGAATTTAGTGTGAGCAGCTATTGGTAGCCAGTGCAAATTGATGAACAGAGGTGTGACATATGTTCTTTTCGGCTCATTAAAAATTAATTTTGAAGTGGCATTTTGGATTAATTGTAGAGGTTTGATGGCATTGGCTGGAAGACCTGCCAATAGAGCATTGCAATAGTCAAGTCTGGACAGAACAAGAGCCTGAACAAGGAGTTGTGTTGCATGTTCTGAGAGAAAGGGCCTGATCTTCTTAACATTGTATAATGCAAATCTGCAGGACCGGGCAGTTTTAGCAATGTGGTCTGAGAAATTCAGCTTATCATCAATCACAACTCCAAGGTTTGTGGCTGTTTTTGAAGGAGTTATGGTTGATGAGCCTAACTGGAAGGATGAAATTGTGATGAAGTGATGGGTTTGCTGAAACTACAAGCAGTTCTGTCTTAGCTAGGTTGAGTTGAAGGTGATGGTCCTTCATCCAGCAAGAAATGTCTGTTAGACACGCTAAGATGCGAGCAGCTATTGTCGGATCATCAGGATGGAATGAGAGGTAGAGTTGAGTGTCATCAGCGTAGCAGTGATATGAAAAGCCATGTTTCTGAATGACAGAACCTAGTGATGCCATGTAGACAGAAAAGAGAAGTGGTCCAAGAACTGAGCCCTGAGGCACCCCAGTGGCTAGATGCTGCGACTTGGATACCTCACCTCTCCAAGATACCTTGAAGGACCTATCTGAGATGTAAGAATCAAACCACTGGAGTGCGGTTCCTGAAATGCCCTTTCTCAATAGGGTTGACAGGAGGTGACTGGTGGTCGACCATATCAAAAGCAGCAGACAGATCCAGCAAGATAAGTAATGAAGACTTGGAAGCCGCTCTTGCAAGTCTTAGGGCTTCAACAACTGAGAGCAAGGCAGTTTCGGTCGAATGTACACTTCTGAAGCCAGATTGGTTACTGTCCAGGAGGTTGTTCTGTGTGAGAAAGGCAGAGACTTGGTTGAACACAACACGTTCAAGTGTTTTTGCAATGAAAGCTAGAAGGGAAACTGGTCTATATTTCCCTAAAAGAGTTGGGTTAAGAGTGGGTTTTTTTAAGAAGTGGGGTTATATGAGCCTGTTTAAATGCTGAGGAAAAAACACAAGTGTGAAGGAATGTGTTAACGATGTGAGTGAGTGCAGGTACAACTGCAGGAGAAATGGCTTGAAGGAGATGAGATGGAATAGGATCAAGCTGACAAGTAGTAGGATGACTGGAAAGGATGAGTTTAGAGACTTCTGCCTCAGAGAGTGGAGGATGTGAATAAGTGTATGTTTGCTGGTAAGATGCGTTTGACAGATTGTGGTGTAGAAAATTGTGCAGTGAGGTTTGTAATTTTATTAATGAAGAATGTGGCAAAGTCGTCAGCTGTGTTGGAAGTGTGTGTACACATCCATCCTTTAATGATAAAAATCCACCCAGTGTTTTTTTTTCTAAAATCCCTATTTTAAAATCCCTTTTCTCAAATCAGGCTGTTCTGAGGTTCCTGTCACAATGACATAGTTCTGTACAGACCCCTCCCACGATAGTTGATTGACAAGGCTGTCTTACCTTAAGACCCGCCCTGAGTGAGCTAAGAGCTGTCCGCCTCTGGTGCAGGTCTCCGATTAAGTGATTGAAATGTTTTGTTGTTGGATGTAATAATGAATATAACAGTCGTCATTTACTCCTGACATCTGAGCTGCTGAAGACGCAGAAGATCAATGTTACTTTCATTTTGAAGTGAATGCGCTGATCCCCAATCTGCCTAAATGCATCTATGTTCACTTGAATCATTCGTGATCCAGCTTTATCTACAGAAGAATTGAGTATAAAGGTTTTTGTAAATCTTTGCAAATTGCCTTTCCTAATAATGTGCTAGTTAGCCAGTTTTTCAGCTGAAGTCCATCCTATTGACTCTCACACCACACAGACTGTTACATATTACCCTGGACTGCATTTCCCATCATTCATTGCACTAAGTACACACAGCTGTCTCACTCACATGCTCACGCCTGAGAACTATAACACAATCACACACCCTACATAATCCATGGACTTCCTTTTACAGATCGCAGAGTATTGTTCTGCGTTTAGCACTCGCCAAGTGTTAGCTGCCTTACCGAGCCATTCTGTGTTTATGTATAGCTCTGAGTATTTTTCTGCATTTATCACTCTCCTAGTGATAGCTGTTTTACCGAGCCATTCTGTGTTCATTGAGTTCCAGTGTTGTCTAGCATTTATCGCTTTCCTAGTGATAGCTACGTTACGGAGCCCTTCCGTGTTTTCTAAGTTTAGTTTATTTTGTTTATGGGCTTGTTTCCTGATTCCTGCCCGTGTATCTTGGATTAACCCTTGTCTCGCCATTCAGACTCTGTTTATACCTCGTTTGGATCATTGCTCAGGTTATCGGACTACCCCTCTTCTCAAACCCTCTGGATATTGTTCGCTGATCAAAGACCCACGCTTGCCCTAGGATTACTCTGTGTCTTGCCCATGCTATACTTGTTTGCTGTTTTTCGACTCTGCTTATGTTTATGACCATGTCTCTGAATAAAAGCCTTGCAAATGGATCCGCATGTCTCACATCTTGTTCACTCCATTACAGACTTCTTGTAGATCAATAATAGTAATAAAAAAAAGTGCTGCTGATGAAAATCTCAACAATAATTTGAACCAAACACACTTAAGGTTATATATCTTAAGTTATTATTATTGTTGTTATTATAATTGTTTGACTTACAAAAGTGGTATACTCAACGTTTACTGCATACATTTTTTTTTTCCTATTTCAATGGATGTCTTTTCAGACTTGCATGACTTACTTTCTTCTGCATTCCGTACACAGAAAGATAAAGGGGTCCAGTGTTGTTCATACAGGTCAAACTTGTTTAGTTTTGTTTTTGTCTTCACAAGTGCGAGGTTAATTTAATTGTGTTATCTTGACTAGTAAATCTTGACTGTTAAACTTTATCTCTATATGACTGACATTTAAATGGAACATTATTGAAAAACCAGGCAAAGAATACTTTCATTTTCTTTCATTCAAAGAGACCGTTTGTAATTGTGCAACTGTAAACAAACTGGTTTAAATTTAAATTTAAACAATTTAAAAATTTAAAATTTAAAACCGTGAACTAACAAACACTGGGTGTTTTTTCAAATCATTGATTTGAAATTTAGTCCACACACAAACTCAAATAAAATCTGACACAAGACCAAAGAACAAATCAGACTTTCACTTACAGTAGGAGTAAGCTTGCTATGAAACTGATTCAATTCTTGTGCACGTCACTAAAATGAGTGCATAAACTAACATCACCCTTCTAAAAGATGTTCACTTTAACATCCTTTAAAATAGAGTACTTAAATATACTTTAAAAGAATTTACTTAAATGTGAACTGAATGTTTTTAGATACTCATAATTACATGTTGAATGCAAATAATGATAATGTATTCACAATTCTGAAAAAAACTGGATTGAGTTTTCTGATGTTTGATGGAAGCAAATGCAAGTGTTATTTTGATTCTTGCAAGTGTCTGGTGCCAAAAAGAAAGAAAACACAGGTCAAGTCAGTCTATCACCTTATTTTTCCCTTAAGAGAGGGCGCGGCCATTTGTAAATTTACTGTGTCTGGCTTCCGGTGTCATTCACTTCCAATCTGGTGTGTCTTATACCGTATTATTTTAATGTATTAACACATTGATCTGTAGCAGTTTGTAAAATTTTTAACAGTTTTACTGTTTACTGAACTTTGTTGTTCTTCTCGTTCTCTACATTTCCCTATACACTGTAAAACCCAACAAGTTAGGGTGACTCAAACTGTTTGAGTAAACAAATTCCCTTTGGTTTAAACCATGTAAGTGTTAAAACTTGCAGTTAAGTAATTAAGTGATTAATTAAGTGCTTATTGAGCATTAGTGATGAACACCTGCTGTTAACAAACAGAATCGCTGAAGAAAAGAGAAACACCATGGCCTTAGATGAACTAAATAAACTGAATAGACTGAAAGAAAATACATTAAATCTCTCAAAATCTGATTAAACAACCCCACAAACCACATCACCAGCTCCACTTATTAATAACCAGACTGAGACATCTACAGAAGATCTTATTGAGCTTTAACTAAGGTTTAGATGTTGATTTATTGTTTCATTTCAAGTAACCATGTTTGAGATCAGTGTCTGCTTTAGTTGGGCTCTTGAACCTTGAGTTTAATTATTCCTTCTTTTTCTCAGGCTGTTGTAAGCAAGTGTTCCTCGAACATATTTGTTGCAACTTAAAAGTCCAGAGAAAATGATCAGTTGTTGGTTGTTATATATTTATAATGACACTCATCTGTTAATGAACTGATCTCATTGAGAGTGAACGTAGACTCATTGTGTATCTAATCTCTGCTTAAATGGATGTTGTATTGATTATAGAGAAAGTGATTATGTGACAGTCAGTTAATCTAGAGAACTTTCCAAACAGTTTGTCCACAAAAGAGTTTTAATCTATGGCATCAGATGGACTCACACAGACATCAAGAGTCAGCTTATGAACCTCAACAATGGTGACCATTAAAAAAAGCCACTGATGAGTTTTGTCCTATGCTAGTACCCAGCATGCATTGCAACATGATTATTATTTTATTTTTTATTGGTCACCATGGTTGAGGTTCATAAGCTGATTCTTAATGTCTGTGTGAGTCGAACTGATGCCGTAGATTAAAACTTTTTTTGTGGACAAACTGTCTGGAAAATCCTTTTTATTAAGAGACTGCCACGGAACCGTTGGCTCTTAAAATCACTACAACATTAATTTAAGAAGATATTAGACTGTGTCTACTCTCTGCTTAAATGGATGTTGAGTCTATGTTCACGCTCAATGAGATCAGTTCACTAATAGATGATTGTCACTATAAATATGCAACAATCAACTACTGATCATTTTCTCTGGGCTTTTGAGTTGCAGCAAATATGCTCGAGGAACACATGCTTACAACAGCCAGAGAAAAAGAAGAAAAAAACTCAAGGGTCAAGAGCGCAACTAAAGCAGACACTGATCTCAAACATGGTTACTTCAAATGAAAATAAATCAACATCTAAACCTTAATTAATTCTCAATAAGATCTTCTGTAGATTTCTGACAGAAATAAAGTCAGTCTGGTTATTAATAAGTGGAGCTGGTGATGCTGTTTGTGGGGTTGTTTAGATCTTGAGATTTAATGTATTTTATTTCAGTTGATTTCAGTTAGTTGTTGCTCTTGTGTTTCTCGTTCTGTCGGTAATTCTGGTTGTTAACAGCAGGTGTTCATCACTAATGCTCAATCAGCACTTAATTAATCACTTAATTACTTAGTGAACTCAACTGAAATAAGTTCAGAGCACTCATAATTGCTAGTTTTACAAAACTTAAACGGTTTAAGGTAATTAGTTTCATCAAACGGTTTGAGTTAGCTTAACTTGTCGGGTTTTTAAGGCAATCAGTTTACTCAAACAGTTTGAGTCACCCTAACTTGTTGGGTTTTACAGTGTACAGTAGCTAATGAGCCGGAAGTCTTGCACATTCACAGAAAACGATTTACTTATGCATTATAAAATAAGGTGGATAAGCAGGCCACTGAGCTGTATCAAATGCTCAAGCTTAAACAAAATAAAGACTTCAGTAATTTTTTTCCTTTTCCATATTCTCACCTGTCTTTTCCTGAACATCTACAGGAGGTAACAGATGTGTTTTCCTTACAGGTTCCTTATTTTGCACACTTCATGGGTGCTCATTGTACCAAAGAAAAATATTTTGTCCTCATTATCTGTCATTAACACTCTTGCCTGTAAAACTATTTGTGTCACAATAAGTTGCGGCCACTTTACTGCTGTTCGCATGCAAAATCTAGTCATTTTGATATTACACTTAATCTGGAATTTCATGGGAGGGAAAAGGTTTTTTTTTCCATGCAGATTTCAAAATTGGTTCAAATTAGTTTTGCTGTCATGACCAACAGAAAACTGCTCGAAAGTAACTTCTGTTTGAGCTTAATAGATTATATTGCTGGGTCTTTCCATGAAATTGGTGCTATTTGCGGCACTAAGAAATAATCAATATAGATTGAATATAACAACAAATAAATTTGCAATTTAAAATCAAAACAATACTATGTGTTCTTTCAGCAATACTGCATAAAAAAGTTAATCAAATATTATTTCAAATAATTTAAATGGAATTTATTATTCAAGATTTTTATTCGTCACATACAAAAAAATAAAAATCTTGAATCATAAATGCCATTTATGCTGACAAGTGTAAGGTTTTTGGCCTGTCCCTCACTATGACTTTTTAATTTTTAGATGGACTTTGCAAAATGAAGGCAAAATTATATAAAAATCACATTTGCATCTGGTCTCATTGTTAAGCGATGTTTTTGGCATAAATATGCATTCACTGTATATAATCCAATTAACAAAATGTTGCAAGGGCAGAAATATTTAAGTTGAACTAATTTTATTGCTTGGGCTTAGTTGAGAAGACATATTATATTAAGTCTGCATATATTAAAAACATTAAATTAATAGTTATTTACAAATCCAGTCAACATTCAGAATGCTAAATGTTGACTGAACTAATAATTGAACTAATCCAGCCAACACTGGGATTATTCTGCACATGCATGAGCCTGAGTGACTTTGCGGGAGAAACAGAGCCGCTATCTTGTCAAGTTTACGCGTCAGGTAAGAGCCACTAAATAAATGTTATGTTTTAGACTCAATTTAATGAGAAAATTATGCAAGATATGATTTTTTTTTTGAGTGGACTTTTAGAAAGTGTTTTATGAGTTGCATATCAAAAGAAAAGTGGATATTTAAGTGTATGTCAAGTTCAGGTGTCAGGTAAGTGGCATTGAATAAATATTTGTAATATTACTTAACCCTAAAACGGGCAACGTGTACCACAAGATACATACTCTAGCCTCTTGTAGGAGGCACGATGAAGAATTTTTCATCCAAAAAGTATAAAATAATTGACAAAATAATCATCTCTAAAATTAAGATGATTTTATCTTTAAAAATGTTTTACTATGTAGTATCCTTTAATTTGGAGTAAGAGAAGCTGGAGGAGAGGCTTTATTGCGTCAGAGATGTGTCACTTTGCTTGAAGCTGATTGGTCAAATTTCGGTTTGAGCTCTCTAAACCAGAACATAACCTGCCCCGGTACAGGGTAGCTGTGGAGCGTAACTTACTATGGCGATAAAAGCCAAGCCATGGTACCTAAAACCCAGAGTTAGCACAAACTAAACTGAAACTTACCTGGCTAGCCAGCTAAACCAGCTTCATGGTACAGGCCCCAGGTTAAGTATAGGATATAATTGTTTTAAACATGCAGTGGCAAGTAGGCCAGTGACAGTTAACAGGTTTATGACTTGGTCCTTTTTTATACCCAAAGAAGGCAACGTGTACTGGGAGATCCAACTCATAAAATCCAAAATATATAAGATATTTCAAAAATTATTTTGGATATGTTTTACTTAAGTCCAGATGATATAAAAAATTACATGAAATGATTTTTTGCTTATCATTTTCCACTCTTGCATATTTAAGGGTTAATTGATCTGAATTGATCAAAATGTATATTAAAAAGGTGTAAATGTTTTATTTAAAACATATATATTTATACACAAACATACAACATAAATAAAAACATCGAATAAGCGTTATGATATGTCTAAGGGAAATTTAAGTGTTTCTTTCACCTTGTTTAATCCATAAAACACTTAAAGGAGTCATATGATGCGATTTCATGTTTTCCGTTGTCTTATGGAGTGTTACAAGCTGTGTGTACATATATAAGATCTGTAAAGTTGCAAAGATTAAAGTCTCAAACCCAAAGAGATATTCTTTATCAAAGTTAAAACTCTGCCACGCCCCCTCTAGAACGGCTCATTCAAACGCCCACACGTCTACGTCATGGTGTGGGAAGATTTGCATAACACCGCCCCAAATGTATAGCAGTGAAAGAAGGCATAACATTTATTTGCGCTGTAGTATTGTTGTTGCCACCGCCATGTCGTGGAGACGCTGTGTGCTTCGTTGTGAAAGTGTTAAGTACTTTGTTTTGCCTTCCAAATGAGTACACAACTAGAAATCAGTGATTAAGTTATATTTACAACACTGTTCCAGAGCAGTGCAATGAAAATATTTGTGTGTGCAGCGCATTTTACGGAGGATTGTATCCTGAACCTAGGAGAGAGTAGCCTACATTGTGAACAGTATAAATGGCTGTGAACACTATAAAGTGGGGCAATTCCAACGTCGCAAGGACAGTTTGGTGCTTCTGACTCACAGCCTGTAAGTATTTAAATTCAGTATTTAAAGAATTTGCTACAGACTATTCAAACGCGAGTTTTGAGCAGTGTAAAGTAGTGCTTGTTTGGCGTTTGAGGTATTCGGCCAATCACAACGCGAGTGAATGATAGCTGGCCAATCAGAGCACACCTCCCTTCTCAGAACGATGAGCTTTGTAAAAATCGTTGTGTTTCAGAAAGGCAGAGCATAGAGGAGCAACAATAATGTACAGTATGTGGGAAATAATGTGTTTTTGAACCCCGAACCACGTAAACACATTGCATTACACCAAATACACAAAATAATGTTCTTTTTAGCAACATCATATGATCCCTTAAATGTCAAAAGCTGTGTTACTACAATGAATTTTAGCTAATTTGGTGAAATGTCGCTCTTTTCAAATGGGGCGGATTAACGTTACACGGCGTTTCTGGTCTCGTGAATGGCGCTTCAGAAGAGAACTTCGTCATTTCGAGTGAAAATGAACAATTTATTAATTTCACAAGTCCGTTCAAAGCATTTCAGTCATTTCCCTATAGTGAATCACTAGATCGTGCACACGCTGCACTGGGAAAGACCTTGGCTCAGTAAACACTGGGACAATTGATCAATCAGTTTGTAAAATGTCACTATTGGTATTTATCAACAACAGGCAGGACCATTATATTTTGATATTATTTGTATGCTATTTAAGGTAACTTAGCCCTATAATATGACATGTAGCCTACATGTTCTATCACAAATCCAGTCAGCCTTAATGCTCTGTGTTGTGCAATGGATTGTGGAATGGATTTGTGCCAAAAAAAAAAAAAATGGTTGAAACTTCTGTTTCATCACAAATTTAATGAACTGATATTGATACATTGTAAACATGCCGTTTTTTCGAAAAAGAACCTTTTTCGGCCCGCCTCTTCGCCCCCTCGTCTGGCTTCTATAGCAATGTGACGGGGGCGAGGGAGCGCGGTTATGGGGCCATGCCGCGTGTGGAGCAGACGCTTGCGAGCTATCTGTCTCCTGACGCGGCATCGTCCCTGAAGGCTCCGACCTTGCCCACCAAGCCGCTGCGCACATCGTCAGCGCTGGTAGGCAAGGGGTACGCGGCAGCAGGTCTATGGAGCGATTTTTGTGCCAATATTTATCAAACAAATCCGGTGTTTTGCAAATAATCACAATCTGCTTTGCAAAGAAAAACTTGACTTTCAAACAAACGCAAAGTGATTTTCAAATACAAAACTCTTTAAGAGAAAATGCAGAGGTATGGACAAATATATGTATTGTGTGTTACAACTGTGAGACTCATTTGCCTTTTTATGAGGAAACTTGGCTTGATTTTCTCACAAAAGCGACAGGCTGATTTTCTCACACGAGTGCGGGCAGATTTTCTCACATGTGCAATTGAGCAACTTTCCTTTCCAAAACAGCAGATGGCGCTGTTGGTCAATTTACGCTAGTCTCCCGAGACCTGAAACACCTCTTTACCTTTTCAGACCAATATGAGTGGGGAACAGGTGAGTTTCTGTCTTACTATCTCTTTAATTAACCATTTAGATTTAGATTTTCACAAAGCAACCCTACTACAGTGTCAGTGAAATTCACAACAAGTGCTGTAAAGTTGTTAACATGATTGATTAGTTCAAAAATCAGAGGTGACCTGGCTAAATATTTAACTAGCCTGTCTTTCCCTATAAAAACTGATCCATTCTCCGTACCTCTTATCCTCTGTTGGATCGCGGGATATAGAATATACATATATATTGATACAGTTGTTCAACATTCAAAACAATGCAGCGGTATAACTATATATCGTGACACAATATATCGTAATACTAAAATGCAAATGTATAGTGGATAGCGACAATATTGTGTACCAAAAATGAAAGCATTTTGAATTTTTTTACGTTAGGTCAAGTAAGATTTATTGTCTTTCTGCTATATATGTTGAAACATAGCCTACAGTGGAGAGAAATGCTGTAGGCTACCTCTGCAGTAAAAGTTTAAACAAGTATAAAACTACACATAGACAACCTACTGAGAGGAGTAGACTAATCTAATTATACTACTATAATCAAACTAGTTTAAGTTCAGGTGAGCTTTATTGTGATTCAGCTATGTAAATGTACCAAAATATAATCTAAACATTAATATCCCTTATGAAAATTAGCCATGGTTTTACTAAATAAATACCATGGTATTTGTAGTAAAGCTGTCTATATTGAAATGGTAACCTGCAAAAAAAACATGGTTACCACACTTTTACAATAGTAAAACCAACTTTAATTTTCATAAGGGATATCATAGTTTATCATATTTATGTTTATATATAGTATAGTAATATACATGCCTTGTACAACATTTAAAACTAAAAGTGGCCTGTAAGGAGATATTTCATATTTCAACCAATATACCAGCAGATTTTAGTCTGACAATAGCCTGTTTGGAAAAATTCAACTAAAATTATGTAGGTTTTTATATATGGCCGAGCAACATTTTAACTCATGAATTTAAGAATAAAAGGCTACCGTCAGGAATTATATTAGTGGCTCTTTAAAATGCAAACGTTGGTCATCTGAGTCACTCCTAGAAGAGTCCTCGCTGTCCAGAGTGTGTCTTCACCCGTGTAGCACGCTGTTTATTAAACCACTGTTTATTAAAATGCTGAATTTAGTATTATATCAGCGTGATCCTATCACTTGATCCTTCTCCCCAATTGACAGGACAAGAGTGACACCAGAAAATAAATATTCATCATTTTGCTTAGCTAAAAAATACGTAATTATTTTAGACAAATGATTGCACAGTTACATCATTTAAAAAAAAAAAAGTTTTAGATATTGCACTAAATAATGTGATTTGTTTTCATTTTTTTATTAATAATTAATGACCTCTTGGGTGATATTACTATATCTGATACTAAATTAAATTGTCTAAGCTTTCATTTTTGGTACACAATATTGTTGCTATCTATTATACATTTGCATTATTTTGAATTGTTTGTAACAATTGTATCAATATATATGTATATTCTATATCCCGCGATCCAACAGAGGATAAGAGGTACGGAGAATGGATCAGTTTTTATAGGGAAAGACAGCCTAGTTAAATGTTTAGCCAGGTCACCTCTGATTCTTGAACTAATCAATCATGTTAACAACTTTACAGCACTTGTTGTGAATTTCACTGACACTGTAGTAGGGTCGCTTTGTGAACACATCTAAATGGTTAATTATAGATCTAGTAAGACAGAAACTCACCTGTTCCCCACTCATATTGGTCTGAAAAGGTAAAGAGGTGTTTCAGGTCTCGGGAGACTAGCGTAAATTGACCAACAGCGCCATCTGCTGTTTTGGAAAAGAAAGTTGATCAATTGCACATGTGAGAAAATCTGCCCGCACTCGTGTGAGAAAATCAGCCTGTGGCATTTGTGAGAAAATCAAGCCAAGTTTCCTCATAAAAAGGCAAATGAGTCTCACAGTTGTAACACACAATACATATATTTGTCCATACCTCTGCATTTTCTCTCAAAGAGTTTTGTATTTGAAAATCACTTTGCGTTTGTTTGAAAGTCGAGTTTTTCTTTGCAAAGCAGATTGTGTTTATTTGCAAAACACTGGATTTGTTTGATAAATATTGGCACAAAAATCGCTCCATACAGGTCACGCTGGGTCATGTCTGCACACCATGGCGGTGTTGCAGGCATACCAAGCGGACCTGCTCAAGGAGTTGGACGAGGGCGAGGGAATTTCTGTGGAGGGCATTTGTGAGCTCCGCAGAACCGCTGATTTGTCTCGCCACGCCACCAAGGAGACCACCTGTGCCATTGGGCGGTCTATGGCAGCCCTGGTGGCGGCGGAGAGGCACCTGTGGTTGACCCTGTCGGATATTAAAGAACGCGACAGGGTCTTCCTCCTGAACGCCCCGCTGTCGCCTTCCGGCCTGTTTGGTGACTGGCGGTTGTCAGCTGGAGGGTTGCGTCCCATTTTGTATCTGCGGTGTCTGAACCACTCAGTCAGCAGACTGAAGTTCAAGATGCTCACGCTAAGGCAGGTCGCGTCCCAAATCAGGTCCGAGGACTGGTTTGTTGCGATCAATCTAAAAGACCCATACTTCCACGTCTCCATCTTTCCGTCTCACAGGAAGTTCCTGAGGTTTGCTTTCGGGGGCAAAGCTTACCAATATCGGGTACTTCCCTTCGGCCTAGCATTCTCACCCCGCACTTTCACGAAGTGTGTGGAAGCCGCGTTAGCCCCGCTGCGGCTACGGGGCGTCCGCATACTCAATTAAATCGACGATGGGTTGATTCTTGCTCATTCAGAGCGGAGGGCAGCTCAACATGGAGATGTTGTTCTCGCCCACATGAAAATGTTGCGGTTAAGACTAAACGCCAAGAAGAGTGTGCTTTCTCCAGTACAGAGAACCACTTATCTTGGTGTAGTGTGGGATTCGACCATGATGCAGGCACTCATGTCTCCTGCTCGGATCGAGTCAATCCTCACGGAAGTCAGGAGAGTGAGAGAAGGCCAGTCACTCACTGTCAAGCAGTTTCAGAGACTGCTGGGTCTGATGACGGCTGCGTCCAACGTGTTACCTATTGGCCTACTGTACATGAGACCCCTACAGTGGTGGCTCAAGACCAAGGGGTTCTCCCCAAGGGGAAACCCGCTTTGCATGATCAAGGTCACGCGGCGGTGCCTACGTGCCTTGGACATGTGGAGACAACCTTGGTTCTTGTCCCAGGGCCTGGTGTTGGGAGCTCCTTGTCGCCGCGTAACGCTAGCGACGGACGCATCCCTCACCGGTTGGGGAGTGGTCATGAGTGGCCGCCCTGCCCACGGTCGGTGGAGAGGTCATCATCTCGCCTGGCACATCAACAGGCTCGAGATGCTGGCCGTGTTTCAGACTCTGAAACACTTTCTCCCAAACCTGAGAGGTCACCATGTGTTAGTTCCATGTTAGTTAGCTCCTTTGGGGCTAGATGCCATGGTACACACGTGGCCGAGGCTTCGTCTGTACGCCTTTCCCCCGATCGCTCTGCTCCCCGGAGTTCTGGACAGAATGCGCCGGGACGGACTTCGGCTGCTATTAGTAGCCCCGTTCTGGCTGGGCCGAGTATGGTTCTCGGACCTGATTTCCCTCCTCGACGGCTCTCCATGGGAGATTCCAGTCAGGAGGGATCTCCTTTCACAGTCAGGAGGCACCATTGTGCACCCCCGCCCGGAGTTGTGGAAGCTGTGGGTGTGGCCCCTGAGGGGGCACAGCTCATAGCTGCCGGTCTCCCAACCGAGGTTGTTGAAACCATTCTTCAATCCAGAGCTCCCTCTGCGCCCTGAAGTGGAGTCTCTTCACTTCATGGTGCGGAGATCGCCAGCTCGACCCAGTTAACTGCCCGCTTGGTACAGTGCTGGAATTCCTGCAGGCTCGACTCTCTGCAGGGTTAGCCTACTCCACCTTGAAGGTCTATGTGGCGGCAATCTCTGCTTTCCACACCCCTCTTGGTGGACTGACAGTGGGCAGACAACCCCTAGTTACACGTTTCCTCCATGGTGCACTGAGGCTAAGGCCTCCAGTACGGTCCCGGGTCCCCCCCTGGGACTTGGCTGTCGTGTTGAACGCTCTCTGTAGACCTCCCTTCGAGCCTATTGAGGAGATCTCAGATCGCCATCTCACCCTGAAGACCGTGTTTCTTCTGGTGATCACTTCTCTGAAGAGAGTTGGGGACTTGCTGGCCCTTTCTGTGGCCCCTACCCATTTGGACTTTGCGCCTGGCATGGCCAAAGCCTTTCTATACCCTCGTGCAGGGTATGTCCCCAAAGTTCCTTCTGTCACACCACAGCCTGTCGTGCTGCAGGCCTTTAGTCCTCCTCCCTTTCGGGAGCCTGGCCAGCTGAGGCTAAATCGTATGTGTCCAGTGCGAGCACTGGATGCATAAGTCCACAGAGCTGCCTTGTGGAGGAAGGCGGACCAACTGCTTATTTGCTTTGGTCCCCCTAAGAGAGGTTTTCCTCCGTCCAAGCAGACCCTCAGTTGGTGGATTATGGATGCCAGTCATTTGGCCTATGAGTCCTCTGATCTCCCCTCTCCCATGGGAGTCAGGGCTCATTCCACTAGGAGTGTGGCGGCCTCCAAGGCCTTTCTCGCAGGTGTCCCTATCCAGGACATCTGCAACGGTTGGTCCACGCCTTTGACCTTTTGTCAGATTTTATGGCCTGGACATGCGAGCCACTCCAGGTTCTTCCGTTCTCTTGCCCTAGCTGTGCTCCATATGGATACACACAGGGCAGGGATTTGGAAGTCTGGTGCCGTGGGTATCTCGTTCCCCAAAGCGTCTCCTGACACAGCTCGAGTTCCTGAAGAGGAACGTCTTAGGTTACGTATGTAACCCCAGTTCCTCGAAGGAACGAGACGCTGCGTCGCGAGGCCACACTTCTGGCATCCCTGCCAGCGCTTGCTTCATTCTAGAAGCTGACGCCGGTTGCACCGCACGTGCTTTTATACCAGCTGGTCATTACGTCACCTCGCCCGTGACGTCCCTCCCATCCATTGGACAGATTTCATTGGTATTCAGAGCTGGTTACGCTGTAGGCGTTCCCCAAAGCGTCTCCTGATGCAGCATCTTGTTCCTTCGCGGAACTGGGGTTACATACGTAACCTAAGGCGTTTATCTCTAATACACACTGGCCACAATTAACGGCACCCTTTTATTCAATACTTTTTGAAACCTCCATTTGCCAGTTTAACAGCTCTAAATTTTCTCCTATAATGCCTGATGAGGTTAGAGAATACCTGACAAGAGATCAGAGACCATTCCTTCATCCAGAATCTCTCCAGATCCATTAGATTACCAGCTCCACGATGGTGCTTCTGCTCTTCAGTTCACCTCACTCATTTTCTACAGGGTTCAGGTCAGAGGACTGGAATAGCCATAGCAGAAGCTTGGTTTTGTGCCCAGTGACCCATTTTTGTTTTGTTTTTGAGGTTTTTGTGTTTGGATTATTGTCCGGTTGGAAGATCCAAACATCCGTTGGAGGTCTATGTGGCGGCAATCTCTGCTTTCCACACCCCTCTTGGTGGACTGACAGTGGGCAGTTGTCATTACTTACATAATCATTGTGATTTACTTGTTATTAAATAAACTTTACGCCCTTACTTTTCACCCTCCTTGGTTTACCCGCTCCCTATAGCATTAGCACAGAATTAGTTGTCCAAATAATCAACATAGTTTGGTTCAGACGTGTTGTGTCAGTCAGAGTAGGCACTGTTCCTACATCAGCTCATCGGTTCTCAAATCGGACGTTTCCGAAAGAAACAGTTCTACCCATAAAGAACGTACGTGTAGGAAGCTGTAGAATGTGAAGAGCTGCTGGATTCAGTGCAGCAGGTGAAGGAGAGCAGAGAACAGCAGAGGAACAGGAAGCTCACAGCATGAGACGTCAGCAACAAATGAATTCAGTATTGAGACAACATCACAAATTGATTTAGACAGCCTTTTACAACCATTTTCTGGTCTCCAACATTCCCTGATGAAAAGATAGAAGGTTGAGTCAGACAAAATGGGACATTGGTATATATTATCTGTATCAAATGCTCAAACATTAAAGAGATAAAAATAACAATTTTTTTTGCTTTTTGCTTTTCCAGATTCTCACCTGTTGCTTTAATGCAGCAATCTTCACTCCCTGAACAGCTCACTGTGTTTGAGCAGCTCTGTCATTTTTTCATTTTTCATTTCATTTAGTCATTTGGCAGACGCTTTTATCCAAAGCGACTTACAATTGGGGAATACAAGTCCATCACAATAGTAACATGACTTTCCATTGGGGACAATAGAGGAATCTACAGAAGGAAAAAATAACTTTCTTTACATGGTCCTACTCTTATTGTGCACATTTCATAGGTGCTCAGTTTACCAAAAAATGTTTTGTCTTCATAATCTCTCAGCAAAATGTAACAACCTGCTCTGCCTGTAAAGCAAATTTCTATTTCAGCTGACTTTACCATCCTTGTTAGAAAATTCCCATGCTTTTTTGTTTTTGTTCTTTTTAAATGTTCTATGACTGCATGTCAGTAAGTTTCAATACCTGGAGTGTCTTGGGAGTTACAGAGATCCGTGTTACAGCAGGAAGAAGCAATCTTTCCAAGTGTCGGTTCTGTGACACCGATAATAACACCGTCGCAGCACCAGTAATTTATTGCAGCATCTCCATCAGTAAGTTATAGCAGTAAATTTCAGTGTGTCATACTGGATTTACCAACATATAATGCTGAACTGATTCAGGTGGTAACTCCACTGGAGCATGTGGTCTGTGCAGGGGCGTAGATTACGCGGGGGACGCGGGGGACGTGTCCCCCCCACTTTTTATAAAAAGTAAATTCGTCCCCCGCACTTTTTCATCGGACAGTTGTGTTCTCGACATGTTGAGGTTTTAATGGAGCAATGTATATAAATGCAGAATGATTTAAAATTCAAAGAGACAGGATCATTTATACATGACGTTTACGTTTCCATGCCAATCAGTCACTCAGTTTGTGACGTCACGACATGCCCAGGCTCGCGCCCGCGGTCCCGCGCTGTATCCATCATTCATTAGAGGTCGAGATGAGTTCAAAGCGGCAAGAAAAACTCTTCACTCCTTTTTTACGAAAAAGTCAAGCAGTGTAAGTTGGCATGTGCCATGTGGTATCCGAATAATGTTGCACAATGTTGAGTGACTCTGCCTATTGCTCTTGCTGAATAAATAGCAAGTTTTGATGTTCATTATACGGAGAAATAAAAAGCTGCCTGGACAAACATGCACTTATTTATTTTCAGTGTATTTTTCCGTAACTCTTTTGTGACGTCTTTTATTTTAACACGTATGTATGTTATCAGAACCCTTCAAATAAGAATAAAGATAATGTTGAACTGAGATTTTACAGCGTTTGCAGCATTGTGACACTCTGCCAATTCTACATGATGTAGGCCTATTTCAATCAAGTATGCAAGCACTGATCTGATACAGGACCGATCTTAATTTAGGGCTGCTCTGTCATTATTGCACTAATTTGACGTTTTTATGTGTTGTCAAGAATGAACAAGAAACAGTCAGCCTAGGTTTGTTAGGACAGAATCAGGACGACACACAGTGACTGACAGGTGAGAAGAGTGGCTTTTAACACCTGGCTGTTTTTACATTGTATATAATCTATAATACACAAGCGTTTGTAGGATTATATATGGACCAATCATAGAAAACACATAATTAGTCAAATATAGAAAAATAAAAAATATGATGAACAACTTCTCAGCTATAATTTTTAACTACAGTAGGTAATTATTAGCTGGCATATTGGTTGTTTATTAGTACTTAAGCACATGTTAATTCTGTATTCTTCATGACCATATTCTGCATCCCATAATCCTAAACTTAACAACTACAACGACTACCTTACAAGCTATTAATAAGCAGTAAATGAAGAGTTTATTGAAGTAAAAGTCATAGTTAATAGTGAATATGTGTTTATCATTCTAAAGTGTTAAAAAATAATTTAGGATACAAATGATTGGTTATTGTCCAGCAGTGTACTTAATGTGTTATTTTCTTCTGTATGTCACTATTCCCTGTATGTACATGTTTCAAACACTGCTTTATTTGCTATAGACAGAGGCAGAAGTGCATTCACAGCTGAGAGTGAATGAGGCAGAGAGTTTCAGTGAGGCTTCAGAGGTAAAGATTATTTACAGCATTGTCTATGATAAGATATTTCTTTTAACATAGACTAATCAGACTAATGTATAATAGAACAGAACAGAATAAAGAAGTATGTGAATGTGCAAGTATCCATTACTGTGAGCCATGTACTGTACATACAACACACAGAAAATACAGTTTGAAATATGTAAACAATAGTACCCTTATAAGGACATCTTTGTAACTTATACTCAAAAAGGTGCACATATAGAGTACCAATATGTACCGTAATGTACAACTATGAAACTTTTTGGGGTAAATAAGGTACAAAGATGTGCTTTTAAGGGTACTGTCCCAGTGACAAGCTGTTGTATTTCTTTCTTTCTTTTTCTTTTTTCTCTCTTTCTTTCCTTCTATTTTACAATCATATATAATAATATAATCATAAAGCATATTAAGCAAAAAGGTATGATTAAAAATAAAACCTGTCAATTAGACAAGGGTTAACTGAAAAAAAAACAACAACAAAAAACAGGTATAACACTAGACATTCCGTCCCCCCCACTTTTGAAATGATGGCTACGCCCCTGGGTCTGTGCACAAGAGCTCGAGTGTCCTTTGGTAATACAAGAGAGAGACTACATGAGAGAGACATCTAATGATCTGTATTTGTACAAAATAACATTACAAACACTATTTGTCTTTGTACCTGGAGTGAAAAGGACGAACAGGAGAAAAACTGAGATTTGTAGATCCATCTTTGATCTGGAGGTAAATAACATGCCTGTTTCAGCACTCATTTTATAACTTTTCAGAGGGGTGGGTCTTGATGAGAAAATGAAAGTTTAACTAAATACAAAAAATAAATAAAACGTGTAGATGTACATTTACTTTCAATCAATGACCATATGGAGGGTCTAATGAGTAAATTAATCTTTAGGTGTACTTAAAGCAAACCAGAAATGAACATTCTGACATTTTCTTTTATTTTCTCACACTCATTCCAAACCTGCATGACTTACTTTCTTCTGCATACCATACAGTGAAAGACAAAGGGGTCCAACGTTGTTCATACAGGTCAAACTCGTTTAGTTTTTGTGAGTGAGAGGTTAATTTAATTGTGTATTTGCTAAATGTTGACTGTTAAACTTCAGCTCTATACAGTAAGAATGCTTAAGGTATGACTAACATTAAAATGGAACATTATTGAGAAACCCGACCAAGAATACTTTCATTATCTTTCATTCAAAGATGCTGTTTGTAATTGTGCAACTGTAACCAAACACATTAATCATACATAGTAGCCTATGAATTTAAAACAGTATGACACAGAGCTGGGTAGTAACTGATTACATGTAATCTGGATTACGTAATCAGATTCCAAAAATTAAGTACTTGTAATCAGAGTAAATTACATTTTAAAATACTCGTAATCAGACTACAGTTACTTTTTTATGGATTACATGATTACATATTATTCACACAATAGCAATACATTATTCATAAATCATTGATTCCCCCTAATTTCTCTTTTTCATCTTTTAAATTTTCCTTTCTAAAATAGCCTACCAAATATATACTTATTATATATGTATAAATAGTCCAGTCTTGCGGACATTCACACAAAGATCAGTCATTAGTCAAGTGGCGACAGCATTTGACCACTGGATTTACAAAAATCATTTCAGGTTTAAGAAGGGTTTCAACATTGCATCAACTACTGATGAACACATTCGTTTTTATTTGAATTATTACTCTGTAGGTTTTTTAACCATGTATTATTAATTATAACTAATTAAAATGCACATATTCACGTTATTTCTTAGATACATGTAATGCAGGCATTCCAAAACCTTATTCACCAAATATATTTGCTTTAAGTACCCCTGAGATATTAAAATAAATATTTCAATAATTAAGTATCACATTTGCATGTTCACGGTTTCTTTGATGTTGATTAATGATCACATGGCATGCAGGTAAATAAAAATATTTCATCTTTTTTAGTAAGTGTTTTATTTAAAACAAAGACTATAGAAACACAAAGACTGTTCACTCCTATACTTATGAATGGGAGAAACTGCAACACGCAATATGGAGGAATAGTCCCACCTTCGAAATGAAAGTCAAATTTCCCATAGAAACCTGACTAGACCTGCCAATCCATATGCACAGTATAAGCAGGTTATGATTCAGCATGCACATTGCCTGGTCTAGCCTGAAAAAGAAGCTTTTTAAACGCTATTTGAGTATAAGAAACAACATTCATGGGGCAATTAATTTCAGATTTGTGTTGCTGATTTGACATAATGTAAGTTCAGCGAGCAGTTTTTGAGATTTCAGGATTCCCCTGTTCATTAAGATAGGTCTTGTATGAGCTGACCGGAGGCATTGCAAATATGACCACCAAGTGAAGAGACTTTCCTCGAAAGGGAGTTCAAATAAAAATAAAAAAATTAAATAAAAAAAAGGGAGTTTGTTTTAAAATGATTTATTTTAATTTAATTTTTTTATGATTTAATTAATTGTCAGCTTTTCATTAAACTCACCCCCCCCCCCCCCCCCCCCCCCTGCAGTTCCTTTACGAACCCTAGTTTGGGAAACTGTAATATAATGTTTAATGTACTTGAAATTACAATGAATGGAACAAGTTTTCTTACTCTTTGCATTTTTTACATCATTATGGTACAAGATAATGCTATTTAAATCAATGTGATAAACCAGTTAAATCAAAAGTAATCTAAAAGTAATCTGATTATATTACCTAAAATGTGTAATGTAACAGATTACGTTACTGACTACAATTTTTGTCATATAATCTGGAATCAGTAACGAATTACAATTTGTAAGTAATCTACCCAGCTCTGGTATGACATAACATACACTGTTTTTTTTTTTTTTAAATCATGAACTGTCATTTAAAATTGTAATTAAAATTTTACTTCACACACCAACTCAAATAAAATCTGACACAAGACCAAAGAACAAATCAGAATGTCACTTAGGAGTGAGCTTCCAAACTGATCACATTCTTGAGCACTTCACTAAAATTAGTGTGTAAGCTAACATCACCCTCGTGAAAATGCTTTTAAAAAGAGCACTTAATACAGAAATAAAATACTTTAAAAGAAAATGTCATTAAGTGAAACAAAGTAATTGCATTTTGATTGTAATTAAATGAAAATGTATTGTAGTTTACATTTACATTAAATGCAATTAGTATAATTTGACCTACTGAAGTATATGACTTATGAGTATATGAAAAAGATGTTGCAAATGCAGAATGAAATGATTTTTCAATGTAATATTTTTTTTAATATATTTTAACAATTTATATAACATTTTAACTTTTTTTTTATTTTTAAATTTTTACTATAGCAGTACTACGGTGTATCTGTTTATCAGATATCTTTACAGCCATGGCCAGCTTTATTAAATATAACACCAGAAACATGGTGATGATATACTATTTTACTGAAATTTTCAGTTTTCAGTTCATTACATTAGAATACCAAATATATTGCAGAGAGAATTGTAAAATTTCATTATAGGGTCCTTATTTTGCACAAATCATATGTGCTAATGTACCAAAGAAAAACATTTTGTCTTCATAATCTGTCATCAACACTATTTTGCCTTTAAAACAACTTTCCTTTTCGGCTTATGTCACAATATGTTGCGGTCACATTTACTATGGTTCACATGCAAAATCTGGTCATTTCAATAAGAATACACATGATCTGGAATTTCGTGTGAGGGGAAACGTTTTTCCCCATGCAGATTTCGAAATGGGTTCAATTTGGTTTTGCCATCTTGACCAACAGAAAGCTGCTTGAACGTAACTTCTGTGTGAGCTTCATAGATTACATTGCTACTGTACAATCTTAATAATAAAGGTTCTAATGTAACCACACTTTTAAATGTTTTGACTGTAAAGTATTCTATGGTAGTAAAGAAGAGTATCTTACAAAAATCTGTTTATAGCACATAGAAGAGACCTTTTCAGTGCCTTTTGCACAGCCAGTTGGTGAAGCACAATATCTCGGTTTAGTTGTAGAACTAGTATTGCCTAAAGTACATAGATGATTCAATAATGACCAGTTCAAGCACATTCTTGTGTAAAGTTTATTTATAAATATATCAAAGTAGAAAGTGTTTTTCTTTCCAATAATGTATCGACTCACAGCTGCAAAACAGAAGAGAAAAGACAAACTTTTCAATATAAAATATGATCTCCCATATTTCTACAGTGAGGTCCAAAATCTGATACCACTAGTGAAAATGCTTTCAACTTAGCGTTTTTCTCATTTAAAGCATATATTTAAATTATAAATTATATTATTGGAATAACAACTATACCAGCATTTCCATCAGTTAATTATAATAGTACATTTAAATCCATCATACTGGATTTACATATATACATATAATGTTGAACTGAAGCAGCCATCCACTATTGCATGTCATCTAGCATGTGCTACTGTTTCTGTCAGAAGTGCACACTCAGTTGCGAGAGCGTCCTTAGTAAATATCAGTTACTTAGAAACTGAAAAATGTCAGTTTAACTGAAAAACAATGAAAAAGTAGATATTGCATGATTTAGGCCGCTTGCCAAGTAGCAGAAGGTCTAATAAGGAAATTAATCTTCTTCTTTATAAGGAATTTTAAGATATACTTAAAGAGACAGTTGATTATTCATTATTTATTATAGTCATTATTCACTTACTCTCATGCCATTGCGAAACATGTATGACTATCTTTCACCTGATGATGACAAATAATGAACACAGTAAGGACTGCCAATCATCAGTGGAATTTAGAAGGCTTATTGAAGCCTGTTTCTTTCAGTTGTTCAGCTTGTAGTTTTTGCAGTTTCCATTTTAATGGAAAAAATAATACAAATGCAGTTAATAGATTATTAATACGATGACAACATAATGCAACACAATTCAATCCCAAAATAATTTAGCATTGAGCTGTTACAGTAGTCTCCAGTATATTTGTTTTGAGCAAATGTAAAGGTCATCTGCTACCACCTGCTGGTAAATGATGCAAAATGTAGTTTCAAACTTTACTTGAACTGCTGTTAAAATATTTTGCGGCAGTTTCAAAAAGAAAAAGGAAGTTGCTATAGAATTAACTAATGTTCCCTTATAACGTTTATTTATCAATGCAAAATGTCAAATCGAATGGCTGTCACTCACGTGGTCTTTTGTGTGTTGGCAATATTTTATTATTATTACTACTATTATTATTATTATTGTTGATATTTTGGTCGATTCTTGAAAGTCTTGGGTCAGTCTTTCTCTGTATAGTTATGACACTGTTTCTAATTAACATGAAAACTGTTGTTACCAGTCTTGTCCTCTAGACGTCACTCTCGTATTTACCTTCTTTTTCTTCTTCTCTTCTTCTTCTTCTGTGGATTACTGGGGGGTTGCTTACCAACGTTTTAGGTCAGGGATGGGCAACTTTGGTCCTGGGGGGGCACTGTCCGGCAGAGTTTAGCTCCAACCCTAATCAAACACACCTGAACCAGCTAATCAAGGTCTTCAAGCTCACTAGAAAGCTACAAGCAGGTGTGTTTGATTAGGGTTGGAGCTAAACTCTGCAGGACAGTGGCCCTCCAGGACCAAAGTTCCCCATCCATGTTTTTGGTGCATTCCACGTTGAATTAAGTTTTGTATGGCCCATCCTTATTCTTAATCTTGTTAAAATGATCTCATCTTCTAAGGTTTGAATAATTCTTTGTCTTATGATGTATTATATATTATCTTCCTGTTTACTGTCATTCCACTTTTGTTGCCATTTTTGCCAGCTTCTTTAACTGTACTTTCCCCTTTCATTCTTAGTGAAACTGTAATAGTACTGTTCATCTTTAAGTGAATCTTTAACTATTTGATCAGATTTTTCATTTCATGGTGTAATTTATAGTAAATACTATAGTGTTTTTGAACCATACATATAGTAAAGTGTATTATACTGTATATATTATAGCATTTACAACACTTTGTTAATGAAACCTACAGCATACTGTAGTATTAACTGTAGTGAACTGATAATAAATATCAATATATCACTGTAATAAATACTGTAGTATACTTTAGTTTTTACTACAGTAAACTGTAATGTATTGTAGTATACTATAATTGTAGAAAACTTAGTATGGGTAAAGTAATTTGTTTATGTTACTATAGTTGTTATATTACCACAGTAACTATAGAATTACCACAACAAATTAATTCAAGTACTTCTTCTAAATTCATTTCAAATGAGAGTAAAAGTAAACAAGAATCCTAGATGTTTAACCCATCACTTCATCAAAACAATTGGTACCCTGTTGCAGTAAATGAAGCCCTAAATGTTCTCCGAATTTACAGACCTTTTTCTGAAGAAGGTGGATATGTCAACTGCCTTCCTCTTCATTTCAATTATTTATCATAAACCCTACATTTGTGTGGAAATATGCTGTCAGTGCCTAATTTACATATTTTCTGTTTATGTTGTCAGACATAAATTAATAAAATAGTACTTGTCTGTCTGGGTAACAAAAACTGTTCTACATATGTGACTTTAAGAGCCAAAGAGTGTATTAAATGTTGCCCAAATCTGCCATAATTTACAGATCAACTGATGGAGTAAGAGGGCTCTACGCTTACTTTTCTTTTTAGGAGCACAGTCAAAAATTTAGGAGCACCTTCTAATCAATAATTAAAAGTTCTGATCAAAAATGAACCTTCCCATTACAAGGTGATATTTGACTTCTTAAAGTGATTTACAGGGAATTTTGTTTTTACCTTTGTAATGGCATTTTTCTAACTTTATTAAAAGTATATCATCTTTTATTTAACAATTCAAAAATGTATAAGCTTTTTAACATTTCTAATTAAAACAACAGAATAAAAAGTAGAATAAGTAGAATAAGAATAAGTTATCAATCAAATGAAATCAGTATTTAAGGAATACATTTGTACTACAGAGGTGGCACCGAAGAACACACAAGTGGCTTAGGTTTATTTTCAGACGTTTAATGAGGCTGAGAGTGCAATTAAATTCATAAATTCATGTTGAGGTTAATGTTTTAAATATAAAATTTTGAATATAGAAATGTTAAATAATTTAAATAAGAGGAAATATACTTTAAAAATTAAACTAAAACTGTCAGCAGCTGGAGGCAAGTCACAGATTTTTATCACCAAACCATTCATTTATTTGATTCGTTTGAACGGCTGATTCATTCAGGAATGAAGTACATGACTGTCTTTATGAATCATTGACACTAGATTTGTTTAAAAATGCAGCTGTGTGTGGTTGGGGTTGTTACATAATGAAGTGGGCTATTAGTGAAGTGTGGAAATTTTTAAAGAAAGGGGGATGTTACACAGTGAAATGCCATATATGGTCTGTATCCTTTTGTGACACAGTTGTCCCAGTTCACATTCAGTTGGTGCTTAGGATTGTTAAAAAAACGCAGATTGACTCAGCTCATGCTTGTTTATTGCATAGTACACAGGCAGTAGCCTAACATATGTTACTTCCATAATTCACGCAAAGCATCATGGGATGTAGGAAGAAACGTAAATGGGCATCAGAAGGTATGTTGAAAGATACAGTACAACTTACTGAAAAACATTTCTCGTGTGATCACCCAGTCACGTGTCAATCTTGGAAAAATGTCAGTAAAACAGCTTGTATGAACAACGTTACATTTACCTCCTAAAAGTCATTCAGAAAAAAAGAGCTAAGGAGTGGAGTGCATGGCTAAATAAATCATTATCAATTTAATAGAAATGCACCCTCTATAGTTTACAGCATTAGTTGAGAGATCATTTCCTTAATATTCCGAAAATATTTCCAAATAAATCGATATCAAATCAAAGTGCATTGGTGGGAACATGCCCCCCCACCCCCCACCCCCCCAGACAATAATTACACAATTATGATTTTGTGAACCAACAACAGCAGCATCAGAGCGCTGGGTGTTTTAATCACACATCACTTTATTTTAATATTAATTGAATTGGACCCAGGATGATACTGAAAGAATACTCTGCTGTTGCTGTAGTAACAAAACTCGTGCGCATCTGATTGACAGATAAACTGCAGACTCTTATATCAGTGTTGTTTTTTATTTTGTGGATATTTGAGCTAACAGTTTGATTTGTACATTCAGTTCAACAGCATTAATTTAAAGTTAAAGACTCTCTGTGGCGACTCAGGATGCTGTTCCAAATCCTGCTGCATCACACTTACTTACTACTGCCACTTACATAGTTTAAAAAATCACATTATATTTGTCCCAAATTATTGTTGATGTTCATGACTTCATCCTAGGCTGAAAGATTGTGTATCTTTCTGCACAACGTTTGTCTTTCTGTCCGTATGCTTAATATAGGGAGCAGACAAAATTTCAGGCTGGGAAATCTCACTCTCATCCAGGCCAACCCATAAACCCACAACAAAATTTGAAATCACGGACAACTATATTTTTTGTATGACCATCATCATCATAATCACATAAAAAAGTTTAAATCTCTAGGCTGAGGCCGTACAAAATAATTCAAGGTTATCACTTGAACTTCCATTTTCCTTTTTAGTCTCTTAATTTTCCCTGACATCTCTCTGTCCCTCGTGTGTTTACTTTTTTCACTAATTTTTTTCAACACATCTCCACCTTGTTGCAAAACAACCTCCTCATTATAATTTGTTTGCACATAGTATACTTTATTTTAGAAAAAAATTTATATTACAGGAGGACCATATGTTATTGTTTTATCTTACCTAAATGTCAAAATTGGTACAACAATAGCTACATCCTGAATATATCTTTATAGAAAAAATCTTAACACTGAACATGTTTTTGCATTTTCATGAGTCATGTTTTGTCCTATAAGGAAAATTAACCATGGTTTTATTAGGTCTATGGTAAAAGTAACCTTTTTTTTTTTTTTTGGCTAATTACCAATTGTATGTTTTACTACTACAAATACCATGGTGAACTATATAGTGTAAAACCATTGTTTTGACTGCTATTGCTAATCTTTGCTAGCAGTCTAATGTTTAACTAAGTAAACAAACACAAAACTACAATAGTCTATTTACAGATGTAAATAAAAAAGTGTCAGCACTTATAGTCCTGAACAAGACAGTTTTGCCTCTCTGCTCCACCTGGTCGCTTCCACTCCATTCTCGAGTCTCGCATCCTTCTGGCGGACGCGCGGATGCTCGGAGCGGAAGCACGATGCCAGTTAAGACTAACCGATTCATGTTTATTATTTTAATTCGGTTTTTTTTATTTATCAATATTATTGAATGGCTAATTTGGAAATAACCACTTTATTACATTCGGCAGGCAACGAAAACAACAACAACAAAAAAATATGTAGGGCAGCGGCCAGCGGGCCAAATTGGAATCGAATTCTCCCGATGCTCCCGATGGCCAGTCCGCCCCTGAGTGAGCTAATGCTGTGTTCCAGGCAGGTTTTTGAGCCCGTAAGTCACGACTTCAAACCACAACTCACGACTTTGTAGCGTTCCAGGCAAGTCACGCAAAACTGCCTGAGCGCAAGCAATTGTGGTAGCTAGACGTAAACAAACCAGCATGGCGGACCATATGGGGCTTATGCTCATTTACAATCATTTCTATCGCCAAAGGTGCTTCCTTGCTTATTTGAGGGAAACGGAGGAGGAAAAACGGCGCATAAGGGAAGAGAAGCTGTTATACCTTTTATTTTACGTTATTTGTATATTTGGAAATGCATCCGTAGGGGCTGCCATTGTTGTTGCGTGGGCTATGTGACATCAGAGCACGGAAGCTTTTATAGTAATTTCTTTAACTTTTTGGGTAATATCAGTGATTTGATGTTTCAGATGCGTCTGAAATGACAAAAACATATACATATATTTAAATATTTGATCAAAATTATTGCTAGGGACAGTTTGGTAGTGGTTGGATATTGGTAGGGACACGTCCCTAGCATCCCCCTCCCCCCAATTCTATGCCCCTGCTGAGAAACCATGATGATATTTGTCATTGACACCAAAATAAACACACACCTTGCCTTTACTGCTCCATCCACACAAACTCTCTAATCTGTCCTGTTACTATAGCTGATATTTCAACATCATATCTTGGTTTAACGTATTGAGCCGAAACAAAGCAACCTTGGTATCCGTTTTTAGACCTTCCTGCTCTCGAACAAACTAATGAAGTATTTAATTTATCTTAACACTGAAGTACACTATTGTTGTAAATGTGCGAGACGAATCATTACACTGTACTGTATATAAATAACTACGTGTAACAAATGGTAAAGCTATTTGCGCTACAAACCAGTGTGTTTATGATAATAAATTATAATAAAATGTCCTTCTCTGACCGTTTCCTGTGCACATGCACAGTTCAGTTGAATGAAGAAGTTTACTTTATCTCTGAAATGAACATAGGAAACAAACTATCTGCTAGAAATAACCACAACATTACATTTGCTTTAGGTACACTATGATGTTTAAATCAAATTTTGTACTTTATACGTGATAATCAGCTACATAAATCTGCCACATATACTGTTTTATCTATTCATTTCAGATGAGGAAAGCTTGTTTTGTTAAAGCTTTTTCAATGCAAGCATGGACTTCTAAGGTGTTTGGCTGTGGCTGTGAAATCTGTCAGGTTATGTGTTCAGATGAATTATGAGTTTGTACCACATCACAACATTTCCTTAAACATCTGTCTGTCACAAAAACACATCCAAGGAGACAAAAGGTTTGATTGAGGTGTAACAGCATTAATACTTATAATAAAATACCTTACTATTTAATACTATAGATTATTGTTATAAATAAAAAAATAAAAAACTGAAAAATGATTCAGTGTTTGCTTTGGTGGATATTTTCATTAAGCTTGTACTGAAATATTGCTTAAAACAATACACTGATATATCAAAAGTGTCAATATTTTTTGCTTGTTTAAAATGAATTTCATCAGAACATACGTATGACCCCCCCCCATTTCTTTACTTATGTTAGCCCACTTTTTATTCTTTAATTTGATTATTTTGCTACTATCTGTTCTTTGCTATATCCTTTAGTACTCCTTGCTTTTTATGTTAAAAACTTTAAATACATACATATATGCATAAAGAGTGATAGTAACAGAACTTGATGCATTCTAGGTCATTAAATCTTCTGACGTCTCAAGTCTGATCCTTCATTATCACATTATCACAAACTATGGCTCTGTTTAAACACAATGTTTCATGACCCTCCCAGTGTGTGTGAGAGTAGCTCATAAAACCTTTAATGTTTTACAACAATACAGTATATTAAAGTGAAAAGATCATACAAACTATACAAGTAACTGGATGTAGATTCTGAATACAGATAATACCGCATTCATAGGTAAACAAAGCATGCATGACTTTCTTTCTTCTGCAGAACACAAGAAGAAGATATTTAAAGACCTTCGGAGCCCAAACAACACTGAAACACAAAGGGTTTCATTTTATGGACAAAAACACACACAAACACAGAGACATTTTTCACATATCTTATTTTATGTTCCACTACCTTCTTTCGTTCTTTCTTTCATTATTTTTGTTCTTTCTTTTTATTTTTTAACATAAAACGCAAGGAGTACTCAGAAAATATAGCAGCAAATAATAACAAAATAAACCAATTAAAGAGCAAAAAAGTGGGCTAACAAGCAAAGCAAAAAAAAAAAAAAAAAGTTCAAATTGTTAAAACAAGATGGTCTAAAATATATGATTATGAAATTAAATGAGTAGTTTTGTTTTAAACAAGCAGAAATATGGTTTTGATGTTTTTCATTGTATTATTTTAAACAATATTACAGTGCAGGTCTAATGAAAATAACCACCAAAGCAAACAGTGAACTCCATGACAGACGTTTTCAAGTACACATGGCAGACAAAAGTAGCTCTTGCAGAAAACAAGCAAACGGACTACTGCAGGGGTCTGTCCTGTCTCCAAGTCTCTTCAACATCTATATAAATGATCTTCCAGCAACACAGTCCCGCAAATTCATCTACGCCGGTGACATCTGCATTGGGACCCAACATCGGACATTTGACGAGGTCGAGAATGTACTGAACTTGGACATGGATTTGATGGTGGACTTCCTCAGTAGGTGGCGACTCCAACCCAGTGTAACTAAGACTGTATCTAGTATTTTCCACCTCCACAATGCACAAGCCAAACGGGAGCTCAATATCTTCCTCAAGGGCCAGCGGATTGAACATGACCCAAATCCAACGTACCTCGGTGTTACCCTGGACCGATCATGATCATCTGAAGAAGACAGCAGCCAAAGTCAGCTCTCGAACTAATCTACTCATCAAACTGGCCGGCACAAGTTGGGGTGCAAGGGCCCAGACACTCAAGACCACTGCGCTTGCTCTGTCTTACTCAGCAGCAGAGGACTGTGCACCAGTCTGGTCTAGATCGTCCCACACCAAGCTAGCAGATGTCCAGTTAAATACATCTATGCGTATAATCACTTGAACCCTACGTTCTACTCCTCTACCATGGCTGCCAGTTCTCAGTAACATACCACCACCACATCTCTGACGACAGGAGGCCACTGCCAAGCTGTTGACTAAAGTCTATGCGAATGACAAGTTGCCACTCAACTTGGATATCAAACTCCATCCAGCAGCCCGTCTGTCATCGAGAAAACCTGTCTGGCTGGACTCGCCGCCAGAGGATATGACAGCCAATTCGGCAACTGTTGTGAACCACTTCCTCGTAGCTGAGCCATCGGTCTATCCTCCTGGCTTCGACGACATGCTGAACCGATTCCGGACGGGACAAGGTCGATGTGCAGTCAACCTTGTCCGGTGGGGCCAAGCCACCAATCCGAACTGCAGCTGTGGGGAATCAGAAACCATGCAGCACATTGTCAACGAGTGTCCGCTGACTCATATCAACGGTGGACTCAAAGCTCTACACCTGGCTGAACAAGATGCTGCGAGGATTTGTTAAATTGATCGAAAAAGTGACAGTAAAGATTTTTATTGTTAGAAAACATCTCTATTTTGAATAAATGCTGTTCTTTTTATTTATTAATGATAAAACATATCACTACGGTGGCCCAGTAGTGCACAACACAACGCAATTAAAAAAGCAAACATAAGCTCACAACACAACGGAAATGCTTCCGACCACTAGGGGACAGTGTTGACAGTTAAACCCCGATATTTCCTCGAGATGCCACAAGAAATTCTCAATGTAAGTGATTGATCTTAATATGTGTAATCGATTTTTAAATGAACAACGTGTTTTCACTAAATGTTTTGATAGCCTTGTAATCTTAATGTATCGATTTATGAATCGAGCAGAAAAAAAATCAATATTATTTTCGATTTGGACAGTTTACCTCTGCTCTTGCAAACAATGGACTCTATGCATGGTCACTTCCGTGTTTTTCTTCAGGGGGCTTACTTAAATGCGGTGCTGTGCCGGAAGAGCTTTCAAAATGACAAGAGGAGAAAATGTATGGAGTCCATAAAGATGATTTTTCAGTTTACAAGAATTTCCCCAGATTACTGTAAATGAATTTCATCGCACGGAGAAGGGCATTAAATGTTTCAAGTTACATCGACAACTTTAGTGTGAGTATTGCTCTATTGTCTTCTAGCAAATCTAGCTAATAAGGCTGGATAATGTTGCTGAACTGATTTGATCAGTGCTAAAATAGCAGGGCTAAGTTAGAGTTTAGCTTTAAACTCCGTCCACCGCAGGTTTTTATAACTCCTAAGAGACAGTAGAAATAACAGCAGAGTTCCCGGTAATCCACGTTTGTTTGCATCTGTGGCTCTGATAGGAACGTCTTCACTTGATTGAGTATTTTAAATACTGTTCCCATTTTTAGATTGGCATGTATCTTAATAAAACTTAAGTCTGACAGTTTCTGGCAGTTATTGTTATGTTTTCAGCTTTTATTATCTATAACCTGTAGCTTGAATTGCTTACATTTAATATAGACCTCCTTTGAAATATTACTGAACTCTTCACAGTGTATTGGCATGTTTGTAACATTATATAGACTATTCATTTTTCATCATTTTTTAAATATAGTTTAATTTACAATGTAACCATTTAAAATGCAACTGAAAGTAATTCAAAATGTACCTGAAATAAATTCAGTATCTAACCCAAAGTAATTATCTTCACAGATTGTTTTAAAGGACTCCCATCCATACTTTTGCAGCACTGTACCAGACAGCACACTATTAAGAACTGAGAATCAGTGCAGTTCCTCCTGTACAGAGCTGCCTGACCTCCTGACATATCAGTCCTCCAAGTGGCAGAATTGTTAAAAAAAAAACATACCATTACACTACCACAGTTATTAGTATTTTACATAACTATTGACCTATCAGTCCTCCAAGTGGCAGAAGTAAAATAAAGAATACAATACAATACTACAGTTATTAGTATTTTACATAACTATTACACTGTATAAAAGTTTCAAAAAAAGTACGTGTTTATATTTACACGTTTAGATTACACTAGTGAGCAAGAAAACGTATTAAAGTATTTGCATTTACATTATATTTAATTTACATTTTATATTCTAGTCTGTACAAATAAAACCAAATTAATCCATCCCAAGTGTTTTGTGTAAGGCCAGATCTCTCTGTGGAAGACCAGTTGAAAGGTGGACCATGAAGAGGAGGAACTCCTCCTATCAAAATAAATTAATTTATTAATTTGTAATGCATGTAATGCATGTAACGTGTGCATCAAAAAATAAAAATATATATAAAATTTTCTTTCTCTGTCGCAAACAATATAATATCAATATTTACCATTGCATTGCATTGCTTACTCCAACTTCACTCCTCGTTGTAGCTGTCTTTGCTCTGGTCATACGTACCATACTGTGGGATGCATGTTCAATAACTCTCCAAAAGGCCATTAAATGGTTCTACATCTCAAATCTAGATTGGATGAGACATGTTTTCAGAAAATACGCACCACACAATGTAATAACAATGCCAGTTAGTTTGCCTACACTGAACCTGAAGGTTACTTTCAAAATTGACATGCAAGTATCCTTATGAAAAAAATGATTTTAGCTGGGATTTTATCTTATTCTCCCTCATGTCATTCCAAACCATTATGAATTTCTTCTGTGGGGAAAACAAATGTCTAAATAACTGACTGAAACGAACATTATTTAGAACATTTCTGTATGCCAATGAAGAAAGCAAGCCATATGGGTTTACAACGACATAAAGGTGAGTATATGATGACAGCTTTATTTTTATTTTGGGGTGAATCATCTGTTAAAGGGGAGGGTCTTGTGAAAAAAATTAAGTTTAACAGGACAGAGAAACTTAAGATTACATAATTTACTTGATAAAAGGAGGTTTAATAAGGATTTACAAAGAATGTATACATCTACTTAAACCAACCATCTTGAGTGAGTTTGCCCATAAAATGAAACCCATGTTGTTTGGGTCCCAACATTCTTTAAAGAATCTTTTTATGTTTCACAGAAGAAAGAAAGTCATACATGCTGTTGAATGTGTAGTGATTTAGGTCTTTCCTACATTTCGGTGTTGAGGATGAAATGTTATTGAAAAAGGTCAAAATGGGTTTCTTTTTTATTCTCCCTAAAATATACTGTATTCTTACCACGAGCTATCCCCTGAAGGATGCATTTCTTAAGGAATGTTAAGTTTAATAGATTTTACTTGATAGTAAGTTGTACTTGATATTATAGCAGTAAAATCTACTTAAAATGTATTAAATGTGGAAGTTGTTATGAGGATTTTTATCAAGTAAATCCTAAAGGGTTTTTTTTTTTTTTTTTTTTTTCTTGGTGTAGCATAGTTGTTTTGCAAGAGAAAGACAATCCTTTTACCCCTAAAGGTTTTTAGGTATGCATGTCAGTCAGGTTTACCACAGTAAACCTATCAAACTGTTTTATCTGTTCATTTTAGATGAGAAAGATTCCATACTTAAGAGGTCATTTTGCAATGCAAACATGGACATGTAAATGTGTTTGGGTGTGAGTGTGTCTGTGTCTGTGTCTGTGTCTGTGTCTGTGTCTGTGGTTGTGTCTGTGGTTGTGTCGGTTCAATCTACAATGTGCAATCCAGAAAAATAAAAATAAAAGTTTTATGCAAATATCAGATGGCGTATGTACTTTTGAAACAATTGGATTGTAATAAACCTTACAAAGTAGCATAGTGTGCATTATAACAAGCAACCAATAATATAATATTTTGTATTATATTAAAATATAAATAAATGTTTTATATTAATGTTACGAATCCTGGCCATGCACTTCCGTTTACTCACCACCAGAGGTCACCCGCTCACCACATGGACTTTCACACTACACAGCACATTGGACTCCATTTCCCACCATCCATTGCACTCACTAATCACTCACAGCTGTTCACACTGATCACACCCACACCTGAGTACCATCTCACAATCACAATCACACACACACACACACACACACACTATTTAAGCCTGGGACTTCCGCTGGCTCATCGCTGAGTATTGTTAGCCTTGCTACCTTACCAAGCGTTCCTTGTATCCCGAGTTAGATTTCCTGTGTTTTGATTCCTGCCCGTGTTCCCGGATTATTCTCTCTGCCTTGGCCTGTTTTGGATACTGTTTGCCGATTGTCGACACACGCTTGCTCTAGGATTGCTCTTGTGTCTTGCCTCTGCCATACCTGTCTGCTGTTTATTGACCCTGCCTGTCTTGACCACGTTTTGCAATAAAGCCTTGCAAATGGATCCGCACGTCTCACGTCTTGTCAACCCCGTAACAATTAACATGTTTGTGTTAATATTAATATTTGAAATATTTTTTAATACATACATTAACATTAAAACCAAGTCACATTAATTTAGGTGTTTTTAAATTTTAATGGTTACACAAAGTACAAAAAAGTAATAAGCATATTTGTAAATTTTTGTAAAAAAAAAACTTGTGCTGTATGAGCTATTGTTACGTCACGTCAGACCATATGTATGTTTTCTAAAGCAGTGTAGGTTAGATAAATGACAAGGTATTTATTTGTACATTAAATTATAGATAACACACATGCATAAATAACTTGCATATTCATGGGTTGTATTGTATAATCTTACAAAACATCATATATGTGTGCATTTATAATGCATGCATTTGTGGAAGTTCTTGTTTGTAGATCAGATCCATGCATGCCTGAGAAGCAGATCATTATCAATGACAACATATTTATACAACGCAATCCTGAAGCAAAAAAAAATGCATTGAACTGTAGACTACAAATGCCAGATGTCAACAAATCCACATTTTTGTTTTGTTTTTATAGTGTAAAAGTCCACCTGTTGGTAAATTGCTAAATGCAGTTTGAAATATTATTCAAAGTACATTTCCAGCATTATGCAACAGTTCCAAAAGGGAGAAATAAGTCGAACAGTTGCAAGTAGGCTGAACAATGTTCTAATATAACCTGTTCTAATATAACCTGATTATATAATGTTCTAATATAATCAGTGCAGCAGAAATATCCGCTCACATAGACTGGCAAAAAAAATCATAGAATGTGGTCTGAAAATCATATTATTTTTCTTCTCTATATTTTACTCTTTTATTTACTTTGTGCAACAGAAATATTGATTAAATCTTTCAGTGCTCAACATGAGCAAATTCAAATAATGATTTTGAAAAATGAGTGTCTTAATCGTGGAAAGATGTCAATGAAATAGGCTCACATTATTTTTACCTCAGGAAAGTTATTCAGATTCTGTAGCTCCTTAGTTTATAAAAATAAACCCTGAAGTGTATAGTATATTGCTAAACATATCAATTATCTTTACTTCTTACCTGTTACTGAGCTTGTTTGTCTGTTCTTTGTCTTAATTATGGCATGTAGGGTCAAACGGGGTAAAATGATCTCTTTTCTCAACACATTTAATGAACGACTGTGCTCTTCTTAATTTTGTAATTTCTTTGGATTATAAAAAAAAACGTTTTGTGGTCAATTCAATTAAGAAGTTGTTGCTGTAAATAGAATGGGGAGCAGGAACATTACTTTTACCCTTGGTAAAATGATTCAGAGTCCTTAGCTTGCTGGAGTATATTGCTAAATAAAATATCCACATAATTAGAAAAATTAAACTTTTTTTCATTAAGTCAGTAGAACAAAACTGTGTTTCTGGGTCAAAGTGACTGAAAATCATCAAGTTCATTATTGTGAATCACTTTCAGTATTTTGACAGACATAATCTAGGGAGATCAGTTTATGCCTTCATTCAACCTGCTTTATGTGCAATTTAAATATTTGTATGTTTCTTGATCGAGTATTGATTATTATAACTGAAAATAAATAGCAACTAAATATGATAATTTTGGGTCTGTTGTTAATAAAATGTCACATCAGAATGTCACAGCAAACAAAGCATATCGGGACACAAAGGATAATTAGCACAGACAAAATACAAGCTCTCTATTTAGTCGAGTTTGTCTGATTGTAGAATGTGAAGAGCTGCTGGATTCAGTGCAGCAGGATGAAGGAGAGCAGAGAACAGCAGAGGAACAGGAAGCTCTGAGTGACACTGTTAGCTCTCTGAGTGATGCTCTGAGCACCGTTAACATTCGGAGTGACGCTCTGAGCACTGTTACACAGGTTCCCTGAACAGCATGAGATCCTCTGAACATCATCAGCTGATGTTGTGGTATCACAAATGGATTTAGAGGCACAGCCTTTTACAACCAGTGACTGCTCTCCGTAACTCGCTGATGAAAAGCAAAAAAAACACAGGTTATTTTAAGCATTACTGTTATATATGATATGTATTAAATGTTTAAAAATAAAAGATATAAAGATAACGACTTAACCATTTAACATCAGAGAGATAAAAATAATGACTTTAATCTTTTTCCTTTAGCAGATTCTCACCTGTTGCTGTAATGCAGTGGTCTTCACTTCCTGAACAGCTCACTGTGTTTGAGCAGTTCTTTCCATCACAAAAGTAACATTTCTTACCATTGGAGTCAATGCTGGGATCTACAGAGAAAACAGGTATTTATATATTTTATTTTCTCTAAAAATATAACATCAAATGAAACAACACTCTGTTAGCTGCTCTGTTCAATCAGTTCATGATTTGTATTGTATTTCCTGAATGAATGTCCTTTGGAAGCAAGTGTTGACTTAAAAGAAAATGGTTATTTGCATTTGGTCAGTAAAGCACAATACCTGGAGCATCTTGGACGTTACACTGGTCTGTGTTACAGCACACTGAAGACCTCTTTATAATGCCGAGGTTCATGGACCCACTTGAGCAGTCAGCAGCACAATCCTTCACTTTAGCACTAATCTCACCTAAAACAGGAATGAATCAGGAAAGACCAGTTCGACACATTATTTTGATAAAATATTTATTTATAAACATGCCACAATGTAGTTTTTTTCTAATTTCAATCAGTGTAATAAAAATAAATAATTAAATAGTAGAAATTTATATTGAATTTTCTGTGATTACATTTGTAATTTCTGTGATGAAATTAGTAGTTCTGTGAGAAATTACATTTCCAGTGAAGCAGCACTAGTAAAAATAATAATAATAACAATAATAATAAATAAAAAAAAACCCGCAAAAATAACATTAAATTTCAATCCATATTGGACTTACCAACTTGTGTTACTGCTGTTGAACTCATGCACTTGGAAAATCCCCTGGGACATGCTTTTACTTTTTTATTTACACAAGAACCCGCCAGACCTGAGCACTTATAACAGCTGAAAGAGTGCCCTTTAATAATAAAACAGAAAGAGACCGTGAAAAAGAGATGTCAGTAATCTGTATTTGTACTCAATAACATTACAAAATATTTGTCTTTGTACCTGCAGTGAAAAGAACGAACAGAAGAAAAACTGAGATTTGTAAATCCATCTTGATCTGGAGGTGAATGAGATCATGTGCCTTTCTCAGTGCTCTCTTTATAGCTGATCAAAGTGGGACGGTCTTTAACTTTAACTTGCTTTCTTCTGTGGAATACAGGAGGAGAAATTTTGGAAAATGTTTCTGTGTTTGTGTTTATTTATTTCCATCTATAAAATGAAAGCCAATGGGGTTTAGTGTTGTTTGTGACCCAGCAATCTTCAAAATATCTTACTGTATTCTGCAGAACTAGAAGTTTGCTTTTGCTCTGAAATCATGAAGAATCAGACTTGATGTTGTGATTTTGTGAAAGATGTTGTGAAAGACAAAAACTGATGCTTTGATGACCTAGGACACATCAGATTGAGTTACTGTACTTTCATTTTGTTCACATTCCCAAGCACATAGCTAAAATTGATGTTTTTTTTTTTTTTTTTTTGTCTATCTTGAAGTGAGTTAAAAGAAACTGCCTGCAATTCTTTAAAGGATGAAACACAGAGAGAAAGAACAGATGGATCCTAGTTTACAGATACAATATCCTGTCTTAAATCAACAGTTTTATCTGTAAAAAACTTTAGAAAGCTGTCACATACTGCAGTTGAAAACAGACAGCACTCACGGGACTCACACCCGAATTTAAAATAGTAAAAAAATAAATATATCGTTTTTTTGCAGTTTTTCGCTATAATGTCAAAAATGTGCTGATTTTTGATCGACTCGCGTAATATTTCAAATGACACTTGTATTTTTTTCTTTTTTTCCACTTTTGTTCACTTTTGCAGCTCTACGACAAGCATGTCTAAGTTCAAGTGTAGTGCTGGTTGGTCAGTTTTTCTCTAGTGAAGCCACAGAATTCATTGTTACATTAGACAAATTAGACAATTAGACAAACATTAGAAAATTGGAAAGGAAATTTGACAAGCCTTCTTGCTCATTTCAAGAAGGCTTGTCAAATTTCCTTTCCAATTTTCTAATGTTTGTCTAATTGTCTAATTTGTCTAATGTAACAATGAATTCTGTGGAAATCATAATGAAATCATCACTAGTAGATGGACTAAAGGTATGAATCTGCTGTGAAACCCTTGTAGTTTTGAAACTGAAATAGGCAGGTAAATGCAACATGCATATGATTAGAAAAACTAATTTAATTACTGTAAATATTGCAAATGCATGAAACCATGATACCAAAACAACAAAAACACTTTATAGTATGAATAGAAATGTGTGTGATGTTTAGTTTCCTCTGCAGCTGTAGAATCTGAAGTGCAGGTGGACTCACTGAAACAGGTAGCAGAAGAGCAGAGGAGACAACAGCAGGAGGAAGCTTCCCTTCATCACCTTTTCCCTAAATGCTCATATCCTACACACAGCTCGCTATCGAGGTGAAGTTCAGGGTTTGCCCACCGAATAAGGACACACATAAACCTTCCTTGGGGAGTCTTTATCTTAAGTGCTGTAACCCGTGTTTGTTTTCTTATGTGAGTTTTTGGCATGGAATGCAAGACATACGGTGCCGTATACGGACATTCTTTTTAGATTTGCTGGTGCTCAAAACAAGAACTGTCCAGGACTTCCTTAAATTTGCTCTTTTACCCAGTTTTAGCATGGGATCCTAGGGAGACAAAAACAAGGCGGCATACAAACAGAAGTTAAAATCCACCATATGGCAGGGCTCATTGTTTACTTAGGAAAAAGGTATATGCATTCCATCTAATCAAAACAATAAGGAAATTAGTAATAAATACCACTACCAATAATTCTAGTTGTTAAAATTGAATGGCTTGCATGATGCAGATAAAAACTAGCTTTATTTTATAAAACTAAACTTTATTTTAATGTAAGAGCAGATGCTGCCATTTCTAACTTGAATGTGCAAAGCTTCTGGTGTCATTTGCTTACAGCTATTTTAGCTGTACAAAAACACTCTGTCATAAAACATATAGTTTCCGTCCTAGATTCTAATTGGTTGAGCCAAGTTCGAAGCTGTTGTAAATTATACAGCAATATCGGAATTCCTGTAATCCAACTTGTAAAAAGTGTTCACGTCCTCGTAGAACTCGTAATTACAACTTGTGAACTGGGTCTGGGAGTTTTCTGAGAGCTACGACTTGCACCACGTGACCACTGCACTACCTGACCACCACACCATTCTGTTTCTGCTTCAAATGTAAATTATGCAATCTAATTTAGATCAACAACTGCTCATGTTGGATATATGCAGCATCTTTGTTTGGATTAAAATGCAGTGGTTGCCTCTAATTTTAAATGCAAAGAGCACATACAAAGCCTTATTTTGTTTATATGAAGAGATTTATTTTATCAGTCATTCTTGAGAAGTGGGTCAAAACAGGGTGCAAAATTGAAAAAATTTAACTTTTTACTCAGACAAATGAAACTACATGTATGTATCTTATGTACTAAGCTACTGAGCTATGTTTTGATGCAAACTCCCAACTTTTCTCTTTTTTTAACAAAATGTGCTTTTTACATTGGACTGTGTAATATAATTTCTGCTTTATCTTTAAAATGTTCAAAATGTTTTTAATATTTCAAAACACATTCTTATGTTAGCAGATAGATTACACTTTCACCAAAAATTCCACAACAAATATAAAATATCATAATGAAATATTATCAAAATATTCATCTGACGCAGGTGACATATCTGACGGTGGTGACGAAAACCTGAATTTGTTGTCATTTTAACTATCAAATACACTGGATCCATCAATTACTGTACTAAAACCAACACAACAAACTGTATGTTATTGTTCATAAAGCTTTTATTCAAGAGTCACATTTAAGTATTTTTGGAACACAAAATCTTATGGTGGTGACATCTGATGGTGTTGATGAATTTGGCATTTCTTTCACAAAACAAATAGAGTTCATTAAGTAGCCATCTGTTTTTTTCTGTTGATGCTAGATGCTAATGGAACCTGCTTCAGGAGAATAAAATGATCTAAATATTTCAAATAATTTCCTCAGAAATTGGAAGATGGTGTTGACATATCATGGTTGTGACCAGGAAATATTAACATAAGGATTTAAAATATTCTAAAACTATCTGTCTGGCAGGGATGTACTCTGCAGAGAAGGAGTGTGGCAAGGGGGTCCTCTAGAGTGACAGCTGCCCCTGATATTCCCTGATTTTATTACATTTTAATAAATGTCTGACAATGTTGACAAAAAGTGGGGACACAACTTTAAAACCTTATGAAACATGCATGTGTCACCGAAAAACAACCTTGTTTTGATATGAGACATTATTAAGTGTTACTTTTCATAAGTCAAGGTTTTTCAAATAAATTTGAGTTACTTGTTTATTTGATTTGGGGCTTGTTTTAAAATTTCAATTTAAAATTTGTTTAGTTTTGTAATTTACATCTACATTATATTTACATATTGTTATTTAACAGACGTTTTTATCCAAAGGGACTTGCAAATGAGGACAATAGAAGCAATAGAAGCAATCAAAACCAACAAAAGAACAATAATATCCAGGTGCTATATTAGTATATTATTTGTTATAGTTCAATTTCACAAAGAAACGTGCAGCATTTTGTCCAAGCAATAATAAAAGAACACATTTAATTTATAATTTGTCTTAAATAAATATATCGTGAATTGAATCGAATCGTGAATTGAGTGAATCGTTACATCCCTACTGCAGCCATGTACTAATGGGTCCTGATTTATTAATGTCATTGACTACATTAGTTTGAGAGACACTGAACCTGCCTGATGTTTGTATGGTGTGCAGTTACACTCTGACTTTAAGGCATCATAGATGATAGGAACATTTCGAGTGCCTGACTGCAGTAGGCTAAAAACCCCGCCTTCTGTATGTAAAGGAATTGGATGTGAGCCAAACTAAAAAATTAATTACACTTCAACTATTTTTCCCAAGGATGGTTTACATCATATTATGTATGTTAAAGTGTTCAGTTTTCTAATAGGTTTGCTTTTAGTTAGACTAGTTAGGCTAGTCTATGGATTATATATATGTGGCTTCATTAATCCTGTTTTATGTGCAATTCAAATGTTTGTGTACAACTCACTTATTATCTTAAAATGAATAGCAGAGCCACTGCTCTAATCAAACACGTAGCTTGATGTTCTGGTGTATCAATCATAAACATAATTACTGTAAAATACTTTTTAAAAATGATTTGCTTACATCCGTTAATTTCTCAAAATACATGAACAATGTCAGATTGCATTTTGCATTATCTAAGTCCTATATGGTAGCATTCTGAAGCAGGTAATGGTAATAAATTCAGGTAATGAAAGTACAAAAAGAAATATAAGCTCTATATTCTGTACAGTGTGTCTGGATTCAGTGCAGCAGGATGAAGGAAAGCAGAGAACAGCAGAGGAACAGGAAGCTCTGGTGATACTGTCATCATCATTATGCATGAAGCTCTTTTTGACACTCTTAGCGTCATTAAACTTGACATCCTTAGCAATCTTATACACAAAGCTCTGAGTGACACTCTGGATGACGCTCTGGGTGATACTTTTATCACCGTTATACATGAAGCTTTGGATGCCAGTCTTATCACCATTGCACAGGTTGCGATTGTAACTCCGTGTAGCTTCTCTGTTGAATCTCTATCTTACTTTCACTCTCTGTTGTTTAAAGTGATATAACTTAATTCCCACCATATTTCTGTTATTATCTTTCAAACTAATCTAACTAATTTGATTTTTAGCATTTGTTAGCCGGTTAGCTTGTCACTCACAGTTCCATTCGCTTTTCTATTCACGCATATTATTGTTTTCTTTTTTCTCACTCCGTTTTGCATGAGTTCATCAAACAACAGTGGTAATTGAATCATTCTTCAATCACGGGGAGTAATGGCTTCTTCTGCTATTGCTGTTGGCCACATGTACAGTTTATCTCTCTCTGTCGGCGACGAGGGATTCAAAGACAAAACAAAGACTGCTTGAAATAGGAACTTAAGCTTGCAAGTTTGATAAATAAATCTGAACTTTTAAGGGATGTATTTAAGCTGACCTGTTAACAATTAATAAGAAAATATATAATTGGTCAAAAAAAAAAAAATTAGTTTTCAATGATTTGGGGTAAACTATAGGCTACCTTAACCACAAAATACTAAACCAGTAACATCACATTCATTTATGCTTTAGATTTGAACACATAAGCTTTCAGCAGATGGTGAACTGCAGTGCTTTTCTGATCCACCAGGTAGACCAGCATTAAACTAGTACTAACCTCCAAAAACAGGAAACTGATATAGGTCAAGGCTGCTTTATTTCAGAAAGGTATGAAGGGCTTGACAAAAGAGATTTAACTGTATGTTTATACAATCTTTGGACCAGACAGACTTTAGTTTAACTGTCTTTATATTTACTTTGAAAGCTGAAGCTGAAGCTGAAGGTGTTACATTTCCGATGTGCACTTGTGGTGTTCAGCCAATCACAATGCACTTGGTCAGCTGGCCAATCAGAGCAGACTGTACTTGTCTTTTTTTATTGCAAAAACTATTGTGAAAACATACAAGAAAGACATGGATATATTCCTACAATCATAAAATTAAGGATAGAAAACAAATATTCTGGATTTGCGTACATCAAATTATGGTATTGTCTATACAGAAAAGTGCAAAAAATTAAATTACATCATTTTAGAAAAGGTGACATAGTGCATCAAACATTTGGCACTTTTTTTGTCAGCGGTGAGTAATCTATTCCCAAACCAATGGCGCTGTCTCAAACTATACCTACCTCTTCCGGTTTGTCTGATTTGTCGTTGTGTGTTCTGACTTGTTATAATGTTTTTTGAATTGTTATTTTGTTTTTTAGATTTGCATTTGTAATTTGTTATTTTGTTTTCAGAATCGTGATTTGTTTTGCACTTCTCGGCCACCGTACAATAACTTTATAAAAAGCAATTCGTACCTGCTGTGAAAAGAACGAACAGAAGAAAAAGTAATTTGCAGGTCGATCTTTGGTCAGCAGCTGAATGAAACAATGTGCCTGTTTCAGTGCTCTTTTTATAGCTCTTAAGAAGGGGGAGGGGGGGAATAACCTCCAAAAACAGGAAACTCATATAGGTCAAAGCTACATATACACTCTTAAAATTAAAGGTTAAAAGGTTCTTCACAGCGATGCCAAAGAATCCACAAAGAACCATTCAGTCAAAGGTTCTTTAAAGAACCATCTCTTTCTTACCTTTTTCTAATCTGAAGAACCTTCTTTCACCACAAAGAACCTTTTGTGAAACAGAAAGGTTCTTCAGATGTTAAAGGTTCTGCATGGAACCATTTAGACAAAAAAGGTTCTTCTAATCTATGGCATGGTGAAGCACCTTTATTTTTAAGATTGTAGGTATGAAGGGCTTGACAAAAGAGATTTAATTGTATGTTTATACAAATCTTTGGACTGAACAGACTTCAGTTTAAGATGCAACCCACGATTATAAGGTTATTGAGAAACCAGTTCAAGATTAGTTTCCATCCTCTTTAACTTTAAACTGATGCTTCTAGCCAAAATATCCATAATAAGAGTCCATAATCTAGGGATGGCTGACGTGAAACTGACGTTTCGACACGGTGTCGAGATCCCGAAGCGCAGATGTCACCCATGTCACGTGACTATGGTGATTCGAAACACCCATGTCACGTGACTAAGGCGATTCGAAGCATCGGGGCGTGTCACAAGTGTTTCGAGACATGGCATACCTGGGGCCCGTTTCAGAACGGAGGTTAAGTGAAAACTCTGAGTATGTTAACCCTGAAATCAGGGAAACTCTGGGTTTTCGGTTTCAAAATGGGAGGTTTGTCAAACCCGAGAAAGCAGGGTAAGTCAAGCCCGTTTCTGAAAGAGAGGTAACTTATATTCTGAGTCAGTTACCGTAGTAACTTACTCTGTGAACCTAACCTGGTCGGGAGCAGGTTTTCTTCGGTAAACCCAGAGTTTCTTTCGGTCTCCTCCCCCTTTTTATAGTGTTAGCGAAGTTTAAATACCTTATTCATTCATTCACACTGCAAAATAGATTTTCTTACTAAGTATTTTTGTCTTATTTCAAGTACAAATATAAAAAAATTCTTAATATGCATCTTATATAATTGTCTATATTTAGTCTTTTTTTCCTGGGGGATTTTCCTTTTAAGTGCCTTTTACATAAAACAAGTAAAATTGTCCGCCATAGGGTAAGAAAAATAATCTTAATGCAAACGGAAACAAGAATATTTTTAATTTCTTACCCTATTGGAAGATAATTTGCAAAATAAGAAAAATTCACTTTAAAACATCGGAGATGCAGAGCACATTATAAGTCCACTGTATGCAGATTCTAAGGAAAGTGTGCATCCCTCTCACACCCATTTTGAGAATTTTTTCTGGGCACAAATCCGTCAAAGAAGGGTTTCACAGGACTGTAAGTCAGTGGTATAAAAATTGGTTTAAATGAGGCTGATCTGATAAATGATGTTCACTTGATAACATCATTCTGTGACGTCTGTAAGTAACCCAATAATCCAAATTTCCTTCAGGACTTCCAGTGTGGAAGCTTGAATGCACTGATGACAAGTATATCCCCACCATCACCCCTTCTGAAAATGAAACCGATTACTTTATGGAATGGAAGGATGCCAGATGGAAGGGTAGTATAAGCCATAACCACCACCACAGCTGTTAAATAAACAAATTAGTCACAATTTTTTGCTCAATTGTTTCTTTGTGGACGCTGTTTCAGAGCAATACTTGAAAATGCCCACTAGGTGTCACTGTAGAGACGAGTATCGAAACGTTTCGAAGCCTCGACACATTTGCTTCAACTGCTTCAGTGTTTCACGAAGCCTCGCTCTGCCCACCACTAGCATAATCCATAATAAAAAATGTCTTCCCTTGTTGTGCTCTCAAATCAAAACCCACCAACATATTTGTTTAGAACTGGTTTGGACTTCTTTCTTTCCTGTTTTTTTTTTTTGCTTGTAAATGGTGCTTGATCTGTGCATATTTCTCTTCTGATTCAGACAGGCATACTAAGCTAGTCTTGGCCACACCCACATATTAACCAGCTGTCTTTGATGACTCACTAATTAACACCAGTTTAAGAATACCTGTTTGAGCAAAACTAACTGTTTTGTACAGCGAATAACACCGGATGAGACCGGAAGCTAGACCCATAGAATTTACAATTGGCCCATTTTTATGACAAGAAAAAGTAGTGATGGTGAAATTAAGCTTTTCAAAGCACCAAGGCTTTCCCCTCAAGTGTATAGTAAAAAGGTTCATTACTCGAAGCTTTCCAACACTGCGCACACTAACGACATCTTGTGGTCAAAAGGTGAAGGTGATGCATGTCCCAAATGGCCCATTATTATAATAATAATCATTATTTTATGTATATTGTTGATTGTTTCATGTAATAAATCACTTTCTGCTCTGAAAACCCCAAAAGCAATACAATAAAATTCTTCTGAAATAAAGTTTTTCTGTGTGGATGCAGCTTATTGATGAATTCATGAAAGAATTAATAAATGGGATAAATTAACTTGTACAGATTTTTTTATGAATGTGCTTTGATCAACACATGCAGCCTTATTCAAATAAGCTTTATCCTTATTCCTAAACCTATGGATTCATAGGCAAGGCTCATGTAAGCATGTATAATCAAAGGAAAAGGACATTATTGTGGAATTGTGAAATGCTTGTGAACTGGAGAAAGTGCATGTTTAACTCTAAAATGTCTCAACATGGAGGATGTGTTGTTATTATAAGGAAGCTGTTGAGAACAAATTAGGCACTCAACCTACAGAAGGAGGTCAAATGTATTAATATATTGAAATTATTTTCCTACATTATGTAGGTCTATTATTTAACATATTTTATTATACTGTACATTGAATAAGCATAAAATACACATGTAAATATTTATTCATATTATAGTTCATTATTATAATTTATTATTTTCAAATACCAATCTTACTAATAATTATTATTATTATTGTTATTATTATTATTATTAGCTTATTTTATTTGTTGATACAAGTTGAAAATGCTGCCAGACTTCCAAACAGTGATGTGACGTTCTCGGTGCAGAGTAAGAAACTAAGAAACTAAGAAAAAGGTGGATAACAAGCAACCAATACTATGATATATATTGATACAATTAACTATACTATTATTAGCCACTTAATTTTATCAAGTTTAGGTTTATTTTTTTATTTTTTTACAGTAACAAGCATCTAACTTGTTAGTTATTATATTTATATCACCACTTCTTTTTAGATTATTGTGATTAATTAGTTACAACAGATGTTATGATCAACTAGACTGAAACTAGTTACTTCAGTTCAGTTGTGAAGAAAAAGAGACGCTACTTCCCTCTGAACCTTTATCAGTACACAGTATGACTTCTCATGACACATATTTCCATTACATTTGTCAGGTTATGTAGGTTTTGTGTGTGTGTGAAAGTGTGACATGACATACAGCCAAGTATGGTGACCCATACTCGGAATTTGTGCTCTGCATTTCCCCATCCATAGTGCACACACACAGCAGTGAACACACACACGGAGCAGTGGGCAGCCATTGCTGCGTCGCCCGGGGAGCAGTTGTGGGTTCGGTGCCTCGTGGTATTGAGGGTGGAGAGAGCGCTGGACATTCACTCCCCCCACCTACAATCCCTGCTGGCCCGAGACTCGAACCCACAACTTTTGGATTACGAGGCCGACTCTCTAACCATTAGGCCACAACTTCCCCTGTGTGTATAAAATATCCGTGTTTCGCTGTGCAGTACTGTGTGCGTCTGCACCAGCAGCCCCCTCTTGTGATTCAGTTTTGTTTTATGAACATTCAAAGCTTGCAGTTTGTCACTTCAGCCAAATAGGATCAACGATTTTTTTGACGTCACCTCGTACTTCAGCTTCTCATCAAAATCTTCTGACCAATCAAATGCTCTCTAGAATCCAAAGCGCCCACCCCCTACACTATAATTAAACGCTGAAGCTATGGCTGAGATCGGTCACTTGATCACAGTGTTAGTATTTTATGTATGGTTAATGGCATGTAGTGCACAAAGTAGGTGATAGGGAAAGATTTAAACAGTGTAAATATGCTTTCAATTGGGGCAAATGAGAATGCGATCACACAGTGCGGATCATATGCGCGAGTCGGCATATATTAAACACTTTTAAAACTACACAGCCTCAACATGATTATGAGCACTATTACTAAGAGTTTTATATTGAATCTAGGGGGTAATCTGTTAGACTGTGGCTGTCAAATGCAGCTTGAGCTCAATTGCTCTGGCCCGAGCAGATATAAACAAAACGCTATTAGCTATTTTAAAAGGGGGACGGGGCTGCTTGATATGTCCCGCCATGTCTTCCTGTTTCAGTTGAAATTATGTCACCACATAGAACAACAGTAGCCCCTCACTGCAGAGCAAAGATCCAGGGGGCGGGGTTGGATTTACATCTTGGGGGTGGAGATTGGTAGGTTTAGGGGTGGAGATGAGTGCGTTTAGGGATCAGGGGATGGAGATGGGTAGGTTTAGGTAAATGTAAGGTGGGAAGAGTTGGATCTAGATCTAGATCCAACCACACCCCCTGGATCTTGTGTTCTGCAGTGAGGACCATCTCTAGAATAACGCTGTGTGTTTCAAGGCACTTCAGGGGACCTTTAACATCAGAAGGCAAGTTGAAAGATACAGGACAAATTACTGATAATCCTACGTCTCGTGTAATCGCCATATCAGTGTCTCATATCGCAGAAATAGCCTAAATTAATAAACATAGTTAGTGGTTAGCATAGTTATTTCTAACTTGGGTAAGTCAGCACGTTAATTATATATATTATATAATATATATTATGTAATCATTTATCTTTACGTTTTATCAGTTCTTGATCTTGATTGTCTTTCCATTGTCTTAATTACCTATGTCATTTATGGTAAGATTGGGTAAAATTATTTTGTCCCTAGGATGATACAAAAACCCCTCCAAACACATTTAATGAATCACTATAGGCTCTTCTTAATTTTAAAATTTTTTTGGAATATTATTAACATTTGTGAGATTTAGTCAAAACAGTTTTGAGGTTAATTGATCTAATTTTGTGTTTCTGGAAAATGAGATCTGCGTATTACAGGTGCATCTAAAAAAATTAGAATATCGTGAAAAAAACATTTCTTGTAACTTATTTCAAAAAGTGAAACTCTCATATATTTTAGATTCATTACATGTAAAGTAAGACACTTCAAAAGTTTTTTGTTTTAAATTTGATGATTAGCGCTTACAGCTCATGAAAGTCAAAAATCAGTATCTCAAAATATTAGAATGTTTACATTTGAGTTTCAATTAATGACCATCCCTACAGTATAAATTCTGGGTATCTCTTATTCTTTGAAACCACAATAATGGGGAAGACTGCTGACTTGGCAATGATCCAGAAGACGAACATTGACGCCCTCCACAAAGAGGGTAAGTCACAGAGGGTCATTACTGAAAGGTGTGGCTGTTTACAGAGTGCTGTATCAAAGCATATTAAATGCAAAGTTGACTGGAAGGAAGAATTTGGGTAGGAAAAGGTGCACAAGCAACAGGGATGACCGCAAGCTTGAGAATACTGTCAAGCAAAGCTGATTCAAACATTTGGGAGAGCTTCACAAGGAGTGGACTGAAGCTGGAGTCAGTGCATCAAGAGTCACCACACTCAGAAGTCTTCAGGAAAAGGGCTACCAAGCCACTTCTGAACCAGAGACAATGTCAGAAGCGTCTTACCTGGGCTGTGGAGAAAAAGAACTGGACTGTTGCTCAGTGGTCCAAAGTCTTCTTTTCAGATGAAAGTAAATTTTGCATTTAATTTGGAAATCAAGGTCCCAGAGTCTGGAGGAAGAGTGGAGAGGCACAGAATCCATGTTGCTTGAAGTCCAGTGTGAAGTTTCCAGAGTCAGAGATGATTTAGGCTGCCATGTCATCTGCTGGTGTTGGCCCACTGTGTTTTCCGAAGTCAACAGTCAATGCAGCCATCTACCAGGAAATTTTAGAGCACTTCATGCTTCCTTCTGCTGACAAGATTTATGGAGATGCTGATTTCATTTTCCAGCAGGACTTGGCACCTGCCCACACTGCCAAAGGTACCAAAAGCTGGTTCAATGACCATGGTGTTACTGTGTTTGATTAACCAGCAAACTCGCCTGACCTGAACCCCATAGAGAATCTATGAGGTATTGTCAAGAGGAAGATGAGAGACACCAGACCCAACAATGCAGATGACCTGAAGGCCGCTATCAAAGCAACCTAGGCTTCCATTACACCTGAGCAGTGCCACAGGCTGATTGCCTCCATGCCACGCCGATTTGATGCAGTAAATACAAAAGGAGGCCCAACCAAGTATTGAGTGAATAGAAATGAACATACTTTTCAGGAGCCTGACATTTCTGTTTAAAATATCCTTTTTTTATTGATCTTATGTAATATTCTAATTTTCTGAGACTTTTCTGAGAATTTTCTGAATTTTGGGTTTTCATTATCTGCAAGCAATAATCATCAAAATTTCAAGAATTAAAGGCTTGAAATATTTCATTCTATGTGTAATGAATGCGTTTCACTTTCTGAAATGAGTGACAAAAAATATTGACCTTTTTCATGATATTCTAATTTTTTGAGATGTAGTGTTCAAAGTGTTTTGTGTGTTTGTTAATAATAGATTGGTGGACATGTTCATGTTTTTAGACTTATGGACTAAAAATTATCTTGTTTTATGTTTTTTTTGTTTGTTTGTTTGTTTGTTTTTTAATATGGTACGACATAAACGTAGCTCATCCAACAACACAAGCTGCATGTCTGTTAAATTATAGGTTTTAGTTTGAAATGAAAACTTAAAATTAGTGTTGCTGTCATGACATAACTTCAAATAAAATATGGGCAGCTAAACATTTATATATGCATAGGCCTGTCACGAATCCTGGCCATGAACTTCCATTTGTTCACCACCAGAGGTCACCCGCTCACCACATGGACTTTCACACTACACAGCACATTGGACTCCATTTCCCATCATCCATTGCACTGACGACACACACACACACACACACAGCTGATTACACTAATCACACTCACAGCTGAGAACTATCATCCAATCACACACACTTTATGAGCCCTGGACTTCCTCTCTGTCACTGCCGAGTATTGTATAGCGCATATCTTAGTGATAGCTACTCTACGGAGCCTACTCAGTTGCTCTAGTCTAGTCTAGTCTAGTCTAGTCTACTCTAGTCTTGCCTTGCCTGTTTCCTTGTGTTTTGATATCTGTATTGTGTCTTGCCCATACCTGTCTGCCGTCATTTGACCCTGCCTGTGAATTGACTATGTTTATAAATAAAAGTTTGCATATGGATCCGCACGTGTCACATCTTGTTCGACACGTAACAGAATACTCAGCCGCAAAAGGATCCAGCAGCTTTTCAAATGGACACTGGCCAGGTATGGACACAGCAAGACTGCTGTTAGCTCTCAAGCAGGGCAATCGATCACTCGAGACCTATATTCAAGAGTATTTAGATGTCGCCTACTATGCTGATCTGCCTGACTGTGTGCTCATAGACTTTTTTTGTGAGGGCATTAACCAGACGCTCAAATCACTATTAACCCTTGAGGGTCCGCGTTCATCACTCGCTCAGTTTATGGACTATGCTTTATTGGTTCAGTGTTCGCTGTGGGTGTCACGGAGGAACGCGACATGGCACTCGCTCGTGTAATGGCGGCCGCACCAGAGCACGCTCACAAGATGGAGGACACAACAGCATCCCGTTCAGTCACAGCTGATGTTAAAGAGCCAAGTCAAGTCACAGCTGATGTTAAAGAGCCAAGTCAAGTCACAGCTGATGTTAAAGAGCCAAGTCAAGTCACAGCTGATGTTAAAGAGCCAAGTCAAGTCACCAATGATGTTAGCGAGCCAAGTCAAGTCACCGCTGATGTTAAAGAGCCAAGTCAAGTCACCGCTGATGTTAGCGAGCCAAGTCAAGTCACCGCTGATGTTAAAGAGCCAAGTCAAGGCACAGCTGATGTTAAAGAGCCAAGTCAAGGCACAGCTGATGTTAAAGAGCCAAGTCAAGTCACCGCTGGTGTTAAAGAGCCAAGTGAAGTCACTGCTGATGTTGAAGAGCCAAGTCAAGGCACAGCTGATGTTAAAGAGCCAAGTCAAGTCACCGCTGATGTTAGCGAGCCAAGTCAAGTCACCGCTGATGTTAAAGAGCCAAGTCAAGTCACAGCTGATGTTAAAGAGCCAAGTCAAGTCACAGCTGATGTTAAAGAGCCAAGTCAAGGCACAGCTGATGTTAAAGAGCCAAGTAAAGGCACAGCTGATGTTAAAGAGCCAAGTCAAGTCACCGCTGGTGTTAAAGAGCCAAGTGAAGTCACTGCTGATGTTGAAGAGCCAATTCAAGTCACATTTAATTGTCGTGAGTCAAGCCAAGCCAAGCCACATTTGATCTTCGTGAGTCAAGCCAAGTCACCTTTGATCATCACAAGTCAAGCCACATCTCCGCTGATCTTCCAGAATTCCTTCTCGTCTCAGCTGGTCATCCAGAATCTCTTCTCGTCTCAGCTGGTCATCCAGAGTCACGCCGCGTCTCAGCTGGTCATCCAGAGTCACACCGCGTCTCACCAGAGTCACACCACGTCTCAGCTGGTCATCCAGAGTCACACCGCGTCTCAGCTGGTCATCCAGAGTCACACCGCGTCTCAGCTGATCTGCCAGATTCTCACCACGTCGCAGGTAAGCAGCCAGAGTCTGGTCTCGTCCTGTCTGTCACACCCAGATATTTAAGGTCAATCCTTCGAGTTCCCTGTCTGGTATCCAGCGTCAGGGATACACCGCTGGTGTCTGCACGCGCAGCTGGTATCCCCAAATCCACTCGTTCTATCCCTCCTGTTCCTGAACTAACTATCTTGTCCGAAGTGCTTCCCATGATGGGGATCACGCTTTGGTGTGTTTGGGCCGTGTACACCACCACAGAACTCCCAGAGATAGCGGCGACCACTATGATGTCTCCAGAGGTGGCGGCTGTTGCTGCAGAACCTCCGGAGGTAGTGACGCTCGTTGCTGTGTTCCCCGAAGCGATGGTGCCTGCTGCAGTTTCTCCAGAGGTGGTGGCGCATGCTGCAGAACCTTTTGAAGCAGTGGTGCTCGCTTCAGCTCCGTTTGTGGTGGTGGCGCCCAACAATGCACTTCCAGTCCGTCATGTCATGGTCAAAAGAACCATAAATGAGCACTGCCAAAAGGGCTGTCCCTGCACTCCTGTCCTGCCCTGTCACGGCTATGGAGGCCGTCTATGAATCCTTGTCCTGCCCTGTCACGGCTATGTAGGCCGTCTATGAATCTTCGTCCTGCCCTGTCACTGCTATGGAGGCCATTTATGAATCCTCGTCCTGCCCTGTCACGGCTATGGAGGCCGTCTGTGAACCTTTGCCTTGCTTTAAACTGGCCACGGAGGCCAATAATGAACCATCCTTTGCTCATTTCACGACCACGGAGGCCGTTTTTGAACATTTGTGCCGTTGTGAACCAGCCATGGTGGCTGATTATAAGTCTGTTTTTGAACTGTCTGTCTTGCCAGTTTCTGTCAATGAACTGTCTAATTCAGTCTCTGTCTATGCCCCAGATTTTGAACTATCTGTCAGTCCTGTTCCACCCCATGCATTTGTCTATGAACTGTCTGTTGGTCCAGTTTCAATCAATGAGCTTGATTTTGAACTGCCAGTCTACCCCATATCATCCCACGAATCCGTTTGTGCACTACCTGCCTCTGAGTTTGCCCGTTCAGTTATCACTACTGCTCCTGGTTTTGAATTATCTGTCTGTTCTGTTTCAATGAATGAGCCTGACTGTGAATTGTTTGCCACTGCTTTTCTCACTGAAAAATCTACCTGTTCAGTCACTGTCAGGGAATTACATTTTGAATTGCCTGCCTGTCCAGTTTTTATCAGGGAGTTTGCACATGGACTGTCTACTCGCTCCTGTCACGGTCCTGCTGGTGTGCCCTGGTTGGCCACCAGATGTCACTGTGTGTTTGTTTGAGCACATGGCACAAAGCACAAACAACAAGCCATGTGCTGTCTATTGTCTATTGTCTGACCCCGCCCTCCTTGTTATCTCGTTATTGTTTCAGTGACTTCACCTGTGTCCTCCTCGTTTGTCTCCCTATTTATTCTTCTGTGGTCTGCAGTCCTGTGCTGGTTCGTCGTTTAATGTCAGATGTCTAAAGTTGTGTGTGGGTATGTCTGCACGTACTGCAGTTCTCTGTCTGCCTGTTTTTCCCCTTCGGGGTGGTTTTTGTTCAGTTTTTGTTTCATTTTATTATTAAAAAAACCAACCATTCTCCTGCACTTGAGTCCTCGCCTCATCTCTCTTCCGGAGCCATGACAGCTCCGTTATCACTAGGCAAAATATTGATGAACTTTTTGTATTCCCTGCCTCAGTCTTTGAGACTGTAGATGCTATGTCTGTCTCTTGTGTCTCAGTTTTCCCTAGGCTACAATCTCTGCCATGGTGCTCCCTTGATCCGTCGTGGTGCTCTCTTGTCCTGTCTGCTCCGCATTGGTGGGCTTCTGCTCTGTCCGCTCCGCCGTGGAGGACGGCTGTCTGGCTCTGGTGGTCTTCTGCTCAGGTCTGGTGGTCTTCTGCTCCGTCTGCTCGGGTCTGGTGGTCTTCAGCTCCGCCGTGGAGGTCTTCCGCCCTGTCTCCTCTGCACTGGTGGGCTCCAGTCCCGTCTGCTCCGCCCTGGTGGGCTCTTGTGCCGTCTACTCCGCCCTGGTGGGCTCCTGTTTCGTCTACTTTGCCCTGGTGGGCTCCTGTGCCATCTGCTCCGCCCTGGTGGGCTCCTGTGCCGTCTGCTCCGCCCTGGTGGGCTCCTGTGCCATCTGCTACGCCCTGGTGGGCTCCTGTGCCATCTGCCCCGCCCTGGTGGGCCTTGGCTCTGTCGGCCCTGTCCTGGCCTCTGGCTCTGCCCTGGTTTTCTGCCCTGCCGTCTCTGCCTCGATCCCCGGCCACTCCACTTCCACGGGGACCTGGCCCTCCATCCCTCCCCCTGTTCCGCCTCCGCTCCAACACCCTCCTTGATTGTATAGGAGCGTCTGGAAGCCGCTCCTTGGGGGGGGGGGGGGGCTATGTCACGAATCCTGGCCATGAACTTCCATTTGTTCACCACCACAGGTCACCCACTCACCACATGGACATTCACACTACACAGCACATTGGACTCCATTTCCCATCATCCATTGCACTGACGACACACACAGCTGATTACACTAATCACACTCACAGCTGAGAACTATCACCCAATCACACACTTTATAAGCCCTGGACTTCCTCTCTGTCACTGCCGAGTATTGTATAGCGCATATCTTAGTGATAGCTACTCTACGGCGCCTACTCAGTTGGTCTAGTCTAGTCTAGTCTTGCCTTGCCTGTTTCCTTGTGTTTTGATATCTGCCCGTGTCTCCTGGATTAACTCTTTGCCTTGCCCTTCGGACTCTGTTTGCTCCTCGTTTGGATCTTTGCTTGTGTACCTGGATTTGCCCATGCCATATGCCATACCTGTCTGCCGTCATTTAATCCTGCCTGTGAATTGACTATGTTTATAAATAAAAGTTTGCATATGGATCCGCACGTCTCACGTCTTGTTCGACCCGTAACAAGGCCTGTATAGTCATAGAAGTCATAGAATAAATTTACTTCGGAATAAAAATTTTATTTCTTTGACTAGGATTCTGATTTGCCTGAATAGTTGATTTAGTATTTTATATTAAGAAATTGTCAAATATTTTTCATTAGTATAAAACTTTCTCAATATTAAAGGTTAAAATTAACAGTAGAGCCCAAACTATTAAAATTAGTTGCTTTTTATTTTAAGATATAATAATCAATACTCAAACACAAACTTAGTTGACGTATAAATTTTAATTGTATACATTAGGCTGTTCGGTACAGTGTGTCTAATTGTAGCATATGAAGAGCAGCTGGATTCAGTGCAGCAGGATGAAGGAGAGCAGAGAACAGAAGAGGAACAGGAAGCTCTGAGTGACGCTCTGAGCACCGTTACACAGGTTCCCTGAACAACATGAGAAACCATAAGCACTCTCCAGTGTTGTGGCATCACAAATAGATTTAGAGAAACAGCCTTTTACAACTGTTGACTGGCTCCCAAAACTCACTGATGAAAAGACAGAAAACACAGGTTAGTCAAACTGGTAATTTGTTCTATAAGTGATCTATAGAAAACATCTAAAGTGAATGATGGAGAAACAAAAATAATGACAATGATCTTCCTTTTCCAGATGCTCACCTGTTGCTGTAATGCAGCGGTCTTCACTCCCTGAACAGCTCATTATGTTTAAACAGCTGTGCCCATCACAATAATAGCATTTCTTTCCATTGGGGACAATAGAGCTGAGATCTACATAAGTAGATAACATACATAAGTTTTCTATACAAACATAACATCTAATGAAACAAATCTTTTTTTGCCCTGATTGAATGTAATGGAAGTAAAATGACTGCTGACTTTAGTCATTTGTGCATGATCATTGAAGTACAATACCTGCAGCGTCTTTGGCATTACAAAGGTCAGTGTTACAGCAGGAATAAGACGTCTTTACAACGCCGAAGTTCATGGACCCGTTTTGACAGTCAACAGCACAGTTTTTAATACTCACTTGAGAACTAATGTCACCTAAAAAACATGAATGATACAAGAAATACCTGTGCTGTAGAAAGCAGCAGTGAACGTTATGCATCATCTAACAGAAGAGAAATAAAGTTGTGCGTTATGTAATTAAACATTTGTTAATACAAAAAAAATTACATTTCGACTGTCGTAACATCAGTAAATTGTAGCAGCAGCTTCATCAGTAAGAAAAATCATTAAATAAAAAATAAAAAAATCATATTGGACTTACCCATTTGTGTTACTGTTGTTGAACTCATGCACTTGGAAAATCCACTGGGACATGTCATCTGTTGCTGTACACAAGAACCTGTCAGATTCATGCACTCATAACACCTGAGAGAGTGTCCTTTAGATATAAAAGAGAGACATGGTGAGAGAGTAACATAAATTGTCTTTTTGTATGCAATAAAAATCGGAAAAAAAAATGTCTTTGTACCTGCAGTGAAAATAATAAACAATAGAAAAACTGAGATGTGCAGATCCATCTTTGATCAGGAGATGAATGAAATAACGTACCTGTTTCAGTGCTCATTTTATAGCTTATCAGAAGGGGAGGGTCTTTATGAGAAATTGAAAGTTTAACATAAATAACCTTGGATTGAATAGTAACAGTAATGACAAGACATTATAAACTAATTGATCACACTGTGTCTACTCCACAATGTTAAGAATTAGATTTAAAAACATCCTGAATTCTGGACACAGAACTGATGTTAGCGAGCCAAGTCAAGTCACCGCTGATGTTAGCGAGCCAAGTCAAGTCACAGCTCATGTTAGCGAGCCAAGTCAAGTCACCGCTGATGTTAGCGAGCCAAGTCAAGTCACCGCTGATGTTAAAGAGCCAAGTCAAGTCACAGCTGATGTTAAAGAGCCAAATCAAGTCACAGCTGATGTTAAAAGAGCCAAGTCAAGGCACAGCTGATGTTAAAGAGCCAAGTCAAGGCACAGCTGATGTTAAAGAGCCAAGTCAAGTCACCGCTGGTGTTAAAGAGCCAAGTCAAGTCACTGCTGATGTTGAAGAGCCAAGTCAAGTCACATTTAATTGTCGTGAGTCAAGCCAAGCCACAGTTGATCTTCGTGAGTCAAGCCAAGTCACCTTTGATCATCACAAGTCAAGCCACATCTCTGCTGATCTTCCAGAATTCCTTCTCGTCTCAGCTGGTCATCCAGAATCTCTTCTCGTCTCAGCTGGTCATCCAGAATCTCTTCTCGTCTCAGCTGGTCATCCAGAGTCTCACCGCGTCTCAGCTGGTCATCCAGAGTCACACCGCGTCTCAGCTGGTCATCCAGAGTCTCACCGCGTCTCAGCTGGTCATCCAGAGTCACACCGCGTCTCAGCTGGTCATCCAGAGTCACACCGCGTCTCAGCTGGTCATCCAGAGTCACACCGCGTCTCAGCTGATCTGCCAGATTCTCACCACGTCGCAGGTAAGCAGCCAGAGTCTGGTCTCGTCCTGTCTGTCACCCAGATATTTAAGGTCAGTCCTTCGAGTTCCCTGTCTGGTATCCAGCGTGAGGGATACACCGCTGGTGTCTGCACGCGCAGCTGGTATCCCCAAATCCACTCGTTCTATCCCTCCTGTTCCTGAACTAACTATCTTGTCCGAAGTGCTTCCCATGATGGGGATCGTGCTTTGGTGTGTTTGGGCCGTGTACACCACCACAGAACTCCCAGAGATAGCGGCGACCACTATGATGTCTCCAGAGGTGGCGGCTGTTGCTGCAGAACCTCCGGAGGTAGTGACGCTCGTTGCTGTGTTCCCCGAAGCGATGGTGCCTGCTGCAGTTTCTCCAGAGGTGGTGGCGCATGCTGCAGAACCTTTTGAAGCAGTGGTGCTCGCTTCAGCTCCGTTTGTGGTGGTGGCGCCCAACAATACACTTCCAGTCCATCATGTCATGGTCAAAAGAACCATAAATGAGCACTGCCAAAAGGGCTGTCCCTGCACTCCTGTCCTGCCCTGTCACGGCTATGGAGGCCGTCTATGAATCCTTGTCCTGCCCTGTCACGGCTATGTAGGCCGTCTATGAATCTTCGTCCTGCCCTGTCACTGCTATGGAGGCCGTTTATGAATCCTCGTCCTGCCCTGTCACGGCTATGGAGGCCGTCTGTGAACCTTTGCCTTGCTTTAAACTGGCCACGGAGGCCAATAATGAACCGTCCTTTGCTCATGTCACGACCACGGAGGCCGTTTTTGAACATTTGTGCCGTTGTGAACCAGCCATGGTGGCTGATTATAAGTCTGTTTTTGAACTGTCTGTCTTGCCAGTTTCTGTCAATGAACTGTCTAATTCAGTCTCTGTCTATGCCCCCAGATTTTGAACCAGATCTGTCAGTCCTGTTCCAGCCCATGCTCCTTGGGGGGGGCTATGTCACGAATCCTGGCCATGAACTTCCATTTGTTCACCACCAGAGGTCACCCGCTCACCACATGGACTTTCACACTACACAGCACATTGGACTCCATTTCCCATCATCCATTGCACTGACGACACACACAGCTGATTACACTAATCACTCACAGCTGAGAACTATCACCCAATCACACACTTTATAAGCCCTGGACTTCCTCTCTGTCACTGCCGAGTATTGTATAGCGCATATCTTAGTGATAGCTACTCTACGACGCCTACTCAGTTGTTCTAGTCTAGTCTAGTCTTGCCTTGCCTGTTTCCTTGTGTTTTGATATCTGCCCGTGTCTCCTGGATTAACTCTTTGCCTTGCCCTTCGGACTCTGTTTGCTCCTCGTTTGGATCTTTGCTTGTGTACCTGGATTTGCCCATGCCATATGCCATACCTGTCTGCCGTCATTTGACCCTGCCTGTGAATTGACTATGTTTATAAATAAAAGTTTGCATATGGATCTGCATGTCTCACGTCTTGTTCGACCTTTAACAAGGCCTGTATAGTCATAGAAGTCATAGAATAAATTTACTTCGGAATAAAAATTTAATTTCTTTGACTAGGATTCTGATTTGCCTGAATAGTTGATTTAGTATTTTATATTAAGAAATTGTCAAATATTTTTCATTAGTATAAAACTTTCTCAATATTAAAGGTTAAAATTAACGGTAACACTTTATTTTGATAGTCCATCTGTTGAGACTCTACTAGTTATCAGTAGTCATTTAGTAGCATGTCAACAGTGAATCAGTTGACATTCAACAACATTGTTTCAACAGACAAGTAACGCACATTCAACTAACTGCCAGTAGATTTTAAGGTGCATTTCAAATTCTAATCTATAGATTTTACAAAAAGTGCCTGTTGACTGTCTATGTTTTTCACAACAGATTATTAACCAATAGTCAGCTAACTTTCTGTAGATTGTGTTACCATCTTCTAAGTTGTCTACCAACTACTCAAAATCAATGTGTCAGTTGAACGTCTACAGTCATGTCAACTTATGATCAAGACCATATTACATCATCCTTAATCAAGGGTCTCAAACATATCAGATTAATAAATATGTAACACCTAATTTTTAACAAAATTACTAGTTTAATATCTGTTGATAGTCAACTAAAGATTAGTTGGTTATCTGTTGCTTGTCAACTAATCTAAAGTTTACGATCAGCAGACTATTAGTAGGCATTCTCAACTAAACATTTGTAGATATATTTTAGGACCATCCAATTAAAGTGAAAAACAGTTGATAACAGTAGAAAGTCTATAAACTATCAATAGGACACATACAGTCATCCATTAATTACTTGCAACATATTTACCATTTGAAATGAGAAGTCAATACCAGACGATGCAGTACAATATAATAAACACTATAGACAGGACATTATAGAGAAATTTGTTTTATTAACAATATTTTTATACAACACATTGGTCACTAGGGTATCAGATCTAAACAGTCTGATTATATGTGGCAAATTTTACATTAATTAACATGATATGAAAAAGCTACACTGAGGGAAAAAAAAAAAGAGAGAGAGAATAAAACATGCTGCACATATGTCTTTACCATGTTGTCTTATTGGAGGTGTGGCATAGGGAAAACCCAACTTGAACAACAGCCACCACCATTTCAAATTATGAAAAATAAAACTTACAGAGTTAACAATAATCTACTTAAACTTATCTAGTTAACATCCTGTTGTCTACATTCAGTCTTTCTTGGCAGAAAAGGGGATGAGCTGTTTGTTGTTTTTCATTTCAATGATCTTTTCTGCCAGTTCACCAACTATTTTTTTCTGACAAAGTTGTGCTAGTTTCAAAAGTGTGTATTTACCCTTGAACTGGTCTAGGACACTTTTGTCTGCTATGTAAATCTCTGCAATTGCTGCCGTGTCTTTCACAGCATTTCTTGAAACGTGAGCTTTCTTGAAAGCTGTGGTCATCCTGAAGCCTCTTTGCACAAGTTTGAGGACCCGCCGATATCTTTTAACCACATCCGAGATTGAGGCAACTGAAAAGAAAACAATGTGAATAACTCACCAACTGTGTGTGTCTTTTGTGCTGTCATAGTTGCAGGGTGAGCCAGAGTGATTCACACATATTTTCTCTTTAAAAGGGAGGCTACAACTTGGATGAAAATATGTGTAGCTTATCATTTGATTCAGTCTGCAAATTAAAGCAAGACCATTTGCTGATTATTTGTTCTAAAAAAATTCTGGTAAACACTGACAAGAATAACTACAGGTTCACCTCATCCAGCCATAATAGGTAAGTGCATACATAGTGTATCTCTATTTGCTTCATTCATAACATATGTAAGAAACCTGTAATAAAAATACAAGCTAGATATGGATCATCACTGATTCAAGAAAAACAAACAGCACAGAATTGTGGAGCTCTGGCTGTAACAGAACAGTTAAGCTTTTGACATGTCAAAGGGATATTTCACCCCAAAATTAAAATGATGTCATTAATTACTCACCCTCATGTCGTTCCAAACCCATAAGACCTTCATTCATCTTCGGAACACAAATTAAGATATTTTTGATGAAATCTGAGAGCTTTCTGACCCTCCCATAGACAGCAAGTGTTCTATCATGATCAAGGCACAGAAACAGTCCGTGTGACATCAGTAGTTGACCATGGTAGGACCAGTGGAGGATCAGAAAGCTCTCATATTTCATCAAAAATATCTTAATTTGTGTTTAACGATGGTTTTACGGGTTTGGAACAACATGAGGGCGAGTAATTAATGACAGAATTAAAATTTTTGGGTGAACTATCCCTTTAGTGTCATGTCATTTAAAAGAGAGATGATAAGAGTGATGTTGGGGGATAGTATACATAATGCCTCAAATCCAATAAAAAGCACTTAGCTAAAAATAGAATAGAAATGTAGAGGCAGCAATCCTTAGGCTAGTGAAGTAATTTCAATTATTTATTCATGTTCCTTGCAAACAACAGTAATTAAAACCTAAATCTGTAAATATTATGGCCCAAATAAAAGACATTTATATGTAAATATAAACTGTCAATATTTTTGATCTGATTGATAATAATAAAAGAAAACACTCTGCAAGGGTTTGGCATCTGTTTATTGTTGATATTAAGCAGAGTTAAACACTGACTATAGACCTATAGATGGAAAAGGCAACACTGTTTTACTTCAATTACACATTTGGACAAAAAGCAGTGGCAAATAGTATTAAATTAAATTATTTTCACACATTCATGTCTTAATTTTTTATTCCACCTTGAGGATTAACTGCATTCGTGATCCTACAAATTGTCCACCTAAATATCTACATGTACTAAATGTAAATTAGGTACAAAATAATATTCTTATATATTATACTATTCAATAATATTTTTAAACATAGCTAAAATATTGTAGTGATACTGGCAGATTTCTTTTGAAGCCCACACAAGTTCTGGAGAGTCATCTGCTCTACCTGTACATACCTTGTTCTTGTGCAGACTTATCTTCAAGCTGCTTCTTGAGCAAGCCATTTTCCTCCTCCAGCTCATCCACACGAGACTGGAGCATCTCAGCCTTCTTTTTCCAGAGAATATGTTGTTTAACAGGCTTGAGTTTGTCCATCTTATCAGCTGAAAAACATGGCATGAAAAATTACTAATACATGTCGGTGGGGCGAAAGGTCCAAACCTCGTAAGCACAGAGTCAAAAGTTGTTTGCATTATATAACGTTAATTACGTTAGATCAACACAAGGAGAAACAACATACCCCCGGCCCCACCCCCCCCAGCTAGCCTTGTTGCCCCTGGTAATTATACCTTTTGGCTAGTGTGTTCAGACCAACAGATTTAAGAAAAAAAAAGGATGCATGAATTATTGAACTGACTGAATCACTTTAAATTGGATCGGACCAGCACGAATTTGTATCAATTCGCATCTTTTAATTGACTTTGTATATAACTTAATTGTGTCACGCGACATATCAGCGTCATGTAAACTTTTTTTTTCCTCATTTATAAACGCAACTTACCACTTTTGTTTGTGGAATCTTTTCCTCCTTCGCCCTCAGCATTTCCCCTCCGTGCCATTGCCCAGGTAAAATGCATGGTACCCAGCAGCGCACTGCTCCCATTGCCAGGTGAAGGGCGGTAATATGCTTGATCAAACATGTTATGTTTATGCTGAGAAGAAAATTTAGATAACGATTTTGGTTAATTAAGTAATATTAAAAAAAGAAAAAAAATATCAATATTTCAAGTGGAGTTAACTCTTATCATCTATACCGCCAAATGTATTTTTCAGAGCAAAGTGAAATTTAGTTTTTTTTTTTTTTTTTTTATTAATGCTTGAACAAATACAGAACAAAAGCGCCAAGGGTATACATACAAATAAAATAAATAAAAAGTATACATGCATGTATAAAGCCAACAAATAAATTAAAATAAAATAATGAAAGGCCTTACTAAATCACAATAAATTAAATATACCAAATAGATTCACAGTTTTAACAGCTTTTTTGTCAGTACTCTCCTTAATGGTGCTTATATAGATATCTAATTCCTTAAGTACCACAGAAAAAAGAGGCTTCTGATTGCTAAATTTACAGCGATGAATATGAAATTTAACAAGTATAATCAGGAGATTAATTATATAAGCCTCATTTTGAAACTTCTTGTCATAGCTCAAAAAACCAAATATTACATGTTCATATAGTAAAATAAAATTGCACAAAATTTTGTCATTTATAAATCTAGAAAATTCCCACCATAACCTCTTTGTATATTGACAATGCCAGAAAATATGAGGTACCGTTTCAGGGTGTTGTGAACAGAATGAACAATTTACATCTATATCTTCAATAAATCTGGTTAGAAAATGCTTAACAGGGTAATATTTATGCAATATCTTAAATGAAATTTCTTTAATTTTATTTGTAATGAGATATTTATTAGGTAATACCCAAACTTTCCTCCAATTAATATTTCTGATAAACTTAGACCAATAGAAAATAACACTTAGCTTACTAACAATTTCTTTTTGAAACAATAAACGTATAGCCTTATTATTTTTTTTCCTAGATGAAAAACAAATTCTGCCACAGAAAGTATCAGTAGGGTGAAGTAAAGAAGCATGTTTAGAGTATGAAATACCTCTACATAAAGAGACGATACTAGAAGAAATAGCTCCAAATACAGAGGCATATTCTTTTGGGGTTACAGGGAAATTAAAATATGAAAGAAATTCATCATAAGTCATTAAATACCCCTGAGAATTCAACAACTGTCCTACCAAAAGAATCCCTTTATCAAACCAGGCTTTCAAAAATATACTTTTGTGTTTATACAGAATATTACAATTATTCCAGATATAATATTGGTGTGGAGAAAAATTGTGCTTGTAAATTAACTTCCACCCCAAAAGTACTTGCTTGTGAAAAGCTGACAATTTAACAGGCAATTTTTCAATTTTGTAATCACACATTAACAAAAATGGGAGACCTCCAAGTTTGTCAAAAACAGTACTAGATACTGAATTCCATATAGAAGAAGGGTTTTTCAAGAAATACTTTAACCAGTTAATTTTGAAAGTGTTATTTAAGATTGAAAAATCTAAATAATCAAGACCACCATTTTTATATGAATTAACTATCACAGATTTTTTTATATAATGCACACGGTTTTTCCACAGAAAATTCAACATTGTTTGATCAATTATCTTATTTATTTTACTATCTGAATGAATTGAGGAAGCAACATAGGTAAGCCTAGAAATGCCTTCCGCTTTAGCCAGCAGAGCACGACCTTTAAGAGATAAATCTCTCTGTAACCAGATATTAAATCTACTCTTTACTTTTTTGACCACAGGATTGAAATTAAGTGAGATTCTGTCCTGTTCATTTTTGGAGATAGTCATACCTAAATAGACTGGAGCATCCTTTACAGGAATGTTACAAATGGATGTGTCACGACAACTCTTCAAGGCAAACAGTTCACATTTTTGTAAAGTCAAGCAAAGACCCGAGGCACTAGAGAAAATTTTTATATTTTTGATAGCCGACTGAATTTGACAAGCATTTTTTAAAAAAAGAGCCATGTCATCAGCCAACTGACTTATCAGGACACTTCTCCCTTCAAGTTGAATTCCTTCTAACTCACTTGATTTAATAAAATGACTAAACGCCTGAGCAACAATAAGAAAAAGATAAACTGAAACTGGGCAACCTTGCCTCACACCTCTTTTCAGATAAAATCTCTGTGTGGTGCCTTGACTTAATTTTACTGAACTATTGCCCCCCACATAAAGAGTTTTCATAGCATTGCTGAAATAGCGCCCAAACCCAAAGCGTTCTAAACAAAAAAAAATAAAAGGATGCTCGACGGTATCAAAGGCTTTAAAAAAATCTAAAAACAATATAAAACTATCATCTTTAATGAGATCAGAGTAATCAATAAGATCAAAAATAAGCCTGATATTATTAAATATATGTCTTTTCCTCATAAACCCAGATTGATTTTCATCAATTATTGAATCTAATACTAATTTGAATCTTTGAGCAAAAACAAGAGCAAATATTTTGTAATCATTATTCAACAAACTAATAGGTCTCCAATTATCAATAAGCAGTAAATATTTCTTGGGTTTAGGAATTAAACAGATTACACCTTGAGTCATGGTTGTAGGCAGTTCAGAGCACTTTAAACTTTCAGAGAACACTTCAAAAAGGAACGGGACAAGAATCTCAGAAAACTGCTTATAGAATTCAGCAGTAATTCCATCACTACCTGGTGATTTATTACATTTCAGACTTTCAATCGCATCCTTAATTTCAGAAATAGTAATTGGGGAATCACAGAATATTTGGTCCTCTTGACTAATTACATTTACTCTTCCTAAATGCTTACAAAAATTTGACATGCTAGGCTCACTAAATTTAGATGTGTATAAATTAGAGTAATAATTATAGCAAAAACTAGAAATTGTTTCAAAGTTATCTGTAATAGATCCATTAATATTCATTTTGGAAATAGAATTGGATTTAGCCCTAGACTTTTCAAGTTTAAAAAAATAAGCAGACATCTGCTCTCCATGCTCTAACCATTTTTGTCTCGATCGAATATAGGCTCCCTGTGCTCGCGTCCAGTACATATCATCAAGCTTATTTTGTAGTTCCATTAGGCGCACTCTCTGCTCATCCAATAAATTATCAGCAGGAATACTGGATAAAGATAAAATCTCCTCAACAGTTTTCTCTTCCGTCTGACGCTTTGATTTAGCTATTGTACTACTACATTTTCTCAGATATTTTCCAATTTCAAATTTTAATAATTCCCAATTACATTTAAACAATCCTTCACTTTTGGCTTTAACCCAATAATAATTAATTAGTCTTTCCGTTTCCTGTTTAACTTCACTTAACTTTAGCAGAGAGCTATTCATTTTCCAGTATGAGTGCTGCCTGTTGCAGTTTGCATTTGGAGAAATATTAATTTTAATCGAAATAGCTTTATGGTCAGTTAATGGAGTTGCCATTACATTAACTTGAATATTATTCTTATCAAAATTATTAGAAACAAGCCAAAAATCTATCCTGGAACATCTAGAGCCATCCTTATTACTCCAAGTATACATAATATCATTTAAACTTTTTTCTCTCCATATATCAATAAGATCAAACCTGTTCATAAACTGCTTTAAATTAGAGTTTAAATTTGAGGGTCGTCCAGGTGGCCATCTATCAATCGATTCATTCAAAACAACATTGAAATCACCTCCTAAAATTAAATAAGCATCAGGAAATTTATATAGCCAATGAAGAAGTCTCTCCTCTAACAAAAATAATAACTGGTCATTGTCTGATTTACTATTATATCCATAAATATTAACCACTATAAAAATTTCACTGAAATTTCTCAAAATTAAACAAATGAAGTGCCCATTTTCATCACATTCTGAATTCAAAACGTCACCACCAAAATAATTTTTCAGACAGGAGACCCCAGCTGACTGTACTGATCCATGAGACAACCAAATATCGTTGCCCCATTGTGAACGCCAAAAATTCACATCAGAGGCAACCGAATGAGATTCTTGGAAGAATACAAAATCAACATTAAACCTTTTAGCAAACAAAAACAAGGCCTTACGCTTGATATGTTCTCTTAAACCCCTGGCATTCAAAGAAATAATAGAAAATGACATAAACAACTAACTCTAAACAGGAAAGAACAAAGAAAAAAACTTATAACCTAATTAAACCTACGTAGTTATATGAAACTAAGTTTGGCAAAAAGGTCAAAAATGTGACATAGCACCATATAAAGACTTTTAAGTGCAAATAAGCCTCTCTTATTCAAAACAGAAAAACATAAATTTTTGGTAACGCCAATAAAGTTTCTGCTCCATCCATTAAAACAAGGTAAAGTTATATCCAAAAATTGTCATGTTATATAAACATATAACTCCAACCAATTAAAGGTCAGTTCAGAACGAATCAAACAGTAGAGTCTGATTTTATCTCAGCTGGTGAGAGTAACTTCACCTTCCCCTTGTACAAAGGCTCTGGCTCCGACAAAATAAGCCGTCTTTCCAGCCGCTCGAGCCTTTTGAACTTCCGGCCATAACTTCATTCTTCTTTCGCGGTCTCCTTTCGAAAAGTCCTCCCTAAACTGCAGACCTTTGTCACGCAGAAAAGAAGAATTTCTGGCTGCCTTCCAAATGGCATCTCTGAAGGTACGCGTAGAAAACTGGATTATGGTAGCTCTAGGCCTACCACCACCGCTGCCCTGTTGTGGTTTTCCGAGACGATGAACAACATCGACAACATCTGGAAGTTTTTCTTTTTCGCTGGGAAGCACAGCCTGACAAATCCTGACGACTTCAAGACGGATGTTTTCATCAGCCACCTCCGGGATACCTATGAGCTTCAGGTTGCGCCGTCTCATGTAGGTTTCTAGATCATCCATTCTTCTTTGCATCTGACTAATTGGTTGTTCAACCTGATCCACGCGTCGCTCTAGGGACATCACCTTTGCTGCCACGGACTGCAACTCGGATGTCACAGCATCCACTTTTCCATTCAGATCGGAGATCTTTTGCTCTATTGTGTCCGAGCGGCAGTTGATCAGCTGCATTATGTTGTCTAACTGAGACGAAACATCAACATTCATATTTGCAATGGCAGCTGCCTTTTTCTTAGCAGCTGGTGACTTGCTTGGAGTAAGGTTAACAGGGAGAGCTGGAAACTCCTCTTCGGCCAGGCTAAATGAATCCTCCTCGCTCATAGAGGCAACATAGTCATGCCCACAACAAACGCTAACGAGTGAGTTTGCGCTAGCGTTAGCATTTGTAGCTTCTGAGTGAGCCGAAAGTCTTCTCTTACGAACCATGGTGAGGCAGAATGCAGTCGTCAATAATTAAAACAAATCGTATTAACCAAATGAAAAACCGAAATAACTACATACAGCTTATTTAGCAACAGCTATAAAGAAAGTTGGTGCAAGCATTCAAAACTGCGTCCGCTCAGGCTGCCATCTTGGTCCCGCCATCCTCCTAATAGAAAAGTCCAAAGAGAAATTTAGTCCGACTTGAACCGGCGCCGACCACACGTCACTGTCACGTGTGGCATCAAAGTACCGCGATAGCATTTCGAGAGCAGACGGCTGACTCAGCCGGGCAATTTCTCCAGAGCGACTGCGGGAGCGCTGATGACGACACAGCTGTTTCAGGATTGGCCAAATTCACCACATGACAACAACGACGTGTATTTCGGGTTTATTCTGACAACTTCAGTCCCACTAATGCTCATATATGGACTTTCAAAAAAATAAAAATAACTTAACTTTTCATGTCATCTTCATCTCGTAAATCATGTTTATTAAAAGATTACAATTATTTTTACTGCAATCACTTTTTTGTTAATTCGTTTATGTAGGTTTTGTGCATAGGTTTATTTTGGACCTTTTTCATACAGACCCTTTACAGTATTAAGCTGCATAACCTATTTAGATAATCATTTTTTTATGGAATAAATCAAATGTCAATCTTACAGACTTTTAATATAATGTGGTCATCATGGATTCTGATTGATACTAATTGTCTAGTTGCTGGGTTCATCCATCTTCACTTGCATGTGATTACTGCCAACAACTCTGGTTGGATGTCAACTTAATACAACATTCAGATCACTTTCATAAGCTCGTATAAATCATAATAGAAAGGCAAATAAATTGGGCTTATCCGTAGGCCTGTTCATGGTGTTCACGTATGAATGTTCATGGTGTTTTGTCTTACTAAAATGTGCTTACCTAACTGGAGAAATAGTAAAATAAGTAAACAAATATGTAACATCCTAATTCTTTTATCTGTAATGAAAACCACATTTAGTACATACAATTATTATCTTCATAGATTGTTTTTATTAAGTTGCAGTAGCAAAAACACACATAATGAATCATACTGCACAAGTCAAATTTTCAATATGTTCTGTTTATTTACTTAAAACTTGTTTCTGTCGTGATGACACCCTTTCAAAATATTACATACATCTTAAAGGTTTATTAAAACATAAACCAACATAGTAATAAAAAAAGAATCACTTCTAATGAAAATTATTAAGTGTAATTGCATTGATTGGTTAGTATTAGAAATAACGAGTCACACTGGTGTTGGGTATGGTCCCATGTCCCTTTGGATATATAAAAACAATACTTATTACATTGAACCTTTACTCACTTTCGTTGCTCATTGTGCTCAATTTCATACAACAATAACGACATTTCTATAGCTTCCAGTTCGTCTGCAATAAAGCAAGCAAACGCCACGTGATCTGCCATGACTGAGGTAGATGGTAATCACCGTGTCGGAGGATGAGGTTCGGAGGGCGCTAAAGAAAGTGAACGTCAGGAAAGCAGCCGGACCTGATGGGATAACCGGCCGTGTTCTGAGGTCCTGCGCCGATCAGCTGGCTGGTTTGTTCACTTCCATCTTTAATGAGTCCCTTGCTACCGCCGTGGTTCCCACCTCATTCAAAAAATCCATCATTATCCCTGTGCCAAAGAACAATAAACCCTCTTGCCTGAATGACTATCGCCCAGTTGCCCTCACATCTATAGTCATGAAGGTCTTTGAGAGACTTGTAAAGAGCCACATTTGCTCCTCCATCCCTGATACTCTGGACCCTCTTCAGTTTGCCTATCGCCCAAACAGATCCACGGACGATGCCATTTCTCACGTTCTCCACTCTTCCCTCACACACTTGGATAGCAACAATGGAAATTATGTAAGGCTGCTATTCATTGACTATAGCTCAGCTTTCAACACTATAGTCCCCATCAAGCTGGCATCTAAACTCACAGACCTCGGCCTAAACTCCTCACTCTGTGACTGGATTCAAGACTTCCTCACCGGCAGACCTCAAGTGGTGAAAGTTGGCCAGTTCACCTCAAACTCCATCACTCTGAACATAGGAGCCCCACAGGGCTGTGTCCTGAGTCCCCTGCTCTACTCTCTCTACACGGATGACTGCGTGTCCTCTCACAGCTCCACATCTATTATCAAATTCGCTGATGATACTGTGGTTCTGGGCCTCATCTCCAACAACGATGAGACCGCATACTTGGACGAGGTAGAGAGACTCACATCATGGTGCCAGGACAACTGTCTCTCTCTGAATGTGAGCAAAACTAAAGAGCTGATCATGGACTTTAGGAAGAGACAGCAGCAGCCCTACACTCCTCTTATGATCAGTGGGACCCCTGTGGAGAGGGTGAGTAGCTTCAAGTACCTCGGTGTAAACATCTTCGAGAACCTGACTTGGACTACACACATCCAAACACAGGTTAAGAAAGCCAGGCAAAGACTGTACCATCTGCGACAGCTGAGGAAATTCAGGGTCTCACCAGCAATCCTGAAAACTTTCTATTCAGGGACCATAGAAAGTGTATTGACTCAGTGCATCTCAGTGTGGTATGGAAACAGCTCCAATCAGGACTGCAAAGCACTACAGAGAGTTGTGCGCTTAGCTGAGCGCATCTCAGGGTCTGCTCTCCCCTCTCTGCAGGACATCTACCTCAAACGCTGCAAAAATAGAGCTGTTAAAATCATCAAGGACTCTAATCACCCTGGTAACCATCTATTCACTTTGCTTCCATCTGGTAAACGCTTCCGTAGCCTGATGGCAAAAACTGAGAGACTTAGGAGGAGCTTCTTCCCCCAGGCCATCAGGCTCCTAAACTCTAACTCTGTGTCATAACATCACTTGACTCCATGTAAATATCACCATATCAATAAGCTATTCATAATTTTTCTCTACCTCATATTGCTGCTATTATATACCCTGTACAACTTTTTTGCACATTATTTTGCACATTCCTCTTAGTACTATTTAAGTCAACAACATACTGACCTGCACATTTATATTTATATTTTTTATCTATCTTTTTATTTTATTTTATTCTTTTATTTTATTTTTTTCTACTTTTCTTCTCTTAATATTTGTATACTTTATAATTGCATTGTCCTTGGAGCGGACCTGACCTACATTTCACTGCTGGTTATACTCTGTATAATTGTGTATGTGACAAATAAAACTCTTGAATCTTGAATCTTGAATCTAGATGCAGCAAACTACGAGAGCCCCAAAGTGTCCGACTTGACGACTCCGTTTTCAACTCCGCCCCTGACTGCAAGCGGCTACTCTCGCTGACCACCGTCTGTAGCCGTGCTTCAAGTCGAACGCACCTACTGTCTCGGTCGTTAAATTGACAAACAGACAAAGTTACTAGCTCGATCTGCCGGCTCTATGGATTCACTGGAGAGAAAACTTTTGACAAAAGTTTATGTTAGAGAAACTAAAAAATCTTTAAAATTAATCAAATGGTTGCAAATGATTGGCTTGTTAAAACGCAAAATTAAATGCAAAAACTGTGGGCATAAAATGAACATGGTTCCCTCCCAGACGAAGGACTTTTACATCTGGTAAGAATAAATTCTTGAAAACTAACGTTATAGGTTCATATTTTGTTTTGCAATAGGTAGTTAACCTTGTAGATAGGGTTTCCTCCTTAGCAAACATTAGTAAGTTATATTGGTAGAAATGCCTCTATTCCTCTTGTAGGTGGGCATTAATATTTGCTAAAAGTTTTAAATTCTTTTTTTTTTTTTTTTAAGGTCATAGAAACTTTTAAATATAAAGTGTATAAAAAAATCTTAGTAATTATTTGAAATGGTATTTTGGGGAAAGAAAAGCTGGAATTGCTATATGGCTTAATGTGTTAAACTTAAAAAAAAAGTATTAAAGTTCAATAAGATATTATTTAAATAAATTCTACTGGTGCGTTGTTTCTGAGCAGTTGGTAAAGATACAGCACACAGTGATTGCTTTTGATCTACGGTTAATGTATAATGACAATGTATTCAGTACTTAACGGTGTTCTTATTGTAATTTATTGTAGATCGTTGTAAGAGCGGAATTTCTTATCACGATTTTGCTTCCATTTTTAGCCAGTCTGTTTGAATGAGCAGCTGGAAGTAGTAAAAGCACAGATATTTCAAAATAAGAGTGTCTGTGTATAACGGGTTTGTTTTGTTTGTTTATAATTAGAAGCTCCACATTATGCCCCACACCAGGGGCGTAGATTACGCGGGGGACGCGGGGGACGTGTCCCCCCCACTTTTTATAAAAAGTAAATTCGTCCCCCGCACTTTTTCATCGGACAGTTGTGTTCTCGACATGTTGAGGTTTTAATGGAGCAATGTATATAAATGCAGAATGATTTAAAATTCAAAGAGACAGGATCATTTATACATGACGTTTACGTTTCCATGCCAATCAGTCACTCAGTTTGTGACGTCACGACATGCCCAGGCTCGCGCCCGCGGTCCCGCGCTGTATCCATCATTCATTAGAGGTCGAGATGAGTTCAAAGCGGCAAGAAACTCTTCACTCCTTTTTTACGAAAAAGTCAAGCAGTGTAAGTTGGCATGTGGTATCCGAATAATGTTGCACAATGTTGAGTGACTCTGCCTATTGCTCTTGCTGAATAAATAGCAAGTTTTGATGTTCATTATACGGAGAAATAAAAAGCTGCCTGGACAAACATGCACTTATTTATTTTCAGTGTATTTTTCCGTAACTCTTTTGTGACGTCTTTTATTTTAACACGTATGTATGTTATCAGAACCCTTCAAATAAGAATAAAGATAATGTTGAACTGAGATTTTACAGCGTTTGCAGCATTGTGACACTCTGCCAATTCTACATGATGTAGGCCTATTTCAATCAAGTATGCAAGCACTGATCTGATACAGGACCGATCTTAATTTAGGGCTGCTCTGTCATTATTGCACTAATTTGACGTTTTTATGTGTTGTCAAGAATGAACAAGAAACAGTCAGCCTAGGTTTGTTAGGACAGAATCAGGACGACACACAGTGACTGACAGGTGAGAAGAGTGGCTTTTAACACCTGGCTGTTTTTACATTGTATATAATCTATAATACACAAGCGTTTGTAGGATTATATATGGACCAATCATAGAAAACACATAATTAGTCAAATATAGAAAAATAAAAAATATGATGAACAACTTCTCAGCTATAATTTTTAACTACAGTAGGTAATTATTAGCTGGCATATTGGTTGTTTATTAGTACTTAAGCACATGTTAATTCTGTATTCTTCATGACCATATTCTGCATCCCATAATCCTAAACTTAACAACTACAACGACTACCTTACAAGCTATTAATAAGCAGTAAATGAAGAGTTTATTGAAGTAAAAGTCATAGTTAATAGTGAATATGTGTTTATCATTCTAAAGTGTTAAAAAATAATTTAGGATACAAATGATTGGTTATTGTCCAGCAGTGTACTTAATGTGTTATTTTCTTCTGTATGTCACTATTCCCTGTATGTACATGTTTCAAACACTGCTTTATTTGCTATAGACAGAGGCAGAAGTGCATTCACAGCTGAGAGTGAATGAGGCAGAGAGTTTCAGTGAGGCTTCAGAGGTAAAGATTATTTACAGCATTGTCTATGATAAGATATTTCTTTTAACATAGACTAATCAGACTAATGTATAATAGAACAGAACAGAATAAAGAAGTATGTGAATGTGCAAGTATCCATTACTGTGAGCCATGTACTGTACATACAACACACAGAAAATACAGTTTGAAATATGTAAACAATAGTACCCTTATAAGGACATCTTTGTAACTTATACTCAAAAAGGTGCACATATAGAGTACCAATATGTACCGTAATGTACAACTATGAAACTTTTTGGGGTAAATAAGGTACAAAGATGTGCTTTTAAGGGTACTGTCCCAGTGACAAGCTGTTGTATTTCTTTCTTTCTTTTTCTTTTTTCTCTCTTTCTTTCCTTCTATTTTACAATCATATATAATAATATAATCATAAAGCATATTAAGCAAAAAGGTATGATTAAAAATAAAACCTGTCAATTAGACAAGGGTTAACTGAAAAAAAAACAACAACAAAAAACAGGTATAACACTAGACATTCCGTCCCCCCCACTTTTGAAATGATGGCTACGCCCCTGCCCCACACCCATCACCCACTGAGTTTGAGACCAACGAGTAGCTTCTCTCTGGGCAGCCCATCACAACAAATAAATACTACAGATTTTTATTTTTTAAACACATTAAGTATAGGCTATAGATGTTACTATGAGCACAATAATCAGTTTATTGTTTTTCTTTACGCACCTGTATATATATAATTTTTTGTATATCATTCAATTTGATTTCCTAAAACTTGGAAACCCAGGGAGTGTCGACGTAAAAGATGTGGCCGGTTGAAAAGAAGTGTCAGGGCAAAGTCACTCTTTTCACAATCACACTGCAGTCTATTCACATGGATGAAGTACATTCACAGGTAGGCAATGCAAGTGCATTTCATAAGAACAATATTTGGCATATTACACTATTTATATAGTCCTTTTGAGTGCATAGAACACAATTCTACAGCATACAATACTACAGCATGCGCTACAATAGTTTATGTTGGCATGGATTTAAAAAGATATTATGGTCCATCTAGTGTAACATATATTACAAAAGAATGTCCTGTAATATGCCACCGTAGTTTGCCATACATGTTTCAATAACCAAAAAGTAAAACATAAAAGCAATTTTTTTTTTTTTTTTATTGTATCAAGCTGCCTATATTTTGACCATAATTTTAACTATGTAATGTACATTTCTAACAGAAGATTATTGTGGTGACTGTATAGAAGTGGCACTGTGTTGCAAGGAGTATCGCTTTTAGTTACTGTACTATAATGTACTGTTTAGTCAGCTATGGTTGGTGGACAGAATGTGTTTATATGAATGTGTCCAAAATACAATCAACAAATTATGCTTTGCAGCCTACTATTTCATAAATCATAGATTTTCTTTATGTGAAAATGCACTGTTCTTATTTGATGGTAATCAATTTTGTTAATCTTTTGTAGATTTGCACAGGGTTTACATCTACGGCAAGTTGACATGCTTCAAGATGGCATTGCAAAGAGCACAGCAACACTTTCTATGATGTCAACTGTCACGAATCCTGACCATGCACTTCCGTTCACTAGCCACCAGAGGTCACTCGTTCACCACACGGACTCATACACAGCTGTTCACAATGATCACGCCCACACCTGAGAACCATCTCGCAATCACCATCACCCAAACACACACTATTTAAGCCATGGACTTCCTCAGCATCAGGGCCTAGTATTGTTAGCATTTATCACTCACCTAGCGATAGCTACTTTACAGAGCCATAGTCCTAGTCTTAGTCTTGCCTTGTTTTCCTGCCGTGTCTGACCTTGCCCGTGTTTACTGGATTTACCCCTTCGCCTTGCCGTTTGGACTCTGTTTGCTCCCCGTTTGGATTATTGCTCTGGTTACTGGATTATCTCTCTGCCTTGCCCCTTTGGATACTGTTTGCCGATCGTCGACCCACGCTTGCTCCACGGATTGCTCCGTCTTGCCTCTGCCATACCTGTTTGCTGTCTCCCGACCCTGCCTGTATGACCATGTTTTACAATAAAGCTTTGCATATGGATCCGCACGTCTCACGTCTTGTCAGTTCCGTAACATCAACGAAACTCCAGAAGTATTTGTGTAAAAAGCCTGGAAAAACACAGAAAGAAAGAGGCAGAAAGTTGGTGGAGTTAATGTCGTTGTTCACATTGATGAGAGCAAGTTCTGCCATAAACGCAAGGTAATGTAATCTAAATGTGCAATGCACTTGACGAAATGTGTTAAATTTTGGAGAACCTGAAAGAGCTGACATCAATATGTGTATCGTAGTTTAGGATATTTATAATAAATAGTGGGGGTGGACATCACTTTCCCCAAAGCTGTCAATCAGTTTATACTGATTGCTTATAAGTTTTGTTTACCTTTTTCTTATTTTACTATTTTGTAAGCATATTTATTGTATTATACAGAATTTAAAAAGTTGCTTAAAAATTAATTTAAAAGTTTTGGATGAAAAAAAGTATTATCATATAATTACACCTATCTAGTTGTTACAGGGATGACGAGACGTGAGACGTGCGGATCCATGTGCAAAGCTTTATTATAAAACATTAGTCAAGACAGGCAGGGTCAATAAACAGCAGACAGGTATGGCAGAGGCAAGACAGAGCAATCCGTGGAACAAGCGAGGGTCGACGATCGGCGTACAATATCCAGACAGGGCAAGGCAGAGAGATAATCCAATAAACACGGGCAGGGTCAGACACGGCAAGATAAACAAGGCAAGACTCGGAAAACTAGGACTAGAAAACGCTTCGTAAGGTAGACGGGCTAACAATACTCGGCGGTGAGCAAGAGCAATCCCAGGCTTAAATAGAGTGATGGTGATTGTGAAATGGTGATCAGGTGTGGGCGAAATAGTGAACAGCTGTGCAAGTCGTCAGTGCAATGGATTGTGGGAAATTGAGTCCAGTGTGCTGTGTAGTTTAAAAGTCCATGTGGTGAGCGGGTGACCTCTGGTGGTGAGTAAACTGAAGTGCATGGCCAGGATTCGTAACATAGCCCCCCCCCCCAAGGAGCGGCTTCTAGACGCTCCGATACAAATCAAGGAGGGCGGTGGAGCGGAGGCGGAACAGGGGGAGGGATGGAGGGCCAGATCCCTGCGGAGGTGCAGAGGCCGGGGATCGAGGCAGAGCCGGCAGGGCAGGAAACCAGGGCGGAGCCAGATGGTACGGGAGCCCACCAGGGCAGAGCAGGCGGAACGGGAGCCCACCAGGGCGGAGCAGGCGGAACGGGAGCCCACCAGGGCGGAGCAGGCGGAACGGGAGCCCACCAGGGCGGAGCAGGCGGAACGGGAGCCCACCAGGGCAGAACAGGAGAGACCAGAGCCCACCAGGGCGGAACAGGCGAGACCAGAGCCCACCAGACCAGAGGACCGCCACGGCGGAGCAGATGACCACCAGACCCGAGCATAAGACCACCACGGCGGGGCAGACAACCACCAGACCCGAGCAGAAGACCACCACGGCAGGGCAGAGGACCACCACAGGGAGGCAGACAGGGCAGGAACCCATGACAGAGACTGGGATCTGGGGAGAACAAGGACAGACAACACAGAGAGAGCAGGGACAGACAACACAGAGAGAGTCCTTGTTGCAGGGCAGGACGGGACCAGAGTGCACCTGGGCGAAGCAGGAGACCCCCAGAACCAGACAGCTGACCACCACCGCTGAACAGACAAAGCCGGAGCCCACCAGTGTGGCGTAGACTGGGTAGAGAATCTCCACGGTAGAGTGGACTGGCCAGGAAGCCAGGGCAGGATCAGGGATCTGGGGAGAGCAGAGACAGACACCACAGGGAGAACAGAGACAGACAACACAGAGAGAGTCCTCATGGTCTCAGGAGCTGGGACCGGGCAGGTCGAGAGCTCGTAAACGGTCTCTATGGCTGTGGCAGGACAGGAGGAGGATATGCAGACGGCCTCCATAGCCGTGACTGGGCAGGACAAGGATTCACAGGCGGCCTCCTTAGCCGTGACGGGACAGGGCGAGAGCTCACAGACGGCCTCTTCAGCCGTGACAGGACAGGGCGTGTGCTCAAAGACGGCCTCCTTGGCCGTGACAGGACAGGGCGTGAGCTCACAGACGGCCTCTTGAGCCGTGACAGGACAGGGCGTGAGCTCACAGACGGCCTCTTGAGCCGTGACAGGACAGACAGTGAGTTCAGGGATGGCCTCCATGGCCGTGACAGGGTAGACAGTGAGTTCAGGAACGGCCTCCGTGGCCGTGACAGGGTAGACAGTGAGTTCGGGAACGGCCTCCATGACCGTGACAGGGCAGACAGTGAGTTCAGGAACGGCCTCCATGGCCGTGACGGGGCAGACAGTGAGTTCAGGAACGGTCTCCGTGGCCGTGACGGGGCAGACCATGAGGTCAGGAACGGCCTCCGTGGCCGTGACATGAGAACTGGATTCTCGGGATTCGGGAGTAGGTGCCACCACTTCGGGAGGTTCTGCAGCAGAAGCCGCCACCTCTGGAGGCACTGGAGCAGACTCGTTAACAGGAGAGACCTCAGGAACAGACTCGTGGACAGGAGAGGCCTCAGGAGCACAGTGTGCAGCCCACACACTCAAAATGGCGACTGCCATAACGGGAAACACTGAGGTCAGGGGAACAGTCTCTGTAACAGCCAGGGTTGAGGCCCTGGGAATGCCAGCTGCTCGCACCGATATCAGTAGTGGGTCCCTTATGCTGGAAACCAGACAGGGAACTCGAAGGACTGACCTTAAATCTCTGGGTGTGACAGACTCTGGCAACCCGGCGGAGACGTGAAGAGACTCTGGCTGGAGCACTGAGACGTGGCGTGACTCTGGCTGGAGCACTGAGACGTGGCGTGACTCTGGCTGGGCAGGCATGACGTGAGCAGACTCTGGCTGGGCAGGCATGACGTGAGCAGACTCTGGCTGGGCAGGCATGACGTGAGCAGACTCTGGCTGGGCAGGCATGACGTGAGCAGACTCTGGCTGGGCAGGCATGACGTGAGCAGACTCTGGCTGGGCAGGCATGACGTGAGCAGACTCTGGCTGGGCAGGCATGACGTGAGCAGACTCTGGCTGGGCAGGCATGACGTGAGCAGACTCTGGCTGGGCAGGCATGACGTGAGCAGACTCTGGCTGGGCAGGCATGACGTGAGCAGACTCTGGCTGGGCAGGCATGACGTGAGCAGACTCTGGCTTGGCAGGCATGACGTGAGCAGACTCTGGCTTGGCAGGCATGACGTGAGCAGACTCTGGCTTGGCAGGCATGACACGAAGGGGTGTTGCCGCCATTTTGCGAGTGAGTGCGGTGTTGCGTTCCTCCGCGACACCCACAGTGAATGAAGAGCCCACACAAAACAAAGCAAAGCACAGTCCATAAATTGAGCGAGTGACGCACGGGGACCCTCACGGATTAACTGTCGTTTGAGCGGCTGATTAATGCCCTCACAAAAGAAGTCGATTAGTGCATAGTCCGGCAGATCAGAAAAATAAGCGAGATCTAAAAACTCTTGTATGTATTCCTCGAGCGGTCTCGAACCCTGCTCGAGGTTTAACAACAGTAGTGCAGTGTCCATACCTGGCCAATGTCTATTAGAAAAGCCGCTGGATCCTCTTTTGGCCGAGTATTCTGTTACAGGGATGACGAGACGTGCGGATCCATGTGCAAAGCTTTATTATAAAACATTAGTCAAGACAGGCAGGGTCAATAAACAGCAGACAGGTATGGCAGAGGCAAGACAGAGCAATCCGTGGATCAAGCGAGGGTCGATGATCGGCGTACAATATCCAGACAGGGCAAAGCAGAGAGATAATCCAATAAACACGGGCAGGGTCAGACACGGCAAGATAAACAAGGCAAGACTCGGAAAACTAGGACTAGAAAACGCTTCGTAAGGTAGACGGGCTAACAATACTCGGCGGTGAGCAAGAGCAATCCCAGGCTTAAATAGAGTGATGGTGATTGTGAAATGGTGATCAGGTGTGGGCGAAATAGTGAACAGCTGTGCAAGTCGTCAGTGCAATGGATTGTGGGAAATTGAGTCCAGTGTGCTGTGTAGTGTAAAAGTCCATGTGGTGAGCGGGTGACCTCTGGTGGTGAGTAAACTGAAGTGCATGGCCAGGATTCGTAACACTAGTAATACATTTTTACAGGGTCAAGAGATTATTTGTATTACTTTCTGACACTGCTCATACTGTTTTGTAGTATGCAAGAGGACACTTCGGTAACACCTGGAAGAGAAAACGAATGTGGGTGTTTGGTATACTTGAAATCAAAGCGGCAAGCAGACGTTCAATTCTTTGCCTTGTGAAGAAAAGAAACAAGCAAACCCTTGTTCCAATAATCAAAAAACATGTCAAAAGAGAAAGTCTAGTTGTGAGTGATGAGTGGAGAGCATATGCCAGCCTTTCCCAGGAGGGCTACAAGCATGTCAGAGTAAACCACAGCCAGAACTATGTAGATCCACAAACAGGACTACACACTCAAAACATTGAGAGAGCATGGCAGACATACAAGAGGGAAATTTGGCGTATGCGGGGGAACCGGTCTGAGAAGGCCTTAAAAAAACAACTCTGCTTTATTGAGTGGACTTACTGGTTGGCCAGAAGACATAAACATGGTGTACTTGGAAGACTTCTCAAGGACATAAGGAATGGTAACCACAGATCACAGTTTAACCACAGTTTAAGATCTTTCCGTAAATGTTGATAATGCATTAACTCGATTAGCATACCCACTGTCATGAAAGGCTGAATTATTTATTTTATTATTATTATTGCCTTGGTGTTGTTGGCCTAGTTTGTTTTCCCCTGCACCACACATACCTTTAGTTACACTGCATAGTAAAAACGTTGATTAATTGTAGTGCTGGCCATGCAGTGCAGCATGGTTGTTGTTTTGTTTTTCATGTCATCTTTGCCAGACATAATCAGACTGTTTAGATCTGATACCCTAGTGACCAATGTGTTGTATAAAAATATTGTTAATAAAACAAATTTCTCTATCATTTCCTGTCTATAGTGTTTATTATATTGTACTGCATCGTCTGGTATTGACTTCATTTCAAATGGTAAATATGTTGCAAGTAATTAATGGATGACTGTATGTGTCCTATTGATAGTTTATAGACTTTCTACTGTTATCAACTGTTTTTCACTTTAATTGGATGGTCCTAAAATATATCTACAAATGTTTAGTTGAGAATGCCTACTAATAGTCTGCTGATCGTAAACTTTAGATTAGTTGACAAGCAACAGATAACCAACTAATCTTTATTTGACTATCAACAGATATTAAACTAGTGATTTTGTTAAAAATTAGGTGTTGCATATTTATTAATCTGATATGTTTGAGACCCTTGATTAAGGATGATGTAATATGGTCTTGATCATAAGTTGACATGACTGTAGACGTTCAACTGACACATTGATTTTGAGTAGTTGGTAGACAACTTAGAAGATGGTAACACAATCTACAGAAAGTTAGCTGACTATTGGTTAATAATCTGTTGTGAAAAACATAGTGTTACGGGGCTGACGAGACGTGAGACATGTGGATCCATATGCAAAGCTTTATTATTAAACATGGTCAGAAACAGGCAGGGTCAGACTGTGGCAAACAGGTATGGCAAGGGCAAGACACAGCAATCCGTGGAGCAAGCGTGGGTCAACGATCGGCGAACAGTATCCAAAGGACAAGGCAGAGAGATAATCCAAAAGCAAGAGCAAAAGTCCAAACGGGGAGCGAACAGAGTCCAAACGGCAGAGGCTAAGAGTAAATCCAGTAAACACGGGCAGGGTCAGACACGGCAGGAAAACAAGGCAAGACTAAGACTATGAAAACAGGGAAACGCTTTGTAAGGTAGACTGGCTAACAATACTCTGCCCAGAGCAAGAGGAAGTCCCAGGTTAAATAGAGATTGATGGTGATTGTGAAATGGTGATCAGGTGTGTGTGGTGTGTGAATGGTGACAGCTGTGATCTGTGCAATGTATTGTGGGAAATGGAGTCCAGTGTGTTGTGAGTGAAAGTCAATGTGGTGAACGGGTGACCTCTGGTGGTGGTTAACCGGGAGAGCATGCACCAGATTCGTGACACATAGACAGTCAACAGGCACTTTTTGTAAAATCTATAGATTAGAATTTGAAATGCACCTTAAAATCTACTGGCAGTTAGTTGAATGTGCGTTACTTGTCAGTTGAAACAATGTTGTTGAATGTCAACTGATTCACTGTTGACATGCTACTAAATGATTACTGATAACTAGTAGTCTCAACAGATGGACTATCAAAATAAAGTGTTACCAAATTAACAGTAGAGCCCAAACTATTAAAATTAGTTGATTTTTATTTTAAGATATAATAATCAATACTCAAACACAAACTTAGTTGACGTATAAATTTTAATTGTATACATTAGGCTGTTCGGTACAGTGTGTCTAATTGTAGCATATGAAGAGCAGCTGGATTCAGTGCAGCAGGATGAAGGAGAGCAGAGAACAGCAGAGGAACAGGAAGCTCTGAGTGACGCTCTGAGCACCGTTACACAGGTTCCCTGAACAACATGAGAAACCATAAGCACTCTCCAGTGTTGTGGCATCACAAATAGATTTAGAGACACAGCCTTTTACAACTGTTGACTGGCTCCCAAAACTCACTGATGAAAAGACAGAAAACACAGGTTAGTCAAACTGGTAATTTCTTCTATAAGTGATCTATAGAAAACATCTAAAGTGAATGATGGAGAAACAAAAATAATGACAATGATCTTCCTTTTCCAGATGCTCACCTGTTGCTGTAATGCAGCGGTCTTCACTCCCTGAACAGCTCATTATGTTTAAACAGCTGTGCCCATCACAATAATAGCATTTCTTTCCATTGGGGACAATAGAGCTGAGATCTACATAAGTAAACAAGTGTTCTTTTCTTTTATTTTCTATACAAACATAACATCTAATGAAACAAATCTTTTTTTGCCCTGATTGAATGTAATGGAAGTAAAATGACTGCTGACTTTAGTCATTTGTGCATGATCATTGAAGTACAATACCTGCAGCGTCTTTGGCATTACAAAGGTCAGTGTTACAGCAGGAATAAGACGTCTTTACAACGCCGAAGTTCATGGACCCGTTTTGACGGTCAACAGCACAGTTTTTAATACTCACTTGAGAACTAATGTCACCTAAAAAACATGAATGATACAAGAAAGACCTGTGCTGTAGAAAGCAGCAGTGAACGTTATGCATCATCTAACAGAAGAGAAATAAAGTTGTGCGTTATGTAATTAAACATTTGTTAATACAAAAAAAATTTAATTTCAACTGTCGTAACATCAGTAAATTGTAGCAGCAGCTTCATCAGTAAGAAAAATCATTAAATTTAAAAAAAAAAATCATATTGGACTTACCCATTTGTGTTACTGCTGTTGAACTCATGCACTTGGAAAATCCACTATTAACTAGAATAATCAAATGTCAGAAGAATAATATGAATAATTAGAGGCAGACAAACAACCAATTTGGCTTTCAATCTAAATTCGAGGTCATAATAAAATGTCAGATTAGTTAATAAAATGGAGTCAGATTTGAATTTAACCTAGATTTAATAGCTTTGCGCTCTGAAAAGACCGAACACACAGGAAACCTTCACCCACGATTGGATACCGTCCTTGGACCAAATTCGTGGACCTTACAGGTTTTTGTCTTAATCTATGTAAATGTGAAATAATGACATTGAAAGAATCGCAGCTCAAGCAAATTTGCAATGTACCAGTTAAATCTAGGATCAAATATCTTGGTATTCTACTTACCAAAGATAAAGAACTAAGTTAAACACTTAATATATCTAATAGAATTGGTGAATGTAAGGCCAGATTGGACAGATGGATGCAGAGAGACATTTCTTCATTTGGAAGAATTGTATTGACAAAAGTGGAATCTCTGTCTAGATGCATTTACCCTGCAGGATCCCTTCAAATTTCTAATCAGAAAATTAAGTAAGACCTCAACTTTGGACTAAATAAAGAAATGGACAGGCTGAGTACAGCTGGAACTCAGCGCAATTGGGAATCCACAAATATAGTTAAACAGTACATGAGCGACTATGGACTTTGCGATGCATGGCGTTCTTTTCACCCCAACCGTAGGGAATATACTTTCTTCTCACATGTCCATCACTCTTACTCTCGTCTGGATTATATATATATATATATACTATAGCTGTCAGCGATCATGCTGCTGTTTCTTTAACTCTAGTAAATAAGAAGGCCACTCCACCAAGTAATAACTGGAGATTCAATACATCATTGCTTAAAGACGACGATTTTATTAAATATTTTAAAGAAGAGTGGGCTTTATATTTAGACTATAATGACCTGCCTGGAACATCAGCATCTGTTCTCTGGGAAGCAGGCAAAGCTGTGATGAGAGGTAGAATAATCTCATTCTCATCGCATAAAAAGAAAAGAGAAAATAAATGTATTCAGGAATTAGAAGAAACTATAAAAACTTTAGAAGAAGCCTACGTATCCTCCCAGGAACAGGAAATGCTGAAAAAAATACGTAAAGCAAAACTAGAATTAAATGAAATTATTAATAAAAAAAACCAATTCTTAGCACAAAGACTTCGCTGGCAAGAATTTTAATATGGTAACAAATCAGGTCAATTCCTAGCGAACCAGTTAAAAATAAATAAAGAAAAAACAACTATATGTGCTGTTAAAGATTTAACTGGGGATACAGTATATGACCCTGAAAGAATAAACAACACTTTCAGGGACTTTTACAAATCTTTATATTCTCCACAGATAAACCCATCTAAAGACGAAATTGACCAATTTCTTGACAATATAACTCTTCCGAAATTATCAGAAAATCAAGCGATGACATTGGATTCTCCACTGACATCAGATGAACTTCAGGAAGCCTTGAACAGTATGCCCAATAAAAAGGCTTCAGGTCCAGATGGCTTTCCAGCAGAATTCTATAAAGAATTCTGGGTAATTCTGTCACCAACATTCTACAGAATGTTGCAGGAAACCAAGGAAAATGGTAGACTTCCACCAAATATGAATTCTGCCAACATTAGTCTCTTGCTAAAACCAGGCAAAGACCCTGTATTGCCTACCAGCTATCGTCCAATATCCCTTATTAATGTGGACACTAAAATAATCTGCAAAGCTATCTCAAAAAGAATAGAGAAGATAACCCCTCTCATAATTCATTCCGACCAAACTGGTTTCATAAAAGGGAGGCACTCCTCAACAAATACACATAGGTTACTTAACTTGATAGACTATTCATGCAATAGAAACCTTCAAATTACAATATTGTCTCTAGATGCAGAAAAAGCTTTTGATAGGGTTAACTGGAATTTTCTATTTGCAACTTTACACAAATTTGGTTTTGGAAACTCTTTCATAAACTGGTTAAAAATATTATATAACTCTCCAACAGCATGTGTCAGGACAAATGGCCAAACATCCTCTAGCTTCTATCTTAAGAGGGGCACCAGGCAGGGATGCCCCCTCTCCCCCTCACTGTTTGCAGTTTTTATTGAACCACTAGCAGCAGCAATTAGACAGGCTACAGTGATTAAAGGCATTAAATGCAAGAATGTAGAACATAAAGTTAGTCTTTACGCAGATGATGTGTTACTTTTTCTTCAGCATTCACAAACCACTCTCTCTGAGGTAATTACATTAATAAACTCTTTCTCAAGAGTCTCAGATTATTCAATAAACTGGTTAAAATCAACAGTTCTTCCAATTAATTGCTCCTTCCAGAATTCCTCCACTCCACTGCAATCTGGAAATATTAAATATTTAGGTATTAATGTTTCTCCTAGGCTGGCAGATTTGATTAAATTAAACCACATCCCACTTTTAAAGACGGTAGAAGATGATCTAACCAGATGGAAGTCTCTACCCATATCACTCATGGGAAGAGTCGCCTCAATAAAAATGATGGTTTTGCCAAGAATTAATTATTTATTTGCAATGATCCCGAGCAAACCATCACCTGACTGGTTTAGATCTCTGGACTCCTCCATCTCTAAATTCCTTTGGAAAGGTAAACCCCCGCGTATTAGCTTAAAAACGCTGCAAAAGACCAAGGATAAAGGAGGACTAGATCTACCTAACTTTCACCACTATTTCTTAGCCAACAGGCTTCAACACATTTCAGGGTGGTTAAAACACACCCTCTTAGATGAGCCTTGGCTAGATGTAGAACAGGCATTATGCAATAATATAGAGATTTCGGATCTGCCATTCATTAGCTTGATCATCAAACGACACGTATGCTTCAAAAGCATCAGTATCAGCTCTTCTCTGACAGCATGGTGGGAGTTTCTAAAAATGACTGAGTCTTCACTAATCCCATGCAAACGTACCCCCATCTGGAACAATCCTGACATATTGCTAAACAATAATATGATGAACCTCACAGATTGGAGTTGTAATGGTATTAAATACCTGGAACATATATTAGAAGGGACAGACTTTATTCCCTTTGACAAATTAGTTAAACAATATGGGATTAACAAAAACAGATTTTTAGAATATCAACAAATTAAATCTATTGTAAAAGGGAAATTTAAATCTAATCATATCAAATTACAAATACCACCAAGTGTGGCAGATTTTCTTAATCTCAAAACCCCCAAATTAATGTCTAAAATATACAGGACACTTTCCAAAATAGATGAATCAGTATCACTTCCTATTGCAAAATGGGAGGCAGATCTAGCAGTAAACTGGGACCATAATTTCTGGTCTCAGATATGTTTAAAAACCTTTGAACTGATTAGAAATCCTGGTTTACAATTAATACAATACAAAATCCTGCATAGAGTGCACTACACAGGTCATCGGATGTTCAGGATGGGTCTTACAGCTACTAACAACTGCTCACACTGTCAAGGCAATACACCTGACAATTACATCCACGCTCTATGGTTCTGTCCACCTGTTCAGAGGTACTGGTACAGGATTTGTGAAGATTTATCAAAGTGTCTTAAATGCTCTATTCCAGCCTCTCCTTCAGTCTGCTTGTTGGGCGACCTAGATGGTGTCACTACAGAAGGTAACACAATCCACATGGCTTTCACTGCCCTATGCATTGCTAAGAAGACTGTCCTCATGAACTGGAAAAATAAAAATAATCTTAATATCAACCAATATAGAAATCATTTGTGGGATTATATTAGTCTTGACACAGCTTCTGCTGCCACATTAGATCAATCTCTCTGGGCTCCTTTGATCAGCTCCATCACCTAGTGTGAGTGGGGGTCCCGATTCTGTCCGGCTGTGGTTTTTGCTGTTGGGGTGGCCATATGGGCTTGGGGCAGTTCCCTGGGGGTGGGTTTCTTGGGGGGTTCGGCGCTGGGGCTGCGATCTTGGCCTGGATGGGGTATTGGTGACTCTTGGGTGCTGTTTTTCTGGCGGCTGCATGCGGCGCTACTGGGGATGCCTGTGCCGGCGGACGTAGGTTGCCGGCCTGGCGGCTGCACTGTTCCAGGGTTGGTCCGGGGGGGGCTTGGGGTTCTGGGGGCGCTCTGCCTCCCGGTTGGGGTTACGGCTGGGCCTGGGGGGCTTGGGTCCTGGTTGGTGTGCCGCCGGGAGCATGGGTTGGTGCATGCGCTTGGGCCCGGCCCTGGTGTGGGGGTCTTCGATACATCGGTGCCTCCGCGGGGGGGATCCAATAGAGGCAGGGAAAACGGGCTTAACCTGGGTGTCTTATTGTCTTATGTACTCTGGGAGTTGAATGAGTGATGGGGTGGGGTAGTTTTTCCTCTGCTGTGGGGTCTGGTGGGCCGCCCCGGGCTGCCATGGGCCCTGGTCTGGATGGGCCTGGGCCCCCCGCCCTGGGCAGATTTGGGGTAATGGGGGTGCCTATGGGGGTCAGCGGGGGAGCTGGCTCCAAAGGGGGGGGTATTTTGCCCCCTCTGATGCTTTCCTCCCCATCCCTAAGGCTTCACTTCTCCCGCTCCATCACACCAACACATAGGTAGGGTTTTGAGGTGCGGGTGTGTCGCTGGGATGCGGGGGAGGTGGTACTCCTCTGTCTCCTCGTGGCCACCTGCATCTCAATCACACATTACAGCTTAGACATTCTCATTACTTACTGTCACATGACACATACATATAGGGCCTTGGGGGTGGGCACACTGAATGGCATCCGGAGGGTGGTCTGTTCATTCAGCCTTCCCTCTGGTGCCAGTGCCCACTTCTCAATTTTAAGTTGCACATAGACATTGAGGGCTCTAGGGAGGGGACGAGCTGACACAAGCTTGTGGAGGGTGCCCCTCCCCTGTTTTAAAGCACCCCTGTTTTAAAGCACCTTAGAACAACACACACCAACACTACATTTGAGCGGGTGAGGTGAAGCATGGGGTCTTTTTTTTTTTTTTTTTCTTTTATCTCACACCCCTGTTCTCTGTTCTCTGTCCGGGGCCGGGGGCTGTGAGGATGAGCTGGCCGCCCGGTCGGGGTCTGGGCTGGTGGTCTTCTCTGCTGCTGCGGGGACCGGGGTGGTCTTCCTGTCCCCACGCCAGAGCGAAGGGGGTTCAGCTCCGGGATCGGGCGCTGATTACCCCTCTGGGGGTGGTGGTGCCTGGATCTAGGAGTATAGAGTGCATATAGGGAGTGTGAGTGTGGGTACCATGTCCATTTTTGTGTGTCTACATGTGGGGCGAGGGTGAGAATATTCGTTGCGTGCATGAGGGTGGGAACGTATGCTTGTGTATATGTGTGCTTGTTCGTCTACGTCTATGTGTCAGGTCGGGCCTTAGACTCCACCTCACTCATCATCTCAGTCGACCCCCACCCCACCACCATGCCCTGCCGGTGGAGGATGCCGCCGGTGCGTTGGTGGTTTCTCGCGCCGGGGCAGGATGCTCGGGTGAGCGCTGGCCCACTCTCGGCGGTCGCTTGGCGGGGCCTGGCCCTACTGGCCTTGCTGGGCCCCGGTTGGGGGGTGGGGGGCCCTTGGATCTCCGGGCCCAGGGCTCGGTCTGCCCTGGTGTGGTCGGCTGCCGGCGGAGCCTGCGGGCTTGCCGCCACGGCACCCTGGGGTGTCTATACTGTGGCTGTCAGATGTCCCACCTTCGGGCTCTCCTCTGCCCTTTTCTGGGTGGGGGCCGCAGTTGTCCCTGCGGTGGTTCCCCTGGGGGTCCCGTGCCCTGGGGGGCCTCCGGATGTTTGGGGCCTGGGTCTCTTCCATGCCTGCTTCATGCCTTGCGGGATGGGGCTGTTGTTCCCCCCACACACACTATTAAACATTTACATGGAGGAACCTTATGAACACAAGCGCGCTCACACACACAGGTGTACACTCAAGCATTCACATTGGTGTAAAAACGGGTGCTCACAGACACACATTGTTCTGATCTGCTGTTGCTTCAAAACTTATTTTGTAATATTAGTTATGCGTGTTGCTCAATAACATTTAACATTTAGAATTTATTGTGATTCATACAGATGTTGGTTGTTGCTGCAGTTTCTCTGATGTTGTGTCTTCTGTTGTGTCTTCTGTTGTTTTCTCTTTTTGTCAGCAGGTATCGAAGCAAATTGTCTGTTTTTTTTTTTTTTTTTTTTTTTTTTTCTCTCTCTCTCTATCCCCCATTCTCTTTTTTTTTTTCTCTCTCTCTCCCCCTTCTCTGTTGACTTTATCCACAATTTTTTTTTGTTTGTTTGTTTTGTTTTCTAATTCCTTTTTTTTTTTTTATTATTATTATTATTTTTATTATTATCATTATAATTATTATAATTTTTTTTTTTATTATTATTATTTTTTTTTTTTTTTTCTTTCTCTCTCTTCTTTTCTCTGTCCCCTGGTCTTGTCGGTCATAGTATGGTTAAATAAAAGGGTATATAAAATCTAATTAATTAATTAATAAAAAAAAAAAAGGCTGTGAATGATGATAGCATAGCTACACATACGTACTGTCATGTGTTATCTGTGTTACTGACAGGCCGGGTAAAAAAAAAAAAAAAAAAAAAAAAAAATAGAAAATTAAGTTAATTAACCAGATGAATTTGTATTTTTTGACTGGCAATTTGACTGCCAATTTTCTGACTGGCAGACCACAGGCAGTAAGGATGGGCGGACATGTCTCAGCCTCACTCACTCTCAGCACTGGAGCCCCCCAGGGTTGTGTTCTGAGCCCCCTGCTGTACTCTTTGTACACCCACGACTGCGTGGCCACTACCAACTCCACCGTCATCATCAAGTTTGCTGACGACACTGTCGTGATGGGCCTGATCACCAACAATGATGAGTCGGCCTACCTAGAGGAGATTGTAAATCTAGAGAACTGGTGCCAGAGGAACAATCTCCTCCTGAACGTCAGCAAGACAAAGGAGCTGATAGTGGACTTTAGTACAAAGCAGGAGAGGAACTACCAGACCCCCATCATCAACAGGAGCCCAGTGGAGAGAGTGGACAGCTTCCGATACCTCGGTGTTCACATCACGCAGGACCTGTCATGGTCCTGTCACATCAACACCGTGGTGAAAAAGACCCGGCAACGTCTCTACCACCTCAGACGCTTGAGAGACTTCAGACTGCCCTCTAAAGTGCTCAGGAATTTCTACTCCTGTACCATAGAGAGCATCCTGACGGGAAACATCACGACCTGGTTTGGAAACAGCACCATGCAGGACAGACGAGCACTACAGAGGGTGGTGCGATCAGCTGAGCGCATCATCCGCACCGAACTCCCTGACCTGCACTCAATCTACAGCAAGCGGTGCTGGACTAAGGCCAGGAAGATCGTAAAGGACCTCTGCCATCCCAACAATGGACTGTTCTCTCTGTTGCGGTCTGGGAAGCGATTCCGCTCCCTGAAGACCAACACAGAGAGACTGAGGAGGAGCTTCTTCCCGCAGGCGATAAGGTCTCTCAATCACACCATCACACAGGAGTAATATCTTTGGAACATTGACATTGACTGGACAATCATGGACACATTCATGCAATACATATTTATATATCTGAACCATTGCACATGACACTTCATAAGTCACTTTAACGTTTCATAAGTCACTTTTGCATTGCCACTTTAAAATTTTTATATATATATATGCCCTTATTTGTACAGTTTATTTACTAGTTAAATTTATTTTCTTTTGTATTTCTTCTTATTAATATTTTTTAAGGTCACTGGCTGCCGTACAAGCATTTCACTGCATATCGTACTGTGTATGACTGTGTATGTGACAAATAAAATTTGAATTTGAATTTGAATTTATTACATTTGGAAGAGAAAAGCTCATTATGTTAAAAAAGGTACACTAGTGAAAGATTACAAAGAAAGGATTTTACGGGCTATAGACTTTGACTGTATGAATGGGACTTTCAAGATAAATTGGCTTAAAAATGTTCTAATAAATGAGAACAGTTTCTGTGCTCCTAGATATATCTTTAAAAGTGTTGGTGGAATATAATTCTTATTACACTGATTTTTCAATACAAAAACTTCCTCTCAAATTGTCAGAATTTGATAAGTAGGTTCTTTTATATTGAAAGTTGATCTATAAACATAATTTTTTCCCGCATAATTCGCTAATGTGGAATAATAGGTACATTTTATTTAGAAATAAGTCACTCTTTATTAGAGATTGGTGATAGAGTATGGGATATTAACTTTGTGCCCATTAAAATTAATGTAATTTTTCAAGAAACGTATGAAAATATAAACTGAAACAGAATAAAATGTCTTTGAAACTGAAAAAATAAATAATTGCATGTAAATTTTTTTACTTCACACTGTGTAATACACTGTATGTTTTGCGACTGTTTTCTCCTCATTCGTTGATCTGTACTTACAAATACGCTTCCAGAGTTTTAATTTACTTTTCTAAAGTTTTGGTTCGCCATTCTGGCACAAATGTCTTGCGGGGGCGGGGCTAGCAGCGGTGTGTTCTCATTGGCTACTGAGTTTTTGATTGACAGCGTCTTGACCTGGACGTGAAGACGTAGTGTTGTGTCCCCAGTGTGGATGTGAGCGTCTCTTAGCGGCTTCCTAAATCATTTTGGAGATATGTTCTTGAATTCAATCTGTATTTATCTGTTGCTACTACTCTGTCAACATAAGCTTTTAGGAGCGCGAGAGAAACAGAAGATCATGGAGGTTTAATTGTTAATTGTTACTGCATATAATACTGGAAATATTGTATAATGTCCAATGTTCTCGTAGGATATTTGTTTATTGCTCATGATTCTTTTGCACTGTAGGGTCTAATTAGGTTGAGCTGTTACATTTGAAAGATACTATCATATATATGTGTGATATATTCAGACGTCAAGAAAGTCTCACTCCAGCCAGGCAATCAAGCTCATTTCATTACATATTCCACACAAAAGAATGTTCTAGCTGCCAATTGTGTTTATCATGCTGATAATTTTGTTTAGTTATTTTATTAAGTTAACATTATCATCTAACATTTAAAATTGGAAATACATTTTTAAATGTAATTGGAAATACAATGTAAATGAAATATGAAATAATTAAAATAAATTTACATTCTTTGTCACTATAGCATATACACAAGTATCAAAGTGAAAGTCTTGGATGCAATTATGTTGTGACAGTAAAGACCAGAATCTACAAAACACTAACTGCATAGTATACATGTAATGCACTGTATTCTCATAATTTACATTACTACACAAAATGCACAAGAACATAATATACAGTACATGTTTAAAATTCATATGTTTTAAACACTGCAATGATCCTTTCAATGGTTCCTGTTACAGTATAAGTTACAAAACAGTGAATGAGTATGTTGTGTAATGGAGTGCAATATCAGTCTTTATGGGGATAGTCCATCCAAAAAAAAGAAAATTCTCTAATTATTTACTCACATTTATGCCATTCCAGATGTTTATGACATAAACACAAAGATTTTTAAGAAAATAATCCATCTCTGAGAATCCAAATGACTCAAGTGGATTGCAACCCATGCATGTATGACAGTTGAACGGAAACAATTGTTAATAGTCAAAAGTTTAAATTATTAGTGTTTTTCTTATCTGTTGTTTTACTTCAAAAGATATTGATTTAACCACTAAGGTCAGATGGATTACTGTCACGGTCACTTTGTATGGTTTTTAAAGCATCTTTAGGAATCACAGAGATGGATTATTTGCCTAAAAATCTTAATTTGTGTCCAGTAGAAAGAAAGTAATATGCATTTGGGACAGCATGAGGGTGAGTAAAAGATAAGAGAAGTTTTAGTTTTGGGTGAACTATCCTCTTAACAATCATATGCTGTTGGTATGCTAATTCAAGATCAGTATAGACTAATAAGAATAAAGTGCAACCTCTTGTGTACTTGTGAACTGTGTTTGTTTTAATCTAGAGCTCCAAAGAAATTAAAATATTTGCATAATATCAGGTGTCTGAAGATCAAGATCCCAGTCATTCAAAGATGATGTGTCTGAACAAAATAAGATTCTTGTCTGATGAGGGCAATGGATCTCTGGTACTACCACTGCATCCTCTGGGTCAGCATCAGAAGTTTGTTTATGGAAAAGTTGCTCCGCTCCCTGGAAATTGAGAAAGCTGTATTATAGTATAACAATACCAGCTGCTTTGAACTCTCATGACACATTTCAAACTTAGAATATTTAAAACAAATAAATACACAATATAATTATTTAATTTGATATGTATTAGTAATTTTAACTTTTTACCATTTATCATCTGTAATACCATTGTGTAACCATTAGATGGCTATATAGCCCTATATATCCATGACTGTGTATACCCTAGTTGCTGGAAACTGATTTCAGTCATAAATATTTGTATGTATTAGGTTTTGCATTTGGATACATATTTAGGCATTATTAAAGACAATTTTTTGTCAAAGTTTGTTTGTTTCCCGCCCCCCCAAATGTTCATCTGAAGTGACCATTTTAGCATTATTATTAGTGAAATCTGGACACAGAAAAAGCATGGTTAAAAAGTCTTTACATTGCCAAAGTTGACAGCGCAGTGATTGACAGTGCACTTGTAAAATAGCATCGGTCATTGTCAGATACAGTACATTTAGTACTGTACATTACGTAATGTGCTGGGGGGAAATATGAACTAATCGAAGCAAATATGATATAATTGAAGGCTATAACTGTATGTAGATAACCAGGTCCAGAAATGATTAGGCTAAATCAAGACAACTTACCATGAGTATCCTCATAACGACACGATTGATGATAATGATGATGATATCATTCGCTGTGCTATTCCTACGAAATCATCTCAGCAATATAGTGTAGCAGCAGAACAATACTGATAATAATAAAAATATTGATATATTATTTTATATCATTAAAATGAATTAGGAAGCCGCTAAGAGACGCTCACATCCACACTGGGGCGCAACACTGACGTCTTCACTTCCAGGTCAAGAAGCTGTCAATCAAAAACTTAGTAGCCAATGAGAACACACCGCTGCTAGCCCCGCCCCCACAAGAGATTTGTGCCAGAAGAATATCGAACGAAAACTTCAGAAACGTAAATTAAAACTCTGGAAGAGTATTTGTAAGTAGGTACAGATCAGCGAATGAAAGAGGAGAAAACAGTCGCAAAACATGCAGTGTATTAAAAACGAAGTCAAAAATTTTGCATGCAATTATTTATTTTTTCAGTTTCAAAGACATTTTATTCCGTTTCAGTTTATATTTTCAATTTTCAATCGTTTCTTGAAAAATTACTTTCATTTTAATTGGCACAAAGTTAATCCCATAATAGATTGGTCTGTTGATCACCTGCTAGGAAAAGATGGTTATTTTATGGATCACAGTACTTTTTGTGGAAAATATAATATTCACTGTGATTACAAGCAATTTAATTGTCACGGACACGCCAGGCTCATCAGCGGAATTCTGATCACGCACACCTGACTGTCATTCATTAATCACCCACACAGCACTATAAGAACACACAGTTCACACAGCCACATCGTCTGGTCTCAGTGGAAAAGGACTCAAACTGCGGAATTACTTACCTGTTGTTCCGCGGCTCCTTGATCCCTTGTGTTTCGCACACGCTCTTCTTACCTGCATCTAGCTCTGTTACACCAGCTCCTGGAAACACCATGATCCTCACTGTCTCCATCAGACCAAGAGCATAACTGTCAGTATCCTCCTCAATTCGTTTAAAGACTTTAAGTTTGCAATGCTCACCAGTTCTTTGGTCATCTCCATCCTTAATAATAAACCTGTCTGTTTGATTCTAACTCACCTGTGTATTGAGTGAGTCTGACTTCCCATTACAATAATAGGGTAATTGAATTGTATTCCAAAGGCCTTTACTGTTGGTTACAGTGCCCAGTGTAACTGAAGCTCTTCATTTACATTCTTTAATAATAAATGGGCAAGATTTTATTAGGAGTGGCCTGCCAAATAAATGAATACTTTATTGATCCAAGATAAATTTCCAAATCAAGCTAGTCAAAATAACGTGACTCAAATTTTTCCCAAGAGCTCTATTTTTAAATTAAGAACCATGTATCTCTTCTTTCCCATACCCCCCAAAGCCAAGGAAGTACACTTAAATTTTTTTAATGATATCTATCCATCTTTAGAGTTTCTTAGCTATATATTTAATATTGATCACAATAATTGTACCTTTTGTGATGTTGATATTGAAACTATTACATTTAATTCTTTGTTCATTCATCAAGCTGCCTTCTCGATTTTCTAAAAATGATATTTTTGGTTTATTAATGGAAGATGTACATACTCAATTTGTACTTAACATTATTTTCATTTTGGGCAAATTTTATATTCATAAATGTAAGTGCCTTAAAACAAAGCTGTTTTTCAAAATGAATTTTGGATGTAGGCTACTGTAAATCTGTAATATTGTTAAAATGTTAAACTGGAAGACTGTTTAGTTCATTGCAGAAATGTTAACTATTATAAGACCCTATTGTATAATGTCATTATTTTCTCTTTTTTTTTATTTCTTAGTTTATTTTTATTTTTGATTGGTGCTCTGTTCTTAAGGACCAACTTATGCCTTATTGTATTTGTGTTTTTTGCAATAAAAATAAATAAAAGTTGCATGGAACTAGAGAATATAGGGTGAGCAGTTTACAATTAAGAATTTATTAAATCCAGGAAGAAACATTAAATCATTGTTACAATATTTGGGAAGAACTGGTTTGAACAAGCGAGTATAAGTGTTTTTCCCACTCCAAATCCTGCTTAAAAGGGCTGAGAGTGGACGGAGGAGCAGAACACGCAGCGCCGGACTCTAAGCGGGTGCAAGAATCAAGGGTGTTTGAATGTGGGATGGGAGGTTAATAAGGAGATTCTAGATAGAGTGTCGATTGTCCATTTGAGAGATAGGTGGTGGTAATGCACTTAGAAGTCTGCGATCCGCCGTAAAGCACGAAGAAGAAGAAGCAGAAGAACCCGGAATGTGACCCGGAAGTGTCTTGAACAGTCGGATTGTAAGCATAGAAGATGGCAGGGGTGTTTGAGGTGGAGGTTGATGGTGTGGAACATAACCATGGACATGAACATCGCGACGACGCCTCTCAGGTTAGATAACATCTGTTTGTGGATAATGTTAAATATGCGCGAGGGTTGCTGACTGTTTATTGAATCTGATAATCATTAATAATTAGATTGTACTGGGGATTTTTAAAAACAATTTTTTTTTTTTACCAGTTTAAAACTCCCTTCAATTGTTAGAATTTTGTTTCCGTAAAATATAATTGTATTTTGTTATAACTGTAAACAAGTAAACACAAACAGCAATAAGGTATACTAAGAAAAAAGTAAAATAATGTGAAGTCAGAGTTTTTTTTAGGATTTAAAGATGCATTGAATATTTTTCACCCATATTTAAATAAACTATAATTTAGAGTTTTTTTTCTCCATTCAAATGATGCATGAAATGAGATGAAGATTAGAGGTTCAAAATATAGGAAGCCCCGTTTACATTTGTATGGAAGCCCGTTTCCGCCACCTTGAGAAAAAAAAAATCTGTAAGTCATAATAATGAGAAACTTTCTCATAATTATGAGTTAATATATTATAATATTCAGGAGAAAAATTTTCATACATAACGAGAAACTTTCTCATAATAATGGCTTGTTTTCTCGAAATAATTACTTATTTTCTCATAATAATGACTTATATTCTTATAATAATGAGAAACTTTCTCGAAATAATGGCTTGTTTTCGCAAAATAATTATTTTCTCATAATAATGACTTATATTCTCATAATAATGAGAAACTTTCTCGAAATAATGACCCAGGTAGCCAAAATGATCCGGCCTGATAACGGCCCAAATCCGGCAAGCCGGAAGAAATACCTCGGCCCGAGTCCGGTTGCCGAAACTGAGCCGACACTGCCGGCATCGGGCCACAATCACAATAACCGGTACTGGCCCGAGTCTGGATTCCAAATGGAAATGTATATGAAATACAAACCAATTTTTATGTAATTAATAACAACAACAAAATTTACCAAAACGATATTAGCTTGATTGCTTATCATGGATAAGAACTGTTATTATAATTAAAAAAAAAAAAATTATGGAAAAATTGACATCAACAAATGCATAAAAAATACTTTAGAACCTCTAAGAACTCCCAGGACCTCAAGTTTATCCTAAAAGAGGGACAGAAAAAAGGAAAGAGATAAAGAGGGGACACATAGTTAGTCAGATCTCAGTGATCTCAATGGTAAATGGTAAATTTCGAGCATACCTTAAGAAGAATTTCTTGTAGGAATTGTTGTAGGACCTGCTCTCTTCTTCCATGCCATCTGTTTATAAACTTCCCGGTTTCTCCATCCAGCACACTGCAGTATTTGCATGAACAACAAAAAAAAAACATTATATATATATATATATGTATATATGTATGTGTGGGTTGGTGGGTGTGTGTGTGTGTCATCTGGTATATGTGGCACAGGTTTGCCTATTTAAACATGAAGCTGGTTATCCTAACTTAGCATAAAGACCAGGTAGGAAGAAGATGAAGAAAAAAAAAAAATATATATATATCATGTTATGTGGTCAAACAGTCATTTCAGAAATTCAGACTACTTTTTCACTTTTTGCAGGTATTATGTTGTCGATTTAATTTAAAACTAATTCAGTTTTACAGTTTAAAAATGACAAAAAAAAGAAAAAGGTCTGTACGAATTTGGGCACCCTGCATGGTCACTACTACTTGACCACTTAGAACACCCTGACTCAAACAGTACAACAAAATTAATCTTAAAATATTATGTCCTAGCCAGAGGTGGGTAGTAACGAGTTATATTTACTTCGTTACATTTACTTGAGTAAATATTTTGGGCAACTAATACTTTTAGAGTATATTTAAAAATGGGTACTTTTACTCTTATTCAAGTACATTTTTAGTGAAAAAAACGGTACTTTTACTTAGTTACTGTGGGCGACTCTCCTCTCGTTACTTTATCTTATTGCAATACGTAATAATAAAGTTAAAAATGCTTCAGTTTATTCCAAACGCTCCGTCTACTTTTCTCTGGACAATGAACGATGCCCATTCGCGAATGATTCATTCTTTTGAGTCAATTCTGTTTAAAGGCTCGAACAAACCAGTTGGCAAACCAGTGAATCGGTTCATGAATCAGTTTGAATGATTCGTTCAGTTCCCTGCTGCACGCGCTGAGTCTGAAGCGGTTCTCACTCAGATAATGTTAAACGAAAAGTTTAAGAACATCAAGAGCGATGAAGACGTGGCTTTGGATCTACAGTCAGGTGAAAGCAAATCTGCAAAGGCTATGGTTTGCTAGCTATGAAGATCTTTATTAGATGAACAGTGCTGTCGGTTCCACAGGAATAGATTCGATTGCACTACACGATACCACTATGACATTACCAGTTAGTTACAAATGTACCTTATACATTAAATACAATCCAGAATTTATTCATTAAATAAGCTGTCACAGAGTATGAAATGAACACCCGCCAAACCCGCGTTAGTTCCAGGAGGAATTGCTTAGACACAATTAACATTGATATTTTCACAATATTTACGCTTGCAGAAATAAAGGCTATATTTGTTCATTTTGCAGAACAGACGGAAGAGGATCCGTCATATGCATTTATTTTGTTATGTTCAGATGTTCTGTAGCGGTCATGTGAGGAGATTTCTCTCTTCTCAGTGTCAGAGGTTATATACATATATAAATAATACATAATTAATAATTCATTAATAACAATTAATATACTTTAAAATATAATTTAATTCAGTGATGCAAATCTGAATTTTTATCAGCTGTTACTCCAGTTTTCAGAGACATATGATCCTTCAGCAATCATTCTAATATATTGATTTATTATCAATGTTGTTGAAAAAAAACAGCATATGCTAGTCAGGCATGTTTTGAAGCTGGGATGCTGGTTTATGCTGGTCTTTTGCTGGTTTATGCTGGTCCTTAGCTGGTCATGTGCTGGTCTTAAGCTGGTTGGACCATTAAACCAGCTCAAACCAGCATCCCGTGCTTCAAAACATGCCTATACCAGCATATGCTGGTTTTTTCAACAGGGATTTGCAGTTTTTTTTGGAACCTGTGACATTTTGTTAAGGATTTTTTTTTTATGAATAGAAGGTTGAAAGAACAGCATTGATAATAAATCAACATATTGGAATGATTTCTGAAGGATTATGTGACACTGAAGACTGAAATATCCTAAAATAAACTGTATATTTCACATCTACTCTATAGCAAAATATAACATTCAATTACTTACATGTCACAGGTGAACTCCTTTCAGATGATCTTGACAAATCTGACAAAAAAATATTTTAAAGCAATCACAGAAATATTAGAAATGAGAAATAAGAAATGTAGCAGGAACATTATTACACTATTCACATTCATACAGCATTATTTTCAGCTTTATATTTGTATATAGTACAGTTATCTGTAAATATTTTTATTTTCTCAGGGTTTTTCATTGATTTTCTTAAAATAAAATAAAAGTCCCTAAAATAAAAAAAAATACAGACTTTTACATGCACACAAGAAACTTTTTTTGTGGCCACAAGAAACTATTCACGTGCATGGGAATGTTTTGCATGCTAACGCATTACAATTTATAGTTTTATATAACCTATTTCCTTTGTGCATCACTGCCATCTTACTATGAATAAAACGATAGCATGGATGCACATGAATTAACAGAGATGTACCTGCTCAAAATGTTGCTTTTCTTTATGGTAGTACCCCTAATATCAAGGCCTAATGTCCAATTTAACTCATCCTCTGTGGCGGTGGAGAAACTATGACACGAAATGGGCTGATGGCATAAAATTTGCCAAGTTGAAGGGTCTATAAAAAAACACTGGTACTGTAAAAAATGCTTTCATTGGGGCAATATGCAATCTTTTAAGGCCTTAGGTCTCTTTAATGCATAGTCTGTGACAGCCAAGAAACCACACCGCGAAATGGGCTGATGGCACAACAACTCTGTGTGCATTGTCCTATATGCTAAGTTTTTTTTTATTTTTGCTAAGGCCCTATTTTTTATTTTTGCAAAGATCCTTGAGGCAATGTAATATGGTGCTAAACCCAAAATGCTTATAACCTGCATTTTGCATAATGAAAAAGTGCACAATGAATTCATTCATTCATTTGCTGATCACTAAAGAATCACTAAACAGCTGCCATGAAACCTCACTTCTTGTACGATAAATTTATTTTCATTAAATTCTTAATATTCTATTATTAAAAAACTAAATGGGGGCAAAAGTCTGGAAACACAAATATTTTCCATACTCTGCTTTATTTTTTCCATACTTTTGCTGGAACATACTTAAATTCAATTCCATACTTTTACAAATTTTATTGATTGATTTTTTTTTTTTTTTTTTTTATATATATATAAATCATCTGATATGTTCATTTAAGTCATTACCTCATGTTATATTTTCCCTGGCAAAAAAATAAATAAAATAAATTACACACACACACACATATAGTTACAGTTATTAATAATATAGTTTCACTCACTGATTTCAGAAGATGGCAGCAGAGGATCACTTATTGGCTCATTCTACCCACTAGCCTAAGTTTTGCTGTGGGACTTTTATTTAGACATAATAAAATCACATATAACATCTGAAATCATATTTTGTAAAAGTTTACCACTTCTTACTGAGGTAGTCTATTAGTTTTTGCGATCACACACAGTCAGAAAGTGTCAATTAGATGAAGGGAACATTTTTTAACATATAAGCAGAGTCCATTTGAGGTCAGCCTAAAAATGAATAGAAATATTAATTAAAATAATAATAACATTTAATAAATAACTTTGACAACTATAGCGTTTTGTTTAAAAATATATTTTTTGTAATTTTATAATTCAGCCTAATTGATTGATTGTGTGTGTGTGTACAGGTTTAACCTCCATTGTGGGGACCAAATATTCACACAAGGAGTAAAACCTGAATTTTTGACATTTTAGGACTGACACTTGTTGCCCACAGTCGGGCTGAATGTGGCTAAATGCGCCGTTTCTCAACCAGAATCGGGCCAGATCCAAAACCTAGCCAAATCTGGCAACCATTACTGGGCCTGACCTGGCTCACTTCTGGCGAGCCGCTGCCAGCACACAGCCGAGTGAGCCGACACTCAGCCGCATTCGGCCCCATTCTGTTGGCTACCTGGGGACTTACTCCAAGGTGTATAATCTATCATTAAATAACAATTTCAGATAAATTATCTGCATGTAGTCTTTTGTTAATTTGTAGCACTTACCAGCAAGTTACTCCGCCAGACAATGAAGTTCATTGCTTCAAACAGATATAGAGGAATATATTCCAACAAAAATCACACGCATTTTATGAAGAAATGAAAGCCATTACACGCATAAACTTAATGAATAGATGTTCATTTCGAGGATTTGTTAGTTTTATTAGCTGTCACTTTCATGCATCACATGCATAAGCCCACAATGTTTATACAGTAGCCCAATCTCATCTCGCTAGCACAAAGCGTAGTTGTTCGTTACCACGGCAACCGCTTGGTCTCCCACACCGCTTCTTGCAGGAGATGTGAACGTGAAAAATGCTTAATGTGGCTTAAAGTACAATGACAAACTCAGGATACAGTATTATTGATCATGCATACAGGCAAGCATAAGAACCCAGAATTTGAACACAACACCCAAAGTTGCATGTTAAACGTTTTCCTTTAGAAAACCGTTATAGAAAATGCTGCATTGCTGTTTTGCATTGCATTCATATTTTGGGTCCACCTGAATGCCTGTATATACAGCATGCATGTCATTAAGTTGTGTACTGACTTTGGTTCAATCTGTCTTTGTATTTCAAGCCACGTTAAGCATTTTTCACGTTAAGCGTTTGTCCTGCAAGAAGCGGTGTGTGATGCTGAAGACCAAGCGGTTGCCGTGGTAATGAACAACGATGCTTTGTGCTTTTGAAATGAGATGGCTTACTGTATGAACTATGAAGCATGTGATGCATGAAAGGGATAGCTAATAAAACTAATAAATAATTGAAATAAACATCTATAAATTAAGCTTATATGCGTAATGGCTTTCATTTCTTCATAAAATGCCTGTATTTCTTAACTGAAATATTAGTCTGGAATGTTTGAAGCCATAACTATCTGGCAGAGTAACTTGGTAAGTGCTACAAATTAACAAAAGACTACATGCAGATAATTTATCTGAAATCGTTATTTAATGACAGATTATACACTTTAGATTACAGAACAAGCAATGTTTGCGGTGTTCCTGCATGGCTTTGACCAGCAGATGTCGCTAGCGTGCCATCACTCATGCATTGCGCATGCGTGGAGCAAGTCATTATTTCGAGAAAGTTTCTCACTATTATGAGAAATTTTCTCATTATTACGATAAAACTAAGTCATTATTACGAGAAGCTAAGTCATAATAAAGTATCTCATTATTATGACTTACAGAATTCTATTTTTTCTTAAGGTCGCGGAAACGGGCTTCCATACATTTGCCATTAAAAAGCGACCTTTATCTAGATGTTGTCCACACATGCTTTAAGAAAACAAGTGTAAATACTTTAGTGAACAGGCTGTATTTTGATCTGCTTGTCCTGATCACAAAGTATTTGGGGATGCATTGTGCATATCAATATAATCAGTACAATCATATCATCATATCTGCATTCACAGAAATCACACAAACATACACAGTCAATATGTCCCCTCTTTTCTCCGAAGGCTTTACCAGAAAAGATGAAACGCTCAGCCCATTTTGCATAAGTAAAATTTAAAAAAAAAAGCATAGCATGTCAATTGAAGGTTTTCTTTGCATTGGTGCCATCTTTTCCAGACTCAGTTTAACCCTCTGGGGCCCGCCGTATCGCCAGCGATACGAACTCGGTTTTTTTACGATAAGTGCAAAAGACACTAAAAGTACTCTGTTGATTTTGGTCACACAAATAAGTGTTATACATCAATCGAAACTGTTAAGTGTCTACTTTTTTTTGAGTACACTCACGATTACAACAAAACTTTGTGGTTTTGGAAAAAAAAGAAAACCAACAGGATGCGCTCTCTGTCTTCTCCGTCTCCGCGATATGTTTATAGTAACGCGTCACTAAAATGAAATGTAACTCAGCGAATACTCAACACAGAAACATGAGAGTTATATCTATAGAAAGCCTAAAGTGTCTGCTTTCAAACGAAGTAAGTGTTATCGAAAACAAATGTTCTGTGATAAAGTAATCAGTATGAAACCGACACCATGTTCAGTCTGTCCAGTCTAACTCATTATTTCTAATGTGATCCCGCCCCCTCGTGTTCACATGTAAATAACCACGTGACGCGCGCGCGCTTGGAGACGCCCAACAACAAACAATCACGAGACTCTGTTGCTGCTCGTTTCTGGAAGGAGACGCGCTGAGTAAAGGCTGGATTCACCTCAGAATAAGTGCAAGAGTTCATACAGAAGATCGATCTGAGTAAGTAATGCTTCTTTTTTGCATTAGTTAGCGTGTTATTGTGACAAACTTGAACGCGTTTAGTTGGGTTTTCCCAACCGACAACATGATGAATGCTACGCATCTAAGAATGTTTAGAAGAATATTTAATGTTCACAAATAGATTTAATAGCGTGCTAAACAATAACAATTAGTTTCTCAGATATAAAATATCCTTTTTTATGGTACAAAGTACATCCATTTGTGGTTCACAGCATACGTGAGTCTATGGCTGCAGAATCATAACAGCTTCTATAAAATCATGTATACTAGACTAACTTATATGACTGCAAAATCATAGTTGATTTTTCCCAAACTGTAATTCCAGACTACAGTGTTTGAATATGATGGGCACTTCATTGTATTTAAATTTCGTATGGCACGATGATGTTTTAATGCTCTATATAAAACAATAAAAGTAATATGAGAGCACATTGTAACATGATGAATGCTACGAGTCTAAGTATGTTTACAACATGTTTATTATTAATAACCTACTCTGTTCAAAAATATATTATAATAGCGTGCTAAACAATAATAGTTTCTCCGATATAAAATAGAATTTTTTATAGTACAAAGTACATCCTTTTGTAGTCCACAGCATACTTGAGTCTATGGCTGCAGAATCATAACAGCTTCTATAAAATCATGCATACTAAGCTATATGACTACACAATCATAGTAGTTTTTTCCCCAAACTGTTGTTTTCATGCTCTGTATAAAACAATAAAAGTAATATGAGAGTACATTGTAACATGATGAATACTACGAGTCTGTTTAGAACATGTTTATTATTAATAGCCTACTCTGTTCAAAAATAGATTTTAATAACGTACTAAACAATAATAATTAGTTTCTCAGATATAAAATGAATTTTTTTGTGTATGATAGTACAAAGCATGCATGAGTCTATGCTCACAAATGTTTTTTTTTTGGTTGTTTGTATTTTTTTGGACCAGGTACCTAAACCACAGATGAATCCTGATGACTTTCTTCAAGATGTTTTCCTCTGAGAGCGCTGTACCAACATCAGATGGTCAACTACACTGATATTCTATGGTAAAACAAGATCCTTGGCTACTGATTGTGTTTTTTTCTTCTTGAATCCATGGAAATAAGTAAATATCAGGTATTTGTTTCACTTGTTGAACAGAATCTGTTGCAGGAATAACTCAAAGTCTGTTCACATCTCTGTGGTTAGATCAGTGCACACAATAATGTGTCTTTGACCTTCATTATGTATGTTTTGATTATACTGTGTTGTAAATAAAATACAAATAATTTAAAAACCCCATTTTTTCAGTCTCCTCACACTCTCTTACCTGCCTCAGTCACAGTCACACTGATGGGCCATTAGCAGCTTTAGGGGAGGGCCCTTTGTCTCTCAGGTGAAAATCACTTAATATTCAAGGCTATTACCACTCCCTCGCATATTGGCTTTAGATCACAAAACATGTCTTTAAAAATTTAAATCAATATATTGTTTTCTGTGAATGACTAAGCTGAATGATTTTCACATAATTGTGAAGTAAATATTCTAGCCTAGAAGACTGATTACTCAAAAGTCTTATTCAGGACGATTTAGTGTGGCTTTTATGGCCTTATTTCAGCTACATTATTTTCCCCAAAACTTACTAACCACGCATAATATTTTTTTTCTAAGAAATGCAGACATGTACATCCATCTTGGTCACATATTATTGTAGCACAGTTTGTGCTGAATACAAAAAAAATTACATGTTGGTCAATAGTATGATTTAAGAAGCTGAAATAAGCACAAATATCAGGGCATGTCAACACATCTCAAGGGCCCCAAAATGACCTCAGACCCCAGAGGGTTAAATTATGTACTGAAGAAAAGAGATCCAGTTAGTTAAAATGATTTCTGAAAAAAGACTGTTAATATTTTAAATCAACCCCCCCCCCCCCCCCCCCAAAAAAAAAACCCCACACACACACTCCTAACCCCTACCCCCCCAAAGTACACTCTTCCCTTCATTGCTCCACCTTCAAATGTTCAAACACTCTATGCAACACAGGCAATGAGCAACAACTGGCGTTACCTGCTACTATAGCTAATATTACGACAAAAGCACAGCCTATCTTGGTTATGTGAAACAGTAAAACCATTGTTACTCGCATGTCGAGCAGAAACTAAGCAACCTTGGCATCCTTTTTCGAGCCTTCCTGCTCTCTAACATCTATCCAGCGCTGGAAAGTTTTTTTCATTATTAACGTGGGTCCTAGTTCTTGCTTGATTGTAATTGTAACTAGGGTTGGGTATCATTTGAATTTTATCCATTTATTCTGATTCTGCTTATTGATTCTGATTCTTATCGATTCCCCATTTCAATTCCAATGTGTTATTGAAATTGGGGAATTTTTTTTTAAACATTTAGATATTAAACATATTTATTCAGAATACCAGAAAAAAAATGGAATTTGAATGAGCTTTATTGGCCAAGTATGTTTGCACATTTGAATTTGTTATAGTGACAGAAGCTCCACAGTGCAACAGAGAGACAGCAACAGGACAGGACACAGATAATAAAGAATAATACAAATATCCAAATAGGCAATGTACAAAACAGCAAAAACACTATATATAATATAGACAATTATGTGTGTACAGGTCTGATATGTGCAAATTTGAAATGAAAAATTTAGATAAATAAAAAAGTAAGCAAGTGTGGCGAATAAATAATAGAGTTGTGTGTTCCGCGTTATATTGTCAAATGTTCATGAGATGGATTGCCTGAGGGAAGAAACTGTTCCTGTGTCTGGTCGTTCTGGTTCTCAGAGCTCTGTAGCGTTGACCAGACGGTAACAGTTCAAAGAGGGAGTGTGCTGGATGTGAGGGGTCCAGAGTGATTTTGCCAGCCCTTTTGCTCACTCTGGATAAGTACAGTTCTTGGAGAGTGGGAGGGTTGTACCAATGATTTGCTCAGCAGTCCGGACTACTCTCCGTAGTCTTCTGAGTTCAGATTTGGTAGCTGAGCTGAACCAGACAGTTATTGAAGTGCAGAGTATGGATTCAATGATGGCAGAGTAGAACTGTTTCAGCAGATCCTGTGGCAGGTTGAATTTCCTCAGCTGGCGAAGGAAGTACAACCTCTGCTGGGTCTTTTTCACAATAGTCAATGTGATTGTACCACTTCAGGTCCTGAGAGATGGTGGTGCCCAGGAATCTGAATGACTCCACTGCTGTCACAGTGCTGTTCATGATGGTGAGCGGGGGGAGAGCAGGGGGGTTTCTAATGAAGTCCACTATCATCTCCACAGTTTTGAGCGTGTTGAACTCCAGGTTGTTAAGACTGCACCATACAGCCAGCTCCTCAACCTCCTGTCTGTAAGCAGACTTGTCACCATCCTGAATGAGGCCGTTGTCACCATCCTGAATGAGGCCGATCAGTGTGGTGTCGTCTGCAAACTTCAGGAACTTGACAGAGTGGTCTTTAGATGTGCAGTCATTGGTGTAGAGCAGTGGTTCTCAACCGGTTGGGGCGCGGACACTCTCGCGGGGGGGCGCGAGTAGGCTACAGGATGGGAGGAAAAAAAACTGAAAAAAAAAATTAGCAAATTTTTTTTATCACTAAACTACTGTCATAAAAAGTTATAGTTTTGTATATACATAACTCCTGAATAAAAATTAAAATGTGTTTGGACTGATTTAAAAAAAAAAGCGTTTTGAACAAATTTGATTGGTTTGTCGATAGTGAGCCCAAATGCAGGTGATAAGCGGTTTTATTAAGTGAGTCATTGAGTCGTTCATTCAAACGATTCGTTCAAACGGCCGATTCATCAAGAATGAGACAGATGTTTGTGCATGGGTCATTGAATCTTTGACTCAACCGATTCGTTCAAAACACTCAATCATTCAAAACACGATTGAGTGTTGCTGTGAGATGCGCTATGCTGTGATCTTTGTTTGGATTCATCGGATCTATTTTCGCTGCTAAAATAGACCAAAACAGTCATTATTTCATCAAAAATGTAAGTGACTTAATATTATTAACTTGTTTGTTGAACTGTCATATGAAATCAGTGTCACATTTTCAATCGTGAGGTGATGGTAAATTAAGTGATGGTCAATTGTCAGCTCTTTTGGTCGTCAGGTCGTGTGATGTATGTTGCTGAACTGCATTCAAATGTTATAAATATAAAAACACCACATTTTGAAATTTAACTGCAGTATGTCAATTTAGTTTGTGTGTGCTGCGCTCATAGACTTTAGAAAACGGCGCTCATTTGTTTGATTTCTCCTCGAGAAGCTGCGCAAGCATCAAAAGTTTAAGGTCCTTGCACCCTGACTGAGTCCGAAACTGTCGTATTCGTTTTTTCATATTCGTCATTTGGTGGCTCTCAATTGTCAAAAACACCCCTCAAAATATTTGCTACGGATGCGAAAAATGCAGAAAATCGAACCATCTGAGTTAATTTTTATGACGGACGGAAGTTGCAGAGGCTGCAAACTAGGGGTGTGCTCAAAATATTGATTCTTAGATACATACCGATATAATAAAAAAAGATACAGTATCGATATTCTAGCCCTTAGTATCGATACTCCGCCCAGCCATTAGGGGGCGGAGCGGCGCCCGCGAGTTTAAAAAAAAACTCATGGAAAATGTTAAAGCAAGATGTAGCATTTAAAGGTGCCATAGAATGAAAAACTGTCTTTACCCTGGCATATTTAAATAATAACAGTTCTGTACATGGAAATTACATACAGTGAGCCTCAAACACCATAGTTTTCTCCTTCATATGTAAATCTCATGATTAAAAAAGACCACTGAAAAACAGGCGAATCAGAACATAACACCGACTGTGACGCAACAGTCGGGATCACTACGCCCCCAACATTTGCATAAACCCGCCCTTGTTCTAAGCCGGCCGAACCATCAGAAGCTCTGCAGGTATTGTAAATAAACAAGCGCGGACTACAGCGAAAATAACAAAATAAATGTTATGTTCCAGGCCGTGCAGGGGGTGTGAAGTGCAGGGATGGGTTGGTGTCTGTATTCAGAAAGGCACAGAAAGCAAATAACGCGAGCCACTAAAGGGACATGGTTAGCTCCTTGCTAGCGGTAGCCTGTTACAGTACATAAGATTTCACTCTCAGTAAGGAGAGATGAGGATGATGGCGAATGACTTACAGATCCTGAGCACCACTGACAAGCATCTGATCTTGTGAAATGTGTGGTAAGTACTGTTGCTCCATAATGTAAACATAGTTTGTGTGATCGCGTCTCTTGAAAGTGAACTATAACGCGATCGATGGATCGTTCAAAAGCAGTTTCAATGCCTCGCATATTAATAACGGCTCCCTGATGCCCGCGTTTTATATACAGTATAATTACCCGACGATATAACTGCGAGAGAAAGTATTTAAATATATATTTTCCTCCCTGTGCTTCCTTCTTGCTGATGAGCCGTACTGTGAAACAGCCAATCAGAGCAGAGCTCATTATTATTCATGACCCTGCCAAATAAGCCAATAACAGACCGTTTCATTCTAGGGAGAAATCCTAGGGTTGTAAATGGACATGTAAAATCGTTTCTGGAGATTTTTTGCCCTTACCTAAGCCACATACCTTCTGTGTAGATATCAGAGAACAATTTAAAATACTGTATCAATGCATTCTATGGCACCTTTAAGTGATTTCATAGTGAAATATGTTATGGCAGTACATGGTGTCACAAAAAAGAATTATAAGAAGATTTAATAAGAAGTTAAGAATAATAAGAAGAAGATTTTGTGCTTGTGTGAGCTCAGACTGTACCCTTGGAAAGTTAAATGTTGACTTGTTGTAATTTCCAGATTAATACAATTTGTGTACAATTAATCAGAGCACTTAAAGTTGCAAATATTTAAGCAAAATGCACTTTGTTATAATGCACTTTTGTCTTCATTAAATTGAAGAAAAATGCAGAGTTCTGTTTGTTGAGTAAATGTTGAGTAAATATCCCACAGATTCTCTATGGGGTTCAGGTCAGGAGAGTTGGCAGGCCAATTGAGCACAGTAATACCATGGTCAGTAAACCATTTACCAGTGGTTTTGGCACTGTGAGCAGGTGCCAGGTCGTGCTGAAAAATGAAATCTTCATCTCCATAAAGCTTTTCAGCAGATGGAAGCATGAAGTGCTCCAAAATCTCCTGATAGCTAGCTGCATTGACCCTGCCCTTGATAAAACACAGTGGACCAACGCCAGCATCACTGACTGTGGGTACTTGACACTGGACTTCAGGCATTTTGGCATTTCCCTCTCCCCAGTCTTCCTCCAGACTCTGGCACCTTGATTTCCGAATGACATGCAAAATTTGCTTTCATCCGAAAAAAGTACTTTGGACCACTGAGCAACAGTCCAGTGCTGCTTCTCTGTAGCCCAGGTCAGGCGCTTCTGCCGCTGTTTCTGGTTCAAAAGTGGCTTGACCTGGGGAATGCGGCACCTGTAGCCCATTTCCTGCACACGCCTGTACACGGTGGCTCTGGATGTTTCTACTCCAGACTCAGTCCACTGCTTCCGCAGGTCCCCCAAGGTCTGGAATCGGTCCTTCTCCACAGTCTTCCTCAGGGTCCGGTCACCTCTTCTCGTTGTGCTGCGTTTTCTGCCACACTTTTTCCTTCCCACAGACTTCCCACTGAGGTGCCTTGATACAGCACTCTGGGAACAGCCTATTCGTTCAGAAATTTCTTTCTGTGTCTTACCCTCTTGCTTGAGGGTGTCAATGATGGCCTTCTGGACAGGAGTCAGGTCGGCAGTCTTACCCATGATTGCGGTTTTGAGTAATGAACCAGGCTGGGAGTTTTTAAAAGCCTCAGGAATCTTTTGCAGGTGTTTAGAGTTAATTAGTTGATTCAGATGATTAGGTTAATAGCTCGTTTAGAGAACCTTTTCATGATATGCTAATTTTTTGAGATAGGAATTTTGGGTTTTCATGAGCTGTATGCCAAAATCATCAATATTAAAACAATAAAAGGGTTGAACTACTTCAGTTGTGTTGTAATGAATCTAAAATATATGAAAGTCTAATGTTTATCAGTACATTACAGAAAATAATGAACTTTATCACAATATGCTAATTTTTTGAAAAGGACCTGTGTGTGTATGTATGTGTGTATATATATATATATATATATATATATATATATATATATATATATATATATATATATATATATATATATATATATATATATATATATATATATATATATATATATCTGTATATAAAAACGAATAAACTAGTCAGAATATAGGCTACAGTTAAAGCTTTCCTTTAGTTTTTGTGAAACGCACGCACGCAGCCACGCACACACACACATGTTTAAATACATTTATGTTGTTAATAAATAAATAACAATAAATTGTTGTAACAGCAATATCTCCAAGTTTTGTTTTTCACTGTAAAAATGTAATGATTTGCCAATGCAAAGAGAGTACCGCCACCTTTTTCCCCCACTTCAAGCACTGATTATAACACAAATAAATTATTCTCCTGGCGACTTTTTTGTCAAAAGCGACAAATCCAGTGACTTTTACTGGTGTTTTTGGAGACTTTTGTGGTGTTTGGACTGGAGACTCGAAAGCACGAATCACTCTGCAGTTAGGCCTACTGTGCTCAACGAGCAGCGGGTGCTGCCGTGAGCCCCTCTCCCGTCCAAAAGCACTCACAGGCGGTCAGTCTCTCAGTAGCCTCGCGCAGCAGTCAGAGCAGAGAGGAGACAAACACCCCTCCGCGTCCAGGCTGCAAATGAATCGCGCATGGCCGCCGCCGTTCCCGTAAATGTAAATGTAAATGTTCACTCACTCTCACACAAAAACAAATCACTGCATTTAAATTGACTCATGACATAGCTCTCCATTCACTCTAGTCTAGTCTCTTGCCAAGTTCGCTTGTGTCAGTTCTCGCTAGTCTATCAATCTCGATTTACATAGGCCTTTACTACAAAACCCCAACAGTCTTTTTAAAGACTAAACCCACAAACATTCTTGTTAAAGTTTAGATCAAATCTCAGCCCTAGCCAGTAATTTTTTTTAACTGCTAGGCAGTAGCTACACTTCGCTAAAACTACCCACACGACTAAGACACACACACACACACACACACACACACACACTACAATCGTTAAGTATTAAAATAAAATCTGAATTGTCTGCAAAATAATTATTTTGTTGGTTTAATTAAAGATCATGCCTAAGTCCCTACTGATTAGCCCCTGATACGTCTCTCAACGTAGCCACACACACCGTTATATATTGCCGAAACTTTATTGAAAACACATAACAAAAATGGAGAAATTTGTTGTGAGGACCAACAAGCCAACCGACGCACCACCAGCTGCAAAAAAGCTTCGAAGGTACGATGAAGCATACCTGCAGTTTGGGTTTACAGTCACGGCTGATCTGAGACCTCAGTGTGTCGTGTGTGCCGAGGTGCTGGCAAACGACAGTATGAAGCCCTGCAAATTAAAAAGGCACCTCGAAACAAAGCATGCTGGCATTAAAAAAAAACCGGCTGAATATTTTAAAAGAAAGCTTGATGGCCTCCATCAGCAACAGGCAACCATTTCAGTGCACAGCACTGTATCTAAACAGTGTTTGGAGGCATCGTATGTAGTGGCCAAAAGAATCTGTAAACTGGGTAAACCGCATACAATCGCCGAGACTCTCATTTTGCCGGCAGCGCAAGACGTGCAGAATAATGATAGGCGATAGTGCAGCAGGCAAACTCGGTGCAGTACCGCTGTCCAATGACACAGTCGCTAGGAGAATTATAGACGTGTCCAATGATATCAGAGAGCAACTGATAGAGTTCGTAAAAAAGAGTCCTTACTACGCGCTGCAGCTGGACGAATCCACTGATATTGCTGGGCAGGCACAGCTCCTCACCTATGTCAAGTATCTGCGTGACAAGGCGATTGAGGAGGATGTCCTGTTTTGCCGGCCTCTTCAGTCGCACACTACAGGAGAAGCCATTTTCAATGTCCTTGATATTTTTATCCGTGAAAATGGTTTGGCTTGGGACCGATGCGTTGGCCTATGCACGGATGGTGCGCAGGCAATGACGGGGCGTGAGCGTGGCCTAGCTGCTCGCGTTCAGCAAGTAGCTCCACTTGTGAAATGGACACATTGCATGGTTCATCGCGAAGCACTAGCTGCTAAAAAAATGCCGGTTCTTTTTGACTCCGTGCTGAACCAATCCGTGAAAATGATAAATCTCATCAAATCACGGCTGCTAAACACTCGCTTGTTTGGGGTCCTCTGCCAGGAGATGGGGTCAGGGCATGAACAGCTGCTTCTGCACACTGAAGTTCGCTGGCTCTCCAAGGGGCGGGTGTTACAGCGGTTGTATGAGCTGCGACCAGACCCTAACACCAGACTGTTTCCTGCAATACAAAGTTATGGCGTTCGGCTTGCGAAATGCAGCAGCCACTTTTCAGAGGTTGGTTAATCTGGTTCTTGCTGATGTTCCAAATGGTAACGCTTATCTGGACGATCTAGTGATTTACTCACAGAGCTGGACTGAGCATGTATCACTTCTAGAGACTGTTTTTAAGCGTTTACAGGAAGCTTTTTTAACATTGAATTTAGCTAAATGTGAAATCGGTAAGGCTACGGTGACCTACCTAGGTAAACAAGTAGGGGGTGGTCAGATGCGCCCAGTGATGGCTAAAGTTTTGGCTATAAACGAATTTCCAGTGACTAAAACCCAACGCGAATTGCGTAGATTTTTAGGTATAGCGTTTAAAAAGCGTATTTTTCAGGCTAGACCAGGCAATGTGCATGCTGAATCATAACCTGCTTATACTGTGCATGTGGATTGGCAGGTCTAGTCAGGTTTCTATGGGAAATTTGACTCTTTCATTTCGAAGGTGGGACTATTCCTCCATATTACGTGTTGCAGTTTCTCCCATTCATAAGTATAGGAGTGAACAGTCTTTGTGTTTCTATAGTCTTTGTTTTAAATAAAACACTTACTAAAAAAGATTAAATATTTTTATTTACCTGCATGCCATGTGATCATTAATCAACATCAAAGAAACCGTGAACATGGAAATGTGATACTTAATTATTGAAATATTTATTTTAAAATCTCAGGGGTACTTAAAGCAAATATATTTGGTGAATAAGGTTTAGATGACAAAAAGTTTTGGAATGCCTGCATTACATGTATCTAAGAAATAACGTGAATATGTGCATTTTAATTAGTTATAATTAATAGTACATGGTTAAAAAACCTACAGAGTAATAATTCAAATAAAAATTAATGTGTTCATCAGTAGTTGATGCAATGTTGAAACCCTTCTTAAACCTGAAATGATTTTTGTAAATCCAGTGGTCAAATGCTGTCGCCACCTGACTAATGACTGATATTTGTGTGAATGTCCGCAAGACTGGACTATTTATACATATATAATAAGTATATATTCGGTAGACTATTTTAGAAAGGAAAATTTAAAAGATGAAAAAGAGAAATTAGGGGGAATCAATGATTTATGAATAATTTATTGCTATTGTGTGAATATGTAATCATGTAATCCACAAAGTAACTAGTCTGATTACGAGTATTTTAAAATGTAATTTACTCTGATTACAAGTACTAAATTTTTGGAATCTGATTACGTAATCCAGATTACATGTAATCAATTACTACCCAGCTCTGGACGCGAGTGATGTGGGAGCTGGTGCCATACTCCTACAGGAGGATAAGGACGGAATCGATCACCCCATTTGTTATTTCTCTAAAAAGTTTAACAGAAGTCAACGGAAGTATTCAACAATAGAGAAGGAAGCTTTGGCTTTGTTGTTGGCAATCCAACATTTTGAGGTTTACGTCGGTTCTTCTTCTTATCCTGTAACTGTCTATACCGATCACAATCCGTTAACCTTTATTTCACGTATGCGTAATCAGAACCAGAGATTGATGAGGTGGTTTCTTATTTTTCAGGATTATAACCTCGAGATCCGGTACAAGAAGGGTACAGATAACATTGTGGCAGATGCTCTGTCTCGGGTCTAAGGAATAGTGTCTACTTTAAGTTGGTTATTTCAAACATGTGTGTATGTTTGTTTTTAAGCAGGAGGGTGTTACGTCCCGTATTGTTTTGGGAGAGATTTTTTTCCTTTTCCTCTCTCTCACTCTCACCTCACAGGATCTGTGATTGGACTATGCTGCCGTCAATCATCAATTCTACTCAATGCTTTGAGGACCAATCAGACGTTAGGGAGTGCGTATAAAGATCTGGAAGTGACGCGAGTTCGGGAGGGGCGTTTGCTTTTCATTTGTTTGCTCTCTCATGTTTGTGTTTGCTCCTGTTTCTGTTATAATTTTCTGAGTTTGATTGTGTTTTTTAATTTTTGTTATGTGAAATATTATTGTCCATTGACTGTAACTCGACTCTCGGTTTATCACCATTAAAGGAGTTTATTCAAGTCCTTTTCTGGCGCATGGTGATGGGACCAGTTCAGCATGTCACGTGACATACATCTTACAACACGCAGGGTAAAGTTGTCTAAATACACTAGTTTAGGAGCGAGTGCCATCTGCTGTATTTGTTTGTTAGTCAGCGTAGTTAGTGGCGTTCTACGCTGAAGATGTTACTTTCTTTGATTCCTTTGTTTAGCTTAGTTTTGTTTGGTGTTAGTGTTTTGTTTTATTAAATTTTTCTTTCTTTGGCACCGCTCTCGTCACTCACTTTTGTTGTCATTAATTATATTTGGATATAGTTTGTAAATATATATTTGTTGATTTGTTTGAAGGAATTTTGTTTTGTTTATATTATCATTATGTAACTTTGTAATATGGATTTTCTTTTTCCACTAAATACAATCTTAGTTAGTTTTGCCTCTGTCTGCACCTTAAGTCGCGCAAACCACATCCTCACAGCAGGGAAAAGTGTTTTAGCTTGAATATCATCTTAGTTATTAAAAGTTTTGTTGCCTCCCAAAACCCTAGATGCCAAATAATTAGGGAGACGTAACAAAGACGATATCTCTGTTTGCATTGAACTTTCAGCTTTGTAACTTTGCAGTTATTGTTTATGCTCAAACAGCAACATTACACACTAACTAACGTTAAAGTGAAATCACAATCGACCACCCCTTTAAATAAACAGTGCTTTGATTTTCAGGCAGGCTTACATTAAATACTTATCAGTAGCATTCAAATAAAGCAATACAAGAACTGAATAAACAAATGTAAAATTAAAACACTGCATAGACTTAACATGAATTAAATATACATTAGAGATGTAACGATATTATCAATATCGAAATATCGCAATACCAAAACTCTCAATATTATCGTTGTCACGCTCTTCCGGGCAAAAAGTGTAGTTTTTAAATATATATTTAAACTTCTTATTCTAACATAAAAGGTCATTAAAGTTGTGTTTTGGGCCGTTATGCTTTGGCACCGTATTTGTCAAACAAACTAAAACAAAAAGCACAATGTGGCTTAATCCCTTCATCAAATCTGTTTTCGTTGCGTGTTTTAAAGCGAAGCGCACACATTGTTCAGGCTATCAGCTCCTGTTCCAGTGTTTTCCGCACCTCAGAACGGCTCGATTCACAGTGAATTAATGCAGTCAACTTGTTTATTGCAAACAATGTGAGTTTAGCGTGCGTTTGGGAATGCAACAGCCACCAGTTGTGCTTTATTTTCGTGGCAGATGATTACAGCGTTTCACTAGATTTGTAGTGAGACACGTTTTTCTAAGCCTGATTTCACTGAAGCTGGAGTTTTCCTTCAAAATAAAAGCTCTACTGCTGTCTCTGTCAAAATAAAAGCTTAAAAGTGCACTATGTATTGCTAGGGATGGGTACCAAGAACCAGTATTTTTTTTGGACCGGTACGTAATTGGGTCAGTACCGGACTACCGGTAAGCTTCAGGACAAACGATACTGTTATCGATACTTGTGTTGTTTTATCTCCGTACACTTCAATGTTAATGATGAATTAGAAGCTGCTGCTTGACATTTTCCTTCACTGAATGATGTGGCCGTCGTTTGCTCGACGTGCGTGTGATATCCGTGCGCCATGTGCGGTGTGTGTTTGCGTGCAATCAGTCATCGCAGCAAGAGTGAAATGTTCAGAAGTGTGGGCTCAAGTTACAAAACTAAGCCACACCAGTGTCAGATGTAATATATGCAGTAGTGTAATAGTGACACCAGTAATATAATCAAACATTTACTAACAAAACACAACATCTACCTCATGCAATGCGCTGTAGCCTATTTACTATGTCTCCCGTCTCCAGCTCCAACTGCATCTCACGAGACACATTCACATCAAATGTTGACTCAGCGGTAGAGCACTAAACTTATTCGCAATCACAAAAGTATATTATTTGCGTGTGCTTTAGTTTAATGCCTTGCCGGTTAAATATTTCATTCGCGTGCTGCTCTGACGTCCGCTTATTCAGAGCATGTACACTGAAGCGTGCGTATTGTAACAGGGTGAAGGATGACACGACAAGTGGAGTGCAATAAATGAGCCCCGGAGGGTGGGTTTTAATTCAACAAACAGTGCAGGTGAAAGGGTGCAGTGCTCCGTGCGGCGTTCTCGTCAATCCAAAGTCCCTCGGTGCGGTAACTCGTGCTCTGTAGGTAGGCAGGCCGGCCATACGCTGCTCTCTAGGACGAAAGACAGAGAAAATTAGCATACGGAGTCGTTGTGTGGTTCAACCGCGCTTATGAAGGCGGTGGCTGATCTTCTTCAGCTGTGACCGGCCTGCCGTTAATGACAGCGCCCAGGTGTTTCCTCTCCGTTTCCAGGGCGACGCTGATGAGTGCTCGGGACACGCGTCACAGTATGTTACACTAAAGGCCGGTCAAACAGCACATGTATGATTACTTGGTTATCTTAGTTATCATCTGATCAGAATCAGAATCAGAATGAGCTTTATTGGCCAAGTATGTTTACACATACAAGGAATTTGTTGTAGTGACAGAAGCTCCACAGTGCAACAGAAAGACAGTAACAGGACAGGACACGGGTAATAAAACAAAATAACAAGAAATAGCCAATAACCAATGTACAAAGCAGCAAAAAAAAATAAAAAATACAGAATATATAATATAGGCGACTATGTATGTACAGGTCAAGTATGTGAAAATTAGAAATGATAAAAATAAAAATAATAAGTGAGTGTGGTGAATGGATAATGAAGTTGTGTGTTCCACGTTTATTTATTGAGTGTTCATGAGATGTATTGACTGAGGGAAGAAACTGTTCCTGTGTCTGGTCGTTCTGGTGCTCAGAGCTCTGTAGCGTCGACCAGACGGTTCAGTTCAAAGAGGTTGTGTGCTGGATGTGAGGGGTCCAGAGTGATTTTGCCAGCCCTTTTGCTCACTCTGGATAAGTACAGTTCTTGGAGAGTGGGGAGGGTTATACCAATGATTCGCTCAGCAGTCCGGAGTACCCTCTGTAGTCTTCTGAGGTCAGATTTGGTAGCTGAGCTGAACCAGACAGTTATTGAGGTGCAGAGGATGGATTCAATGATGGCAGAGTAGAACTGTTTCAGTAAGTTCTGTGGCAGGTTGAACTTCCTCAGCTGCCGAAGAAAGTACAACCTCTGCTGGGCCTTCCTGACAATGGAGTCAATGTGAATATCCCACTTCAGGTCCTGAGAGATGGTGGTGCCCAGGAATCTGAATGACTCCACTGCAGTCACAGTGCTGTTCATGATGGTGAGTGGGGGGAGAGCAGGGGGGTTTCTCCTGAAGTCCACTATCATCTCCGCAGTTTTGAGCGTGTTAAGCTCCAGGTTGTTGAGACTGCACCAGACAGCCAGCTCCTTAACCTCCTGTCTGTAAGCAGACTCGTCACCGTCCTGGATGAGGCCGATCAGTGTGGTGTCGTCTGCGAACTTCAGGAGCTTGACAGAGGGGTCTTTTAGATGTGCAGTCGTTGGTGTAGAGGGAGAAGAGCAGTGGGGAGAGAACGCAGCCCTGAGGAGCTCCAGTGCTGATGGTTCGGGTGCTGGATGTGAATTTGCCAAGCTTTACTAACTGCTGTCTGTCTGTCAGGAAGCTGTTGATCCACTGGCAGACGGAGGTGGGGACGGAGAGCTGAGTTCGTTTATTTTGAAGGGTTTCCGGGATAATGGTGTTAAAAGCAGAGCTGAAGTCCACAAACAGGATCCTCACATAAGTCCCTGGTCTGTCCAGATGCTGCAGGATGAAGTGCAGTCCCATGTTGACTGCATCATCCACAGACCTGTTTGCTCTGTAGGCAAACTGCAGGGGGTCCAGTAAGGGTCCAGTGATGTCCTTCAGATGAGCCAAAACCAGTATTTCGAATGATTTCATGGCTACAGACGTTAGGGCCACAGTTCTGTAGTCATTAAGTCCAGTAATTTTGTGTTTCTTTGGGACGGGGATGAGGGTGGAGCGTTTGAAGCTTGAGGGGACTTCACACAGCTCCAGTGATCTATTGAAGATCTGTGTGAAGATGGGGGCTAGCTGATCAGCACAGATTTTTAGGCAGGCTGGTGACACACCATCTGGACCAGGTGCTTTCCTTCTTTTGTTCTTCCTGAAGACCTGGCACACATCATCTTCGCTGATTTGAATTGTAGGTGTGGGGGAGAGAGGGGTTGCTGGAGGTGTGAATGGTTGTGTGGAGGGGTGTTCTGGGCGGGTGTGGGGTGATCGATCAAAACGACAAAAGAACTCGTTTAAGTCGTCTGCCAGGTGTTGATTCTCCAGAGTGCTGGGGGGTGGTGTTTTGTAGCTGGTGATGTCCTTCAATCCTTACCACACTGAAGCAGGATCACTGGAAGAGAATTTGTTCTTGAGCTTGTCAGAATAATTCCTCTTTGCCACTCTGATCTCCTTTTCCAGTGTGTATTTGGCCTGTTTGTACAAGACTTTATCCCCCTTTCTGTGAGCATCTTCTTTGGCCTGACGGAGCTGTCTGAGTTTGGCAGTGAACCATGGTTTGTCATTGTTGTAGAATAGATGAGTCCTGGTAGGAATGCACATGTCCTCACAGAAACTGATATAAGATGTTACAGTCTCTGTGAGCTCGTCCAGATCATTTGCCGCAGCTTCAAAAACAGTCCAATCAGTCAGGTCGAAACAGGCTTGTAAATCCCGCTCTGTTTCATTAGTCCATCTTTTAAGAGATCTTAATACAGGCTTTGCAGACTTAAGTTTCTGCCTGTAGGATGGAATAAGATGAACCAAACAGTGATCAGAGAGTCCTAAAGCTGCTCGTGGAACAGAGTGATATGCGTCCTTTATTGTTGTGTAACAGTGATCCAATATATTACTGTCTCTGGTGGGACATGTGATGTGCTGTCTGTATTTTGGCAGTTCACGGGAGAGATTTGCTTTATTAAAGTCCCCGAGAATGATTAAAACAGAGTCCGGGTGTTGTTGCTCACTCTCTGTGATTAGATCAGCGAGTTTCTGTAAAGCTGTGCTCACGTGCGCTTGCGGTGGAATGTAGACACTCACGAGAATGAACGAGCAGAACTCCCGCGGCGAATAGAACGGCTTGCAGTTAATGAAGAGCGTTTCTAGATCTGAGCAGCACATCTTCTTTAACACAGTTACATCTGTACACCACCTCTCATTGATGTAAAAGCATGTCCCGCCGCCGCGCGATGTCCCCGTTGATTCTGTGTCCCGATCTGCTCTGATCAGCTGGTAATTAGGCAGATGAATCGCGCTGTCCGGTATGTCGCCATTCAACCAGGTTTCCGTGAAACACAGAGCAGCAGAGTTAGAAAAGTCCTTGTTTGTCTATTGTTTGTCATACTGTGATCTGCTTTTGAACCGGTTTGGCGAGTTTGAGAAGTGGTCTATATGCTGGGATTAGCATAACAGTGATGTGGTCTGAGTACCCGAGGTGGGGGCGGGGTTCAGCCTTGTAAGAGTTCTTTACTGTTGTGTAAACAAAGTCTAGTGTGTTGTTTCCCCTTGTTGCAAAGTTCACATGTTGGTAGAACTTTGGAAAAACTGTCTTTAAGTTTGCGTGGTTGAAGTCACCGGCTATGATGAAAAAGCCGTCGGGGTTTTTTGTTTGTTGTTCACTGATGGCGCTATACAGTTCACGAAGCGCGTCCTTAGCGTTTGCACACGGGGGGATGTAAACCGCAACGTTAACAATGGCCGTGAACTCCCGCGGCAGATAGAACGGTCGACACTTCACAACCATAAACTCCACCAGCAATGAACAGTGTTTTGATAATACCGCAGCATTGTTACAACAGTCTTTGTTGATATACACACACAAGCCACCTCCGCGTGTCTTACCAGACAGTGATGAATCTCTGTCCGCTCGGAAGTTGGTTAGCCCGTGCAATTGAATGGCGGAGTCCGGGATGTTGTCGTTTAGCCATGTTTCGGTGAAAACAAACACGCAACAGTCCCTTGCCTTATGCTGTGTAGGAAATCACCCCAGAATTCATCTATGATCGCCAAAGTCTTTTGGATATCAGCAACGCATACGAACATCAACTCTCGCCGGCGGCTACTGAGAAGCTACGAGGCCTTTGTTTACTGCTGGAGCCGGACCTCGAGACCGCGGCCTCGCCTACTGACGCTACCCGCACAAGGCAGCGTCGCAAGCGGTGTGAGAGAGGACGGAAGCGCGGTAAGCGCGGAGGTATACGAGCTAGGCTAAGAGCTAACCCCTCAAGACCGGCTCTTCCAACACTCATGCTCTCAAACGTTCGCTCTCTGGAAAACAAACTGGACTTAATTCAACTCAGTCGATCTACACAGCATGAGGCAAGGGACTGTTGCGTGTTTGTTTTCACCGAAACATGGCTAAACGACAACATCCCGGACTCCGCCATTCAGCAGCATTGATATACACACACAAGCCACCTCCGCGTGTCTTACCAGACAGTGATGAATCTCTGTCCGCTTGGAAGTTGGTTAGCCCGGTTTTTCTGAAGGAAAGAGGCATATGAAATATTCCTTATATTTCAAATGTTATTCCTTATAAATGCTTTAACTGCATTCCAAAGTGTTCGAGGATCATGCACAAATTTCCATCATGATCTGACAGAGATAAGGAACCGATATCGGCGTCACGAACAGCTGAAGATAAAGTAGAAATGAAAATAGTCAATTCGTGAATAGGATTTATGAGTAGCAGAAAAGAAAGTGAAAGACTTAGCCGAAGGGTTTAATAAACACCAACTGTCCACCAACGAGGATGAGGTTACACATTGCCGAAGTTTGTCAGAACACAAAGCTTGAGAGTGTGATTCCTTTGGTCCAGATCTATCTAGGATATGCGACATTACAGAATTCGTTTCTGCACCCAATACAATTTCAAAATCTGAAAACGTCAAAAGATTAGGTTGACAAAACAGAAAAAAAGTAGGGTCAGGAGTACAAGGGGCATAAACTGAGAGAAATACAATATTCCTATTCTCCACTATTGTTTTTATGTGTGTTATTCTACCATTTGTATCACAACCTTTCTCCAAAATAGTAATATTTAAAGTCCTCCGCACCAATATTAGGACACCCTTGGTTTTAGTATCCGAAGATGAGTGAGATACCACTTCATAAAAATTATTACACCTGCGTATATCCTCCTCTTTCAAATGGGATTCTTGAACTAACATATCAATCTTTCTTCTTCGCAAAAAATCCAGAAAACCTGTACATTTGTGAGGGCCATTTAGCCCATTAATATTACAACTCAGAATGTTAAGGTCAGTCATAGGTATCAAACAGAATTACTGCATAATACGACAAAATACAAATTTGAAAATAAAACCAGTTGAGTCTACCATTAAACCATTAAAAAAAAAAACACATTCCCATGAACTATGGCAGATCAAACCAAGAACAAACCTTGATCTGCCAGCACCCCTTAATATGGTCCGTGGCGTTAACAAAAACCTGCACATTACTGTAGCACCAACATTTGGCCCCATAGTCACATATTGACTAGGCAGTATTTCTATAAAAAAAAAAAAAAGAAGAGAGATAAAGAATACAACTAAAACAAATAAAATATCATAATCAGTAAGCGATACTGTATGCATAATGGACTATGAATTAAGAAATGAACATTTAAAGTGAACAGTGAAAGACACAGTCACCTAACCATTTAGAGCATCTCTTCTCTGATTAGACAGCAAATGTCCAGCTGGAGTTCACTGAGAGTTGGTGGATGAATGGAATCTGATAAAATCGCTTGCTGCTTCTGGGGAGTGTAGCATTTTAGGTTCACCTTGATTGAGAATGACCTTCAGCATTGCAGGATAGAGAAGAAAAATCTGGATGCCAGCGTCTCTCATCTCCTTCCTAATTGGCGTAAATGCACTTCTTTTTGTGGTGACCGGAGAAAAATCTGGAAAGAAAGACAGTGTTGCTCCGTCGGACGTTTTCACTGGGGCTTGAAGTCTTGCGGCCCGCAGAATGAGCTCCCTGTCTGTGTACCGCAGCAGTTTAAAGATGAAAACCCATGGTTAAGGAGAGCCTTGTGTACACGCGATGCGCTCGCCCCACTTCAATCTCTTTGCCTGCCAGAGATGGGAGCCACGTCGGTAGCCATCTTTTCAAAAAGCCTATAGGGTTGTCCTTTTTGGAACCTTCAAGCAATCCGACCGGATGCAGATTGCTGCGCCTATTGCGATCCTGCAAGTCCACAACCTGTTGCTCGAGCGCGGCTACTCACCTGTCGTGATCTGCAACAATTTTCTTTTGTTCTCTCATCTCCCCTGTAAGAAGATCCAGTTTAGAGCATAGCGCCTGAACAACTGACATGTGAGAAGAGAACTTGTTCCGCATCGCCGTCAACTCGGTTCTCAAAGTTTGTAACCGTGTTCGCCATCTTGTCCATTATATCACTCGCAGTCGGTGGCTTGGATTTCTTCTTAATCGGAGAAGCCAATGGAGACAACAACTGCTGTTTACGACTGCATGCCATCAGGTAAAGCACCACCAATTAATAAAACTTAAAACAAATCGAAAAAATCAGCAAAAAGAGGCCAAACGTACGGAGCTCTACTCGAGTGCGACTAGGTTCATGAGCACGTCACGTGACTCCCCGGGACTAATTTTCCAACAACCATCTACTCATCATCTTATTCTATGTTCAACAAAGGGATTAATTGTTTGCTTATTTGGATTCTTCATTGTTTCACTTAAGGATGGCTGGTCTCACATTTTCCACTCTAAAGACTGATCTCACTGTGACAGAAATGCTACTTATGGTCATATCTATGAACTGATGGACTTGGTGGACTTAATTGATGTTTCCTTATCTATGGAAGACTTTATGTACTGATGTTTGGACTTGTTGGACTTGGAATGGGTAAATCACAGCATGCATTTAAAAAGCATGGCTCAATGAAATGAATCTGTCTCTATGGTCCCTCAATCTTTGTAGCATCAAAAAGTTAGGTGTTACATAAAATATGGTGCCCGTACAGGGACCTGAAGAAAGAAAAGGACAATCTAACTGAATTTTGATGAGAGACACACATTCTACTTTCTGTAAGTCATGCTGTTTTATTGATTGTGTTTCCATATTTTGAAAAACCATAACATTACAGTCAACTTTAGGCTTTAAAGATTAGTTATTTCCAAAGATTCATTAGTTGTGGAAGAGAGGATCGCTGCTGTTGAGACCCTGACTTCATCCGTGGATGTAAAAAGAGTGGCCTTGGAGAAACACGTGCGTGATTTGGAAGACCATGTCGACGACCTGGAAAACCGTGGACGCAGATGCAACGTTCGAGTTTTCGGACTGCCGGAAGGGACTGATGGCTCGGACCCAGTTAAACTCTTTGAAAAGGGGATTCCTGATAATCTTCAAATTACCGCTAAAGCTGGGCGCATCAAGTTGGATCGGGCGCATCGATCGCTAGGACCTAAACCGGGTCTGAATCTACGTTCCAGGTCTGTGATCTTGAAGTTCCACAACTTCACGGATAAACAACGTGTTGTGGAGGCAGCACGACACGTCGGAGGCAATAAATCTCAGAGAGTCTTATTCTTTAATGACTTCTCAGCGGCATTGGTAAAGAAATGGAAGGCATTTGATCAGTTGAAGGCACAGCTGAAGGAGAAAAAGTTTGATTATGCTCTTCTGTACCTGGCAATATTGAGGGTGATGGTCGACGGAAAACCCAAGAAACTGAGTAGCCCGGAAGAAGCATTTGCTTTTGTGGACACTTTGGAGTAAATTTGTGCAGGTTTGTCATGTACAAGTGGGACATTATAGTGACTTACTACTTTTTATAACAGAGTATATTTTTTTTTAACAGCCCCATATTATAATGTTTTTCTTATTTGCAAGCATGCCTTGGATGGTTCAAATGGGTTAGGATTTAAATCTGTCTTAAGGACAGGAGCGCTTTGAAGTGGGATAGCCTCATCTCTTTTTTTATTTTTTGTTTATGCAATTAATTTGAGGCTGTAGATGACCAATTTAGGGATAAGAAGGAATTTAAAAGAATTTACCCTTTAAATTGGAAATATCGGTGAATGATAAATATGGGTGATCTGTTATGATTAAAGGTTCTGTTCAGGGACACGGAATTTCTTTGATGAATGTGTACTGCCCTCCAACACACCCAACAGATTTCCTCACTAAAATATTTTTAGAATTCTCAGCAATGAATAGTGAAAATTATGTAGTAGGAGGGGATTTCAACTATATTTTAAACCCTATTATGGATAGATTTCCCCCAAAAAATATCCCCACTCTCTCTGCAAGCAAAATCTTTAAATGTAGTTTGCAGGGTTTTGTAGATGTCTGGAGATTTTTTCATCCCCTGAGCAACGAGTTTACCTATTTTTCAGCACCCCATGGGTGTCACACAAGAAAAGATTATTTATTTATACCAAGAACCTCACTGGACATCATATCTGATAGTTGTATTGGGAAAATAGTTATATCAGACCATGCTTTTGTGTAACAATAACTGTTCATTTGAAAGGAGATTTTGGACAGATCAGACATTGGAGATTTAATTCTACCATTTTGAAGGACAACAATTTCACAATTTTACTTTAGAAATGAGATTAGATATTTTTTTTATATAAACCAAAAATCTACAGATGACCCATCTCTTTTTTGTGGGAGACAAGCAAGGCCTATGCCAGAGGTTTAATTTTCATTTTCAGTTAATATGAAACAGAAAAAACAAGAAAAGCAGGAAGTATTAGAAAAAGATTTAGCGAAGAAAGAGGAAGTGTATTTTAAATCTCCTTCTCCCATATTACTGAATGAGATTACAGCTTTCAGATCCACCTTGGACTCTCTTCTGACACAAAATGCTGAGAAAAAAAAGTTAAGTATGTTAAGCAAAAGTATTATAAACACGGAGACAAACCAGGAAAGTATTTGGCATATCTTACCAAGAAGAGATCTGTCTCTCAATACTTTACATCTATCACTGGCTCTAGTGGTAGTAAGTATGATAACAAAGGAATACATATTTGTTTTAAAGACTTTTACACTGATCTTTATACCTCGGAATGAATATGTCATCAAGGGCAATGGATGATTTTCTCTCTAGTATTAGTCTGCCAACGATTACAGAAGAGCAAAGATTTATTCTCAATGCTCCTATTACTAGAGAGGAGGTGTTGAATGCAATAAAGATGCTACAAAATGGGAAAGCCCCAGGACCTGATGGTCTTAATAGTGTTTTATAAAAAGTTTAATGATGTGCTGTTAGACTCAATGTTTGAGATGTTTAAAGACTCGCTGTCAGGTAAAGGCCGGCCTCAAACATTGCAAGATCCAAACATATCAGTTATCCTTAAAAAGGGGAAACCTCCAGAATCCTGCTCATCATACAGACCTATAGCCTTAATGTCGATCACAAAGTACTGGCCAAAATTTTGGCTGTTCTACCAATAATTATTAAGCAGATCAAACTGGTTTCATAAAAGGACGAAATTCATGTGATAATGTTAGGTGTCTTTTAAACATAATTGAGATGTTTAAGTAAAGACCGTTTTATTACATAGGGGCAACCCTGCCTAGTCCCTCTATATCACCCCTCCTCATTGCGATGGCACTAGAGCAACTGGCAGAGGCTATTAGATCATCTACATCCATTCTAGGTTTGGCTATAGGTACTAAACAGCATAAAATAAGCCTTTATGCGGATGACGTTTTGTTATTTTTATCTTCACCTCAATACCTTCTCTCATTCATATTATTACTCTATTTAGTTTGTTTTCTGGATACAAAATGAACTTAACTAAGTCTGAAGCCATGCCTCTTGGTAGCTTAATTGATATGCCAAGTACTATATCTCTGTTTCCCTTTAAATGGTCCCCTGCAGGATTTAGGTACTTGGGAATCTTTGTGACTCCTAACTTTAATCAGATGCATAAAATGAATTTCACACCCTTGTTTGAGGAAATAAAACAGGATCTTGATCATTGGAACTCCCTTCCAGTTTCATGGCTGGGTAGGATATCATTAGTTAAGATGAACGTTCTGCCTAGGTTGCTTTATCCTATTCAGATGATCCCAGTTGTGTTCTCTAAAAGGGTCATAAAAGATTTGAATGGATGATTAAGCTCTTTCATATGGAGCAAAAGACGACCAAGGCTTAAGATGTCAGTCTTACAATTACCAGGATCTAAAGGGGGTTTAGATCTACCCAATATTAGAACATATCAGTTAGGTGCCCATTTGAGAAATTTCTAATTGGATAACAAAAGATGTTTCCTCGGTATGGTTAGATATTGATACAAGTTTATCCAAATATTCATTACAAGACATTGTTTTTTAAAAAGTTTTAAAATCATTAAAGACAGTTGTGTTAATCCTGTTACTCTTAATATACTTAGAGCATGGCGGCTAGTTAGACGCCTGGGGGGTAGGTCTAAATTTACCTCTGTATTTTCTGTATTTTACATAATCCAGATTTTCAACCAGGAATGAAGGATACTGGCTTTAAGATCTGGTGTGAAAAGGGCATTGTTAAGCTACAAGATTTGTTTATTGATAATTTAATTTCAACAAATAATGGGTATATAGGAGTTATCGAAATCAGAATTTTTCAGATTTTTACAAATTAGGCATTTCATCCAAAAGAGTACAACTTTAAAAGACAATTTTGAAATATCTCCAGTTGAAAGACTGCTTTTTCAAACAACTGGGAGAACATTGATTAGCCTTTTCTATAACACTTTATGCTCTATGAATGGCACTGACTCACAGAATATTAGGAAGAAGTAGGAAAAGGAACTATCAATTCCGATTGATGAGGATGTTTGGGAGGAAGTCTGGGAGTGTGCTAAAAAAAAAAAAAAAAATCGGTCCGTAACCGTGCAAGAGCAATTCAGCTGAAGATACTGCACAGACTACATATCTCTTAATGGGGAAAAGGAACTGTTAAAAGTATGTCTACGATTATGTATTAAATGTAAGACCAAAATTGGTACTCTGACTCCCTGTTTATGCTCATGCCATTTGATACAGGATTACTGGTGTAAAATACTTTGTGAAATGCAAAAGATTTTGAGTTTGGATCTAGATTTAAACCCTTTGTTATTGTTACTAGGATTGCCCGATAGTAAGGTAACTTCTCTGGCTAACAGAAGGCTCTTTGTCATGATGTTTTCGGCACGGAAAAACATTATTTTGCAGTGGACCTCTTATAAAGCCCCCTCTGTGAAGGGTTGGCAAAAAGTGTTAATGGAGCTATTACCACTGGAATACCTTACTTGTATAATTAATTTAAAGAAGGACCTTTTCTACAAAGTATGGGAACCATTTGTAAATTATTTGGACCCTGGGAATCCTTATAGAAAGAGATATAAGTGAAGAGAGAGCCTTCTGGAGGCAGAGGCACCAGGAACCAAACTCAAAGCCCACTGAAACCGGTGAATTCATAAAAGGACGACAGCCCAATCCACACAAAGCTGTTTGTTTAGAGAACAGCGGAGAGCCACTAGCAACATTAACGTTGCCGATAACCATCAAAGGCCGTCAATATCAAGCTATCCTGGATAATGGGAGCATTTTCTCTTCTTAAGGGGTATGTACAGTAGGGCTGAACGATATTCTGTTTTGACATCGACATCGCGATGTGCGCGTGAGCAATAGTCACATCGCCGGAACATGCGATGTGAAGGGTAGAAGCCCATGGTTTATTAAGAGAACGGTAGCACCAGGGTAGCACACAGTAAACACGAGTTTGTTGTATGGCTTGTTGCTGGGGTGCCTGCACAGTGATTGGTTCCGCTCACAGCCAACATTCACTGCTAAAAATGCGCGACGAAGAGGATCCACCGCAAAAAAAAAAATTTCGTACCAAAAAGAAAGTCGAAATCATCTATTTGGGACTATTTCGGCTACAAAAAGGAGGATGTTGACCAAAATTAGGTACTTTGCATGGAGTGTCAAAGTTGTGGCCACAAAACAAGGAAACACCACCAATTTGTCTGATCACTTAAAACGGCACCACAAATATGGAGTGATTTTTGTGCCAATATTTATCAAACAAATCCAGCGTTTTGCAGGTTAGCATTTCAATATAGGCAGCTTTACTACAAATACCATGGTATTTATTTAGAAAAACCATGGCTAATTTTTATAAGGGATATTAATGTTTAGATTATATTTTGGTACATTTATATAGCTGAATCACAAAGCTCACCTGAACTTAAACTAGTTTGATTATAGTAGCCTATTTGTATAATTAGATTAGCCTACTCCTTTCAGTAGGTTGTCTATGTGTAGTTTTATACTTGTTTAAACTTTTACTGCAGAGGTAGCTACAGCATTTCTCTCCACTGTAGGCTATGTTTCAACATATATACTGTAGAAGAAAGACAATAAATCTTACTTGACCTAACGTAAAAATAAAATTCAAAATGCTTTCATTTTTGGTACACAATATTGTCGCTATCCACTATACATTTGCATTTTAGTATTACAATATATTGTCTCACAATATATTGTTATACCCCTGCATTGTTTTGAATGTTGAACAATTGTATCAATATATGTATATTCTATATCCCGCGATCCAACAGATGATAAGAGGTACGGAGAATGGATCAGTTTTTATAGGGAAAGACTGCCTAGTTAAATATTTATCCATGCCACCTCTGATTTTTGAACTAATCAATCATGTTAACAACTTTACAGCACTTGTTGTGAATTTCACTGACACTGTAGTAGGGTCACTTTGTGAAAATCTAAATCTAAATGGTTAATTATAGATCTAGTAAGACAGAAACTCGCCTGTTCCCCACTCATATTGGTCTGAAAAGGTAAAGAGGTGTTTCAGGTCTCGGGAGACTAGCGTACATTGACCAACAGCGCCATCTGCTGTTTTGGAAAAGAAAGTTGCTCAATTGCACTCGTGTGAGAGAATCTGCCCGCACACGTGTGAGAAAATCAGCCTGTCGCATTTGTGAGAAAATCAAGCCAAGTTTCCCCATAAAAAGGCACAGTTGTAACACACAATACATATATTTGTCCATACCTCTGCATTTTCTCTCAAAGAGTTTTGTATTTGAAAATCACTTTGTTTGTTTGAAAGTCTAGTTTTTCTTTGCAAAGCAGATTGTGTTTATTTGCAAAACACTGGATTTGTTTGATAAATATTGGCACATAAATCGCTCCATACACAGAGCTCTTTACGACTAATACAAAGTCAAATCTGGATGTCAACCAAAACAAACAAATATTTGTGATGCCTTTGCCAGTGTGACACCTTACCAGAAAGGCTCTCAACGACAGAAAGAAATAACAGACGGAATAACGTTTCATATCGCTAAAGATATGTTACCATTAAATACAGTCGCCAAAGAGGGATTTAAGAAAATGATACGAACGCTTGACAGGCGGTATGTTATAACATCCTGCACATATTTTTCACATAAAGATTGTGAACCAAAATGCTTATAAGTTTTATAAAAAATATATTTATTTTAAGTTATATTGTTGTAAACCAATCAGGGGGGTTGGTGTAAAGCTGCTGTTTTATTTAAAAATGTGTTCTGCTTTTGTGTTTACAAAAATGTTCTAATTTTGGAATAAAATATTAAGTGACCTTTTTGTCACTTGTAATGAAGCTTGCTTATTAGTGAAATTATTAATATCATGGAATGGTAATTATTGACTTTAGCCTGGATTGATGGCTCTCAATATCGCAATATATATCGTTGGGAAAAAAATATCGCAATGTAATTTTTTTCCAATATCGTGCAGCCTTAATGTACAGTCAGCCTTGGGGAAGATAGCTTGGTGGGATACTATTCATGGCCACAACTATCCTCTTAGAGCCTATGTGATGAGGGACTGCGACTTGGCCTTTTCAGTTGTATTAGGACTTGAGTTTTTGAGGACATCAGGAATCATCATTGATTTGATTTTAAAAATTCCACATATTGCCTGAAGAATGTGATGTAGTCCACTACTTCACAACTTCACCTTCATCAACAGTCAGTCTGCACCTTGCACTACCTTTAGTGCCAACGGCTTCTACTACGCTAACCACCATAAAGGAGTTATTGGATCGAGCTGATGATTCTAAAGCACAGAAACGTCAGTTAGAAGGACTGATGCTTGATTGGCCAACTGTGACACTTTGGGACAAACCAATTTAATTCGCCATCGAATCAATACTATCGATGAGATTCCTGTGCATAAGAAAGCCTATCCTGTTTCTGTCAATAAACAGAAGTTAATTGATGAGGAAGTAGGAAGCATGCTGGACAAAGGCAACATAAGACCTTCTGTTTCCCCTTGGGCAGCACCAGTCGTTTTAGTACCCAAGAAAGATGGTAGTACCCGCTTTTGTGTTGATTATCGAGCACTGAACTCCAAGACTCCTCTGGATGGATTTCCAATGCCACAGATTCAGGATATCCTAGAGTCCTTGTATGGAGCGACCATATTCGGCACATTAGGCCTTAAGTCTGATTACTGGCAGGTAGGAATAGATTAGGACAGTATAGAAAAGACCGCCTTTATCACCAAAATGCCCAGTACAAATTTGTTTGTCTTCCCTTTGGCCTTAAAAATGCTGCTGCAACCATTCAAAGGCTTATGAACAACATTCTGAAAGACTACACAGGGAAGTTCAGCTTTGTATATCTTGATGACATAGTGAGCTATTCTAAAACTGTCCAAGACCACTTTCAACATTTCAAGCAACTCTTTGCAAAACTGGAAGTCTCAGGATTGACACTCAACCTCAAAAAATATTCTAACACGTTGTTTCTGAAGAAAGGGTCCATACCGAAGCTTCTAAAGTCAAAGCTGTTCAAGATTTCCCTGTACCCAAGAATTTCAAAGAGGTACAAATGTTTTTAGGTCTTGCAAGTGGGTACCACCGTTTCATCTCTCACTTCTCCGCGCGAGCAGCCCCTTTATATGCACTAAAGGCTAAGAATGCAACTTTGGATTGGACAGTTGAATGTAAAAAAATAAAATAAAAAAAAGTCATTTTTATCATTTGGGCCACTTTTGTTATAGGTTCAGGTGGGACACATGAGGTGTATTAAAGGTGCAATAGATGATTGTCTTCAGAATTTTTTTTTGTTATGCTGGTTGAAAGTCTCTTCACATCCTGATAGCAATCATTAAGTTAAGTGGTCTAAATGTATTTATCTGTATTAATATATTCTGTGGAAGGGGTAGGACCAAGATCTATTAAACATAGATGCCAAAGCAAGGAAGGGAGAGAGAGAGAGTAGAGTGTAATGGCAGGATATACACATCAGCTAACCACAACCTGTTAAGAACCATCAGAGAATCACATCACCTTAATTAAAAGAGGTCGAAGCCTAGGAGCGCATTTAAATAGTTAACAAGCGGTTACTTTAGTTACTTTAGTTAACAAGCGGTTGCATTAGTTTTGTTGGTGCTAAGTGTCCTGGTGCATGTATAATGAGTAGATTCCTGATGAATTCCTCTAGGAGTGAAAGCTTCGTGATTCCAGCCATGGGTTAATTGGTCCGAAGTAGGGCTGTGCAATTAATCGCATGAGATTCTCATGCGCATCTCGTCAGTAAAGCCGGCTCCGTGATTGGCGGTAAATCTCCATCACCTGTTTTCAGATGGAGCGGCAGTTAATACACCTTCACTCACAAGCTACGCGATATAACGTTCATAATCGAATGTGATTCATCTGCGATATTGCCTAGCTCAGGGGTTCTCAAAGTCTACATTCAAAGGTCCAAATCTGAATTTTCATCAGTGTCAAAGGTCCGGAACAATTGGTTATTACAAAACGTGTTTTTAATAAACATACATAACATATAACAAATAAACACTGATTTAACCTCTTACAGATCCTGTAAAATTTGCTTAAAACGCCTAAAAAAGGCATACCCAAAGTAAATTGCATTCTGTTCTTGAACCATTTGGAGTATGTGCATGGTGTTGGTCTCTTTTGAAAGGTGACACTCTGAGGTTTGTACCTCAACAGTCAGAATCACTGTAAGTCTTACTGATATTGAGTAATAGAACTTTGAAAACACTGAAAAAGAGAAAAAAAACATTCCGCCTACATTTTTTTTGTAAATAGAAGCCTGCAGATGACTATAGCTGGGAGGTATGAGCTGGAAAATACAATGGGATCACAGAATGAAGCCTTACCAAGCTAAATTTTGATAAACTTGATAACAATACCTTAGATAAACATGTGTAAAACACTAATTTTCTAAGTTTATGTCTAGGCGCTTCCCAAAAAAGGACACTTGGAGACTCCAAATTGCCCTCTGTAACCATTGACACATAAAATGCTGTAATTCTTGAATGCTGTAACGTACAGTTATAATTTTGGTGTCAAATGAAAGGTTACACTTAGAGCTATTCTATTCCTTATCCAGATTCACTGCCAATAATTGTTGACACATAACTGAAACAAACACATTATAGTGTTTTTCAATTCTTGAAACTAAATGTGAAAATAAAGAAACAAAACAAGTGCTATGGTATAATTTTTTTTAATTAAAACACTAATATATATATATATATATATATATATATATATATATATCTCACACTGTATATACCTCACACTGTATAACTATTTAAAAATTTTACTATTTTTTTTATCTGGAACATCAACACCATTCCATCTCTCTTCAGATGTTCTTGCTGACATCTGCTTTCCTGCTGCTGCTGGCTCAGAGGGGGAAGGGAATCCCCCTTGAGTCAACACACTCTGTCACCCCTCCCTCTGTCCCCCTTACTCTGACTCTCACTCTCACGCGTTCTGGCAGAAGTGTGAAATGGCTCCTCTCAGTATGAAATGGCTCCTCTCAGTATGTCCCTCAGTATGTGTCTTCCCAGATTTTCTGTGATACAAAGCACAACAAAATAAATATTTTATAAAACATTTACATCTTTTCTGTATTCAACTATTTTTTTTACATGCTCAAATGTATATAAACATGCACAAACAACCAGACAGATGCATGAGTAACACACAAACACTATTTATATTTTGTGAGTGTAATATGTACATATGTATGTGTGTGTGTTTGTATATACACACACACACACACACACACACACACACACACACACGTATGTGTGTTTGTATATACACACACACACATACACACACACACACACATATACATATATGTATGTGTGTGTGTGTGTGTATACACATACATACATACATACATACATATGTACGTACACACACACAAATATAAATATACACATACATACACACCCGACAAAAGTTAGCAGGAACACCTCAAAACACATACCTCAGTACGTGAGGTACTGCATATGAGTAAAAGTACAGTAAAAATGTTATAAAATACAATAAAAAACTCACTTGTGCAAAGTTGCGTCTCCCCATATCCTCCGCTATGGAGTCAACTGAAGAAACTCTCTAATATCATCCTCCAACTCATCACTGTGCTCTTGCATTATAACCTCTTCAAGGGAAAAGTTTGTTTTCAACAATCTCTTAGCCATTTTTCACCATTCAAACACTTTCAACGCTCTCCAAACCTTTCGCACACCGCCGAGCGCGTCTTTCTCCATTGAGCGCACACACACGAACGCGCTTCGCCAACATGCGCACAAGAAGTGCGCACGGTGTTTAGACCAATGAAACATGAACCGACCCCCTAAAACATCATATCAGTCGGTTCAGAAGCTCATTGGCTATCAGAAACGACCGTCATTTCCAAACTAGAATGCCACTGGACCGATCTACTGTCCATCAAATAGGGGTTGACCCATCTCCCATGCTGGACGCTCTTTGGCTGTAGAGGCTTGTTGACCCCTCTAAGATGAACCTATTGGTTCAAATGAGATGTCAATCAAAAGGTCAGCTCTCAGCGGCCATTTTGACATAAAAAAATCCTCTGTTTGTGCATGAGAATAGACGCTGCATTGCAGAAAACACAGAAGATTACATTGCTCCGTCGGCTAATGGGAAATGCTAGTAGTACATTCCGTGGATGTTTATCAAGATATACATGTGCTATGGACTAAATATTGCACTGAATTGGATAGTCTGGACTCTTTACAGTGTAACAGCACCGTTTTTGTTGGAATATCATGGATCAGTGAGCTTTCAGGAGGCTTCATAGGTGAGTTCATGAGTTTTGTTGATTTTTTATTTGGGTGCTGGTGGTCTGACAAAGACACTGATTGTACCTGCTGTGTTGATTGTATCTTAAAATGCCTTACATCGTTCGAATCAGAAGAATCTCAGCTTTTCATAGATATATGACATGTTCAGCTTTTTTTTGGGGGGGGTTTTGTGTCTGAGAAAGTTTACCCCCGGGGGGGGCCGTGTGCCGCCGGCGGGACGCTGGATCGCTAACAGGTTAAAAAAAAAAAAGGTTCCCTTTGCATTCAAAATACTTTAATAACAAGTGCAAAAGTGGCAAAACAATTAATTTAAGTGTCAGCAGCAGAAGTCGACCTATAATGTTTTTTCTCTGGCCAATGCCGATATTTAGAAATCAGGGCAGCCTATGGCCGATATATGATGCTGATTTTTTTGGGCCGATTTTCTCTTTTTTTCCCTTTATATAAAAAGAGAGTTTGCGTAAATGGTTATTGCAGGGCACAAGATAGTAATAGTAGAAGTAGTAGCCTAATTCATAGTAATAATACATGGCTCAAAACTTAAGCACCTTCTCAAAACAGTTCTGAAGCATGCTTTTTTGTTTATGTTTGCTGACAGACACCAGTGTTTCCTGCAGACTAGCAAATGCAAGTTGATTCTCTGCCAGCAGAAGGCGCTGTTGGAGCGTGATATATAGCTGTTTCCCCGGTAACGACTGTAATCAAATAAGCGCTACTTTATCAGCCATTACAGGAAAGACCAAATGAAAATTGACATCAAAGCTTTTCTGAAGAAAACGGACGGTTCTTTTAAAAGATACATTCATATAAAAACACCTGCGCAGCATTTTATTCAACGAAGTATAATCTGGAAAATCTATTTGTAGCGGTCAGTTTTGATATTGTGACAAGCCGCCACAAATAAATGTATACACTGGGCACTGCTATAAGACAAATTGCCATAATATAAGTGATAGCAAAACAAAAAAATAAAAATATTAGCGGTGAAATGTCGCCCGATTACGTCAAACGTCATACGCTCACTGGACATATCTCGCCTGCAATTTCGGACCTTCTCCAAAAAGACAAAAAAATAAGAATACATAAACAAATGATTTACAAGTTTAACGTGCGTTTATCAAAGTAGGAAATATAATTAGTGTTCTTGAAATATGAAATAGAAGCGGGTCCGGATTGAATTCCCTCCGGATCCGGACCGGAGTCCGGACTTTGAGAAGCACTGGCCTAGCTTGTCAGTGAACTACGGCTCTGTGTAATAACTGCCGCTCCATCTGAAAACAGGTGATGGAGATTTACCACCAATCACGGAGTTGGCTTTACTGACGGGATGCGCATGATAATCGCATGCGATTTTAATTGCACAGTCCTAGTCCGAAGTGAATTGAAGTCGTGGCCTAATGGTTAGAGAGTCGGACTCGTAATCCAAAGATTGCGGGTTCGAGTCTCAGGCCGGCAGGGATTGTAGGTGGGGGGAGTGAATGTCCAGCGCTCTCTGCACCCTCAATACCACGACTGAGGTGCAGAGCAAGGCACCGAACCCCCAACTGCTCCCCGGGTGCCGCAGCATAAATGGCTACCCACTGCTCCGGGTGTGTGTTCACGGTATGTATGTGTTCACTGCTGTGTGTGTGCACTTTGGATGGGATAAATGCAGAGCACAAATTCCGAGTATGGGTCACCATACTTGGCCGTATGTCTTGTCACTTCCACTTTCAAAGTTACTTTGGTCAAACTAACCAAAATAGGTGTTACAGGGAAACCAGATAAAACTTCTCCCACACCCAAAAGGCGAAGTCCCTGGATTTCTAAGGTGATATGTGTGTCTCCAATGCACCGAAAGTAAAGAGAAGAACTTCGCCTTTTGGGTGTGGGAGAAGTTTTATCTGGTTTCCCTGTAACACCTATTTTGGTTAGTTTGACCAATAGCAAGGCGCATAGTTTCAGCGTTACACCCAAACTAATTTCCTTTATTGAAAAAAAAAAAGCGCCTTTCAAGGTAACAAAATGTATATATAAAAAAGAATGGCTGATATTTAGGCCAAAGTGGCCGAAGATTAAAATCTTTGTCATTATTTTATCTTTGTTATTAAAAAATAACAAAAATATCTACACATTACAAATGCACATAATATTTAAATAAAACAAACAGTGCTTTATTTTCAGGTAGATGTATTTAGCAGTAGCATTCAAGAAATTTAATGAACAAATATAAAAAAAAATATATATACACATTTACATTGATTCTTATTAATGCAACTATATTAAAGTTCTTCAGTCAAGAGCAATGAGTGATTTTTTTTTTTTTTTTCTTTCTGTGTTTTGTTGTTTTATTAACATTGCAGGAATGTTAATAAATAATATTTTGGGTGAGTGTTCACCCAAAAATGAACATTTTCATCTGTCTGTCAGTTCTGTCATAGTGTTTTATTTTTATTCCATTATTTACTCACTCTTAAGTTGTTTTAAACCTGAATTAGTTTATTTCTTCTGCTGAACAAAAATGTTATGTTGAAGAATGTGGTTAACCAAACAGTTGCTGGTCCCCAGTGACTTCCAAATAGGTTACCTACATTGTTCAAAATATTTTCTTTTGTATTCAGCACAAAAAAAGAAATTAATACAGGTTTGAGTGAGCAAATAATAACAGAAATTAAATTTTTGGGTGAACTATCCCTTTACAGACAGTTCGGCAGCATGTTTAGTACTGTCACTTTAAGAGCTGCACATATCTGTTTCTTTCAACTGTTTACTTTCATTTTAGAAAAAAAACTGTTTATATGTAAAACATGTTTTTGACAGTATTCGCATGATCAGATGTAAAAGATAACAGTCTAGTAATCAGATGCTGTTTGTCAGGCTTTTTAGTGTGCGCGCTTTGGGTGTACGCGCTCAGAAAAGGTGCACATCAGAACAGCACGTGAATGAAATGTTTAACTGGCAAGGCATGCAAATAATGTACTTTTGTGATTGTGAATAAGTGCAGTTTTACTCTACCACAGAGTTAACATTTGATGTGAATATACAGTGGGGCAAATAAGTATTTGATACACAGCTGATTTTTCAAGTTTTCCCACTTACAAAGAATGGAGAGATCTGTCATTTTCATCGTAGGTACACCTCAACTGTGAGAGACCGAATATTAAAAAGAAAAAAATCCAGAAAATCACATTATATGACTTTTAAATAATTAACTTCCATATTATAGTATTTGATCACCTACCAACCAGCAAGAATTCTGGCTCTCACAGACCTGTTAGTTTGTCTTTAAGAAGCCCTCCTATTCTCCACTCATTACCTGTATTAATTGCACCTGTTTGAACTCGTTACCTGTATAAAAGACACCTGTTTACACACTCAATCAATCAGACTCCAACCTCTCCACTATGGGCAAGACCAAAGAGCTGTTTAAGGACACTAGGGACAAAATTGTAAACCTGCACAAGGCTGGGATGGGGTACAGGACAATAGGCAAACAGCTTGGTGAGAAGGCAACAACTGTTGGTGCAATTATTAGAAAATGGAAGAAATTCAAGATGACTGTCAATCTCCCTCGGACTGGGGCTCCATGCAAGATCTCGCCTCGTGGAGTATCAATGATCTTGAGAAAGGTGAAGGATCAGCCTAGAACTACACGGGAGGACCTGGTCAATGACCTGAAGAGAGCTGGGACCACAGTCTCAACGGTTACCATTGGTAACACACTACACCGTCATGGATTAAAATCCTGCAGTGCGCGCAAGGTCAGATGAGTTACTTTTTGGTATAAACTCCACTCGCCGTGTTTGGAGGAAGAAGGATGAGTACAATCCCAAGAACACCATCCCAACCATGAAGCATGGGGGTGGAAACATCATGCTTTGGGGGTGCTTTTCTGTAAAGGGGACAGGACAACTGCACCGTATTGAGGGGAGGATGGATGGGGCCATGTATCGTGAGATTTTGGCCAACAACCTCCTTCCCTCAGTAAGAGCATTGAAGATGGGTCGTGGCTGGGTCTTCCAGCATGACAATGACCTCAAACACACAGCAAGGGCAACTAAGGAGTGGCTCCGTAAGAACCATTTCAAGGTCCTGGGGTGGCCTAGCCAGTCTCCAGACCTGAACCCAATAGAAAATCTATGGAGGGAGCTGAAACTCCGTGTTGCCCAGCAACAGCCCCAAAACCTGAAAGATCTGGAGAGACCTGTATGGAGGAGTTGGCCAAAATCCCTGCTGCAGTGTGTGCAAACCTGGTCAAGAACTACAGGAAACGTCTGACCTCTGTAATTGTAAACAAAGGTTTCTGTACCAAATATTAAGTTCTATTTTTCTATTGTATCAAATACTTATTTCATGCAATAAAATGGAAATTAATTATTCAAAAATCATACAATGTGATTTTCTGGATTTTTTTTTTATATTCTGTCACAGTTGAGGTGTACCTACGATGAAAATTACAGATCTCTCCATTCTTTGTAAGTGGGAAAACTTGAAAAATCACTGTATGTGGCGTTGTACAGTATATTGAGATGGAGGTGCCAGATCTACAACTTATAGAATGTGTGCTGTAGCACAATACTATATTTCTTCAAAAGCAGACTATGGAGACATTTTAATCATCCACAGCCAAAAATAATCATATCACACAACCCGAATGCAGAGTTCACACTGCATGATTTCAAAATCATCCGATCAATGTTGTTTTCACACTGCAGACTATCTGAGGTAGCATTCAGTTGCTGCTATGTTCACATTGCACGATGGATCGGCGACAGGATGACTTTACAATAGGAAGAATCACCGATAACTCTGTCTGGTTCGCAAACTATGTTTCATAACCAAACGCACGTGAGAAGTGATAAGGTAATAGCACAAGATCATGCTGATATTCTGGTCTATAAGACCTCCCCGAACAAACAATAACAAAGATGACTTTGTTTTTAACAACATACTTCTGCTGGGAAAATTTTATATACACAAATCTAAGTACGTGAAAGTGAAACCAACGTTATGTGCATTTTATAATGAGTTAAAGCCCTCAAAGTGATGAAAAAGAAAAATGCAATAAATCTTTTTTCCTTTATAGAAGAATATGATGTATGTATGCATTTCTAAATGCACCTGTTCTGTAGCTATATTATAATTTCTAATGCAAAAATGTACTGATATTGCCAAGTTGTTTGTACATGGCTAATGGTGCGTTCAAGTTATGTCGGATACATCGTATTTACGAGATGAACGTCACCATAAAGTCGTTATTACGAGTGGAGAAAGTCGAAATTTTCTTTGTGAAATTTTCGTGTCAGTGAAAAAACGTGTCCGATGGAATGGACGCAGCCAAAGACTAAAGATATGCAGCATCGGTAAAGTTGAAATGAATAAAATGATTATCTTTTTATAATGTACAATAAAACTATATAAGTTACACATACAAAATATTATATTATTGTATAATTATAATAGAATATATAATTATTCTGTTTACATCACCTTCATAAATTAAAAACAGAAAAAAGAAAAAACACAATAATGCACATTCTTTATTCATCATTTTATAGATGTGGAGTTAAAAAAATATTGAATTTTATGTAGAAAAGTTAAATCGCCTTCTTGTTCCGACTAAAGTGACTTGAACGCACCCGACGTCATCATAACGACTTGTCAACTCGTAAGTGCGAATGTCCCAGGAGGACTTGAACGCAGCATTATTGCTTAATAAAAAATAATAATTAAGTCCTCCCTGAACTTCTCTCATTGGCTGTAGGTCATCGTCGATGTATGTTTCAGTTAGAACTCATTTCACACAGCAGGATTTTGAATCGCCGACCGGTCCAGATATTTAGCATGCCAAATATTTCACGGGCGTCGGCAATGCAGCGGCGATTCTCTAAGATCGCGTCTTTGATAATTCATACTGCGTGATTGTCACTTGCGTGAACAAGCACAGATTTGCCTCAGATTTCGGGCATTTGTTGGCGATTTTGCAAAACCTGGCGGCAAGTGAAAATCAGGGCTAAAATTGTGCAGTGTGAACTCTGCATAAGTTGAAGTGAATCAGAAATGGAATCAGCTGAAAGTGGCCTCAGTGCTTTTGGTCTTCACAATATAGTGGACTCAAAAGAGAACCCGGTTCTTACAGTATCTCATAGAAGTGAGTACACACCACCATTTTAATTTTGCTGTGTGCTTAGTGTCATTGTCCTGTTGAAAGGTGAACATTCTGCCCAATAAATGAATAAATGAGTAAGGAAGCAAGTAAATGATGACATAATTTAAATTTTTGGGTGAACTATAAAATGTGGATTTGTTCAGAAACGAATCACCGCTTTGTGTTACTTAGAGACTCACAACAATTGTGCTGTGGCTTTAGACATAATATTTTCATTGGCGACTGAGCAAAACAGACAATATTGTCTAAAATACAATGCAATATTAAATTATTTATTAAACTGTTGTATAAAATCAATAATCACACTTACACTTGTGCTACTCCTGACAAAAACAGCATTCGTATTACACTTGTTGCTCATGTGATGTTGCTTAAATACATCATTTAAAATAAATATGAGACCGAAAAAAAAAAAAAAAAAAATTATTGGTGCTACTACAGGCATATAATGAAACTAAGATTGCTAAAGTTAAAAGATTTTACTAATAGACTAGCCAATCTTTGTGTAGAACTAACAACGATGCTGCCATCTTTCTGAAATCATTTTTACCTCACTATAATTTGGTTCCAAATCTCAGGTCAAATTTTTCAATGAAGAATTTCTATACTTCCGTTTATTGACCTGGGCTGTGTTTCCCAAAAGCAACTGTGGTCGCAAGTTCTGTCATTACCAAAAGATTTCAGTGGAACTAACGACCATAGTTAGCTAACAATGCTTTTGGGAAATGCACCCCTGATCGTTACTCTTCTAAAAATAAAAAATAAAAGATCAGTCACCTACTAAAAATAGACAACTTCATTTTAATGAAAAATAACAAATGAAAAAAATATATAATCATAATCTAACAAAAATACTGTTATAAACTAGGTTAGTGGATAATTTAGCAGCAAATGTTATTCTAGAAAAATCACGAGTGCACAATTTTATAAAATCTAAACATTTAGTAAAATAACATTAGTGGGGAACAAATAAAAGTGAATAAGTGTAGGACTAAATGTGGTAAAATGCTACACATTTCTCTTTGTACTGTTGTAAAATACATTAATGAAAACAAGTAAATGTGTATATATAAATATATACTATACAATTAAAAGACATTTCTGTTAAATGTATAGCACAGTAATGTAGGCAGCAACATGATAGATAGGAGTCCTACTGTGCTATACATTAGATTATTAATAGCCTTTCTTGTCTTATCCTATCATAGGGCAGAACAATAAACTCTATAAATGATCTTTAATTGTGCAAAAGTATTATAATACGAAAGGCTCCAATACAGAGCGGCACAAAGCGCTTATGCTTATACTGAGTATCGGCTCGCTGCATCCCTAATCAAAAGGATTTCAAAATAATTTAGACTTAATTGGCAGCCAATGCAGTGTTGACAGAACCTAGGCTAATGTGGTCACACTTCTTTGTTCTCGTAATTACTCTAGCTGCTGCATTTTGGACAAGTGGAGTTTATTAAACTTGCAGGCCAACCACCCAGCAATGCATTATAATAGTCTAGCCTTGAGGTCATAAATGCATGAATTAAAAGTAAAGTAAAGTAAAGTCGTGACGTATTGTCAAGTATGGTGACCCATACTGCGTTTAACCCATCCAAGTGCACACACACAGCAGTGAGTAGTGAACAAATGCACACACACACACACACACACACCGTGAACACACACCCGGAGCAGTGGGCAGCCATTTATGCTGCGGCGCCCGGGGAGCAGTTGGGGGTTCGGTGCCTTGCTCAAGGGCATCTCAGTCGTGGTATTGAGGGTGGAGAGAGCGCTGGACATTCACTCCCCCCACCTACAATCCCTGCCGGCCGGGGACTCGAACCCACAACCTTTCGATTACGAGTCCAATTCTCTAACCATTAAGCCACGACTTGCCCCACGAATTAACTTTTCTGATTAGATTAACCAGATTAACTTTTCACTGAGAGAATACAGATCTCATTAAATATTTTAAATATAACTGCCTTATGGCAATGTAATGTTGCACTTTTGTTTAGAAAATGTTGCTGTAACTTATTGCTGAAATTATTCATATTTCAACAGATCGGTCTGTCCGAGCGCTCACCAGAGGACAAGTGGAGGTCTGTATCATTCTTTATTATACATTTTGAGGATTTCCCCGCACCGATTTAGCAAAATATAAATAAAAAGCATCCTATACAGGATACTCTTTTAAAGATTTTGTAAAATCTAAATAAGCTTTACATCTTTATTAGTAAATGTTTAAACAATATTTTTCATGTTTGTTCAAAGAACCATAAACATTTTAGCACATGCACATGTAGAACAGTCCTTAAAACCTTAAGAGTTTACAGGCAGAAGAAAATGTACAGTATGTCACAGTTCCAATAACTTAGGACATAGGTCCAGGGTTCCTGATCACCTGCGTGAACATGCCATAGTCCTGCTGAAAGGAGGCATGAGGAAAGAAATGTAAAGTAAAAATCTTACAGCAAGAACTAGCAAATCTTTCTCAGTCCATTAAGATGAGATGCACTGTAGTACTTAAAGCAGCTGGTGGAAACACCACATACTCACTGCTACTTATTGTCTGCTACTTTTGATATTGAACTCCACTCTATTGCTGGACTCATTATTCCATTTCTGTTTGTCAAATGTCAGTGGAATTATGCCCATTTATGTTTCAGTTGTTGTCTCACATAAGAAATATGATGAAAAAGTTGAATGTTGAGTTGCTTTATTAAAAGCTAATTGTATTAGGCTGCGTGTCCACCAAAGCGTTTTTTTTCCAGCTGAAAACGCCAGAAGCTTTGCTGAAAACGCTCGGCTGTGAGCGCTTGAGAGCGCAGCGGTTTTTTTTTTCCGTTGAGACTCTGTGGCTGCTATGATACGGAATATCCGCTGAAGTAATGGCAGACGCAGAGCGAATGAAATGTTTCTCCAAAAATTATATTTCATAGCAATATTATGGTAGTCCGGCAATTCGATCTAGTAAAGAAATAAATACTCTGAGACAAGCAATATTAACCTCTCCATTGTTGTTCAGCCATAGTATAGTCGGTAGTCCCGCCTCTCTTCCACTCTAATTGGTTAGCTGACTGAAAAGTGACAGTGATGAGTGCAGCGTTTTATCCAAAGTTGAACATTCTTCAACTCTCGAAAAAAACACCCGAACGCTCAGCACGAAAAAGTATGAGGCGCCGTACTGGATAAAAGAGAAGCGAATGCAGAGAGAGACCAAAAATGCGCGAGAGAGACCGAAATTAACCTTTAAAGGAAAATATAGTAACACACAACCTCAAAGACAACCAAAAAATATATGTATATTAAAGCAGATGTAGGCCTACAAATAAAAATAAAAAGATTCTGGAGACATGTATTTTATCTCTCAATTCTGGCCGCGGCTGGCTTGACCGCAGTAACGTTATCTTACTATAGTATAACATAAATCACATTATAAAGTGTAAGGGTATCTCAAGTTATGTATACACCTGCGTTCTTCCTCGGGATACATATTTACATCCGGTGCTGCGGATAACCCCGGGTTACTAAATGCTGTTCATCGCATTGCAAATCTGTCAGCTGTAACACCAAAATGGAGAAGGGCATTAAGCAGTTCAAGTTACATCGAAAATATTAAGGTGAGTATTGTGCTATTGTCTTCTATCATCTAGCTTATAAGGCCAGATAACGCTGCATGACTATTGTGCCGATTTGATTATTACCTAAGAGTTTAGTGAAAAGTTAAAGTATTATCTGTAACCTGAAGCTTGAATTGATCGTTTACATTTAATATAGCAGTTTTCATGGATCCCTATCAATTCAATGAAAATCAATTCAATTTGTAACCCAATGTCATTATCTTCACAGGTTATTTTAAAGGATTTCCAGCCTGTCGTTCTTGTGCTGCTGGGACAGCAGTGGGCATCCATACTGTTGCAGCACTGTTCCAGAAAGCACACTATTCAGAACTGGGCATCAGTGCAGTTCCTCCTGTACAGTAATTCTCTTAAACTTACCGTTTTTCTAGGTTTGTGCCAGTTCTGCTCCATTTTAGTGCAGCTCTGTACAGGAGGAACTGCACTGATGCCCAGTTGCCGCGGCCAGAATTGAGAGATAATTTAAAAGACATGTCTCCAGAATTTTTTTTTTTTTTTTTTTTTTACTTCTGCTTTAATATCCATATTATTTATTGGTCTCTTTGACGGTTGCAGGGTTCGTACAGAAACTGCTAAATGAAATTCCAGGACTTTCAAGGACTTTAAGCACTGCTTTTTTCATTTCCAAGGACTAAAATCAGAGATCACAATATCGTTATTATCTTTCAAATTCTAATAAATAAACTAATAAAAAAATGGTACAAATAAAGTGCAGCACTTGCAAAGCATGCAATGGCTGTGGCAAATTGAAAGGACACTATGGCAAAGTTATCGCCTTCCTTATTCAAATTTTTTATGAATATATGATTGACCTGAATAGTAAAAGCTATCCTAACTCAGCACATTCCTAAATTATTTTTAAGCTGTAGGAACTTGAGCTACGACCAAGAAAAGGAATGCAGAAATTGGACAACCTTGTCGGATGCCTCAATTTATTTCAAATCTAGGAGATGTCCCATTAGCAAGTTTAATAGAGCTATTACTACCACAGTACATAGTTTTTACACTTTTGATGAAATATTTTCCGAAATCAAAGAGTTTTAATGAATCAAATATAAAATTATGGCTTACTGTATCAAAAGCTTTTCTAAAATCCAGAAACAGTATCAAAGGGTCTCCATTTAATAAATTACTATACTGCACTAAATCAATAACTAAGCGAATATTAGAGGAAATGTAGCAACCTTTCATGAATCCACATTGAGTTTCATCAGTTCTCATTACATTTTTTTTTCATACATTTTACAAAAATTTACGCCATTTATTTTATAAACATTATTCAGTAATGAGATAGGTCGCCAATTTTCTAATAAAAGGATATATTTTTGACGCTTGGGGATCAAGGTGATAACACCTTGTCTAAATGATGCAGGTAAGGATCCTTTATTGATGGCCTCTTTATATACCGCTAACAGGAATTTAGATATATCATTTATAAAAACTTTATAAAATTCTGATGTAAGCCCATCCCCAGATACAGGGGATTTTTTTAAGAGCTTTTATAAAGAATTCAATTTCATTTAGAGAAAGGTCTTGAGAACACACTGTTTTACTTTCTAAAGACAACATTTTTGGATTTTTTTTATTGCTTTAAAAATAATTATATTGTCTTGTTCTTCTCCTAAAGTATAAATATCAGCATAATATTTAGAAACAAATTCAGAAATCATGCCTAGGTTTTCAGTAACAGTACTGTTAATTTTTAATTTTCTAATTAAGTTTATTTATGCATTTCTTTTCTCAAGGTTAAAAAAGTATTTGCTGTTTCTCTCACCTTCTTCCATCCACTTCCTTCTAGATCTTACGAAGGCATCTCTGCCTTTTTCTTGATAAATACGGTCTAATTCTTTCTGTAAATTTTCTAAATCATCACTATTTGATGGGTGTGTAGATGATTGATTTAAATTTAAAATCTCTTTAATTATGTCTTGAATACGTGTTCTTTTTTTCATGGCCAATTTTTTCCCAAATTGTATGCTAAATTTTCTTATTTCAATATCTAGATCAATATCAATATCTATCTAGAGCATTATTATGAACCATATAGAAATCTCCACTAATAATTACCTTTGCCATTGGAAATTTAGTTGAGAGAATATTTACATTTTCCTCTATAGTGTCCAACAAATTATGATTCAAAACACAAGAATTATATCCATAAACATTACATAATATAAACATATTACTGCCCATTTCAATAACTAAAATTACCCAATGTCCTTTGACATCACATTGTTATAAAGAACTTTTCCTCTGAGGCTGCCTTTCAAAATGATCACACCGGCTGAATGATTAGTTCCATGAGTTCATCACCCCACTGGTTCTTCGAAATCAGAACGTCTTTTGCACTTGAGTGGGATTCTTGTAAAAAAATAAAAAATAAATTTGTTTAAATAAAAATTTCTTTGCAAAACAAAAATATTGTTTTTCTTTTTACAATATCTTGAATGCCCTTTACATTAAGAGAGATAAGTGATAACTCCATTATGAAGTAATAACAGGAGATAAGAGAACAGAAGTATGTAGAGGGTTTGAACTATCCTCAGCTTAAAGTAGCAAGTCTAGTCAAGTCAAGTCACCTTTATTTATATAGCGCTTTTAACAATACAGATTGTGTCAAAGCACTTAACAATATCAAATTGGAGGATAGCGTGTCAGTAATGTATAAAAATAAGATTAAACACTCAATTTTCAGTTAAGGCATTTCATTATTGAATTCAGAGATGTCATTGTCTAGATCAGTTTAGTTTAAATAGTATCTGCAAAATCAAATTGACGATAATCACTAGAAATTAAGTGTCCCCAACTGAGCAAGCCAGAGGCGACAGCGGCAAGGAACCAAAACTCCCTCTGTGACAGAATGGAGAAAAAAAAAAAACCTTGGGAGAAATCGGACATGGTGCGCGAGTAGGCTACAGGATGGGAGGAAAAAAACTGAAAAAAAAAAAATTTGCACATTTTTTTTTATCACTAAACTACTGTCATAAAAAGTTATAGTTTTGTATATACATAACTCCTGAATACAAATTAAAATGTGTTTGGACTGATTTAAAAAAAAAAAAAAGCGTTTTGAACAAATTTGATTGGTTTGTCGATAGTGAGCGCAAATGCAGGTGATAAGCGGTTTTATTAAGCGAGTCATTGAGTCGTTCATTCAAACGATTCGTTCAAACGGCCGATTCATCAAGAATGAGACAGATGTTTGTGCATGGGTCATTGAATCTTTGACTCAACCGATTCGTTCAAAACACCTGAATCATTCAAAACACGATTGAGTGTTGCTGTGAGATGCGCTATGCTGTGATCTTTGTTTGGATTCATCGGATCTATTTTCGCTGCTAAAATAGACCAAAATAGTCATTATTTCATCAAAAATGTAAGTGACTTAATATTATTAACTTGTTTGTTGAACTGTCATATTTGAAATCAGTGTCACATTTTCAATCGTGAGGTGATGGTAAATTAAGTGATGGTCAATCGTCAGCTCTCTTGGTCGTCAGGTCGTGTGATGTATGTTGCTGAACTGTATTCAAATGTTATAAATATAAAAACACCACATTTTGAAATTTAACTGCAGTATGTCAATTTAGTTTATTTGTGTGTGCTGCGCTCATAGACTTTAGAAAACGGCGCTCATTTGTTTGATTTCTCCTCGAGAAGCTGCGCAAGCCTCAAAAGTTTAAGGTCCTTGCACCCTGACTGAGTCTGAAACTGTCGTATTCGTTTTTTCATATTCGTCATTTGGTGGCTCTCAATTGTCAAAAACACCCCTGAAAATATTTGCTACGGATGCGAAAAATGCAGAAAATCAAACCATCCGAATTCATTTTTATGACGGACGGAAGTTGCAGAGGCTGCAAACGTATAAAACGTGAGGTCGTATTTAGTTTTTTATTTATATATATATATATATATATATATATATATATATATATATATATATAACGAATAAACTAGTCAGAATATAGGCTACAGTTAAAGCTTTCCTTTAGTTTTTGTGAAATGCACGCACGCAGCCACGCACACACAAACATGTTTAAATACATTTATGTTGTTAATAAATAAATAACAATAAATTGTTGTAACAGCAATATCTCCCAAGTTTTGTTTTTCACTGTAAAAATGTAATGATTTACCAATGCAAAGAGAGTACTGCCACCTTTTTCCCCCACTTCAAGCACTGATTATAACACAAACAAATCATCCTCCTGGCGACTTTTTTTTTTTTTGTCAAAAGCGACAAATCCAGTGACTTTTACTGGTGTTTTTGGAGACTTTTGTGGTGTTTGGAGACTCGAAAGCACGAATCACTCTGCAGTTAGGCCTACTGTGCTCAACGAGCAGCGGGTGCTGCCGTGAGCCCCTCTCCCGTCCAAAAGCACTCACAGGCGGTCAGTCTCTCAGTAGCCTCGAGCAGCAGTCAGAGCAGAGAGGAGACACACACCCCTCCGCGTCCAGGGCTGTGTCCAAATTCAGGGTCTGCATCCTTCGGAGTACTCATTTGAAGGATGTTACGTCACAGCGCCGCGACGAAGGCTGTCCAAATTCGTAGGATCCTTCAAATGCGGCCCACAAATACGTCCTCCTTTTCCCCGAATTGGAAGGATGGGTGTGGTGGATCCTTTCCCGTCCTACCTATCCCATAATTCTTTTCGGCAGAGCGTAATGGCGGACGAAGCGAGCGGTAGCGGAGTGGGAGAGGAGTTTCTCTGACAAAACAAGCTAAAGTTTATGCTTCGGCTCAATGAATTTGTAGGAGAAATTAGTAGAATACTTAAAAACAAATAAAAATAGGCTATAATGGCTTACCTGGATGTGACTGTCTTGTAGTCTGATATAAAAAAACTCTCCGACAACGAGCAAAGAAAGTATTTAATTTATTTAATTGCTTTATTTCTTCCAAAAGAATTAAAATGAGGAGAATAGCTCTTTGTTTGTCCATTTTCCCGCTTCTTGCTTGGCGCTGTCACGGTTGCTAGGCGACAGGATATGAGCAACGGGTAAGGGAGGGAACTGAAAGAAGGGTAGGCTGTCCAAATTCACAAACACCGACTTCCGGGTTTTGCGGACGTCGGAGGATCCCTCCTCCTTCAACCGGGTAGGAAGGATCCTAAGGAGGATGCAGACCCTGAATTTGGGCACAGCCCAGGCTGCAAATGAAACGCGCATGGCCGCCGCCGTTCCCGTAAATGTAAATGTAAATGTTCACTCACTCTCACACAAAAATAAATCACTGCATTTAAATTGACTCACGACATAGCTCTCCATTCACTCTAGTCTAGTCTCTTGCCAAGTTCGCTTGTGCCAGTTCTCGCTAGTCTGTTATCAATCTCGATTTACATAGGCCTTTACTACAAAACCCCAACAGTCTTTTTAAAGACTAAACCCACAAACATTCTTGTTAAAGTTTAGATCAAATCTCAGCCCTAGCCAGTAATTTTTTTTAACTGCTAGGCAGTAGCTACACTTCGCTAAAACTACCCACTCGACTAAGACACACACACACACACACACACACACTACAAACGTTAAGTATTAAAATAAAATCTGAATTGTCTGCAAAATAATTATTTTGTTGGTTTAATTAAAGATCATGCCTAAGTCCCTACTGATTAGCCCCTGATACGTCTCTCAACGTAGCCACACACACAGTTACATATTGCCTAAACTTTATTGAAAACAAAAAAAATGGAGAAATTTCTTGTGAGGACCAACAAGCCAAGCCGACGCACCACCAGCTGCAAAAAAGCTTCGAAGGTACGATGAAGCATACCTGCAGTTTGGGTTTACAGTCACGGCTTATCTGAGACCTCAGTGTGTCGTGTGTGCCGAGGTGCTGGCAAACGACAGTATGAAGCCCTGCAAATTAAAAAGGCACCTCGAAACAAAGCATGCTGGCATTAAAAATAAACCGGCTGAATATTTTAAAAGAAAGCTTGATGGCCTCCATCAGCAACAGGCAACCATTTCAGTGCACAGCACTGTGTCTAAACAGTGTTTGGAGGCATCGTATGTAGTGGCCAAAAGAATCGGTAAACTGGGTAAACTGCATACAATCGCCGAGACTCTCATTTTGCCGGCAGCATAAGACATGTGCAAAATAATGATAGGCGATAGTGCAGCAGCCAAACTCGGTGCAGTACCGCTGTCCAATGACACAGTCCTAGGAGAATTATAGACATGTCCAATGATATCAGAGAGCAACTGATAGAGTTCGTAAAAAAGAGTCCTTACTACGCGCTGCAGCTGGACGAATCCACTGATATTGCTGGGCAGGCACAGCTCCTCACCTATGTCAGGTATCTGCGTGACAAGGCAATTGAGGAGGATGTCCTGTTTTGCCGGCCTCTTCAGTCGCACACTACAGGAGAAGCCATTTTCAATGTCCTTGATATTTTTATCCGTGAAAATGGTTTGGCTTGGGACCGATGCGTTGGCCTATGCACGGATGGTGCGCAGGCAATGACGGGGCGTGAGCGTGACCTAGCTGCTCGCGTTCAGCAAGTAGCTCCACTTGTGAAATGGACACATTGCATGGTTCATCGCAAAGCACTAGCTGCTAAAAAAAAATGCCGATTCTTTTTGACTCTGTGCTGAACCAATCCGTGAAAATGATAAATCTCATCAAATCACGGCCGCTAAACACTCGCTTCTTTGGGGTCCTCTGCCAGGAGATGGGGTCAGGGCATGAACAGCTGCTTCTGCACACTGAAGTACGCTGGCTCTCCAGGGGGCGGGTGTTACAGCGGTTGTATGAGCTGCGAGAGGAGGTGAAGTGGTTTTTGACAGAAATCAAATCAGATCTGGCGAAGCATCTGGATGACACTATGTGGCTTGCGTCTCTTTCCTATTTGGTCGATATATTTGACCGCTTGAACGGCCTCAACCTGTCTTTGCAAGGCCGCGAAACTCATATTTTGCTCCTTGCAGACAAAGTGCACGCCTTCACACAAAAACTAGACCTCTGACATGGCCGCATCAGTCGAGGGAACTGCGACTTGTTCCCCAGCCTTGCAGACTTTATAACTGATGCAGGCACGTCATACGATTTCTCTTCCCTATTTCAATCAGCCTCTGAGCACCTGTCAGCAATGAGAAAACAATTTGGGACGTACTTTAAAGAGGATTATTGCTCTTTTGCATGGGTTCGAGATCCGTTTGTGTGCACAGCAATCGAGCTATCAATTGATATGCAGGAACAGCTTATTGAGCTGAAGAGTGACAGTAGACTGAAGGAACTCTTTAGCTCCTGCCCTCTTTCGTCATTCTGGGCAGCATTGATGCAGGAATATCCTGAACTCTGTGACGTCGCCTTTAAGATTCTCCTTCCTTTCGCATCGACATATTTGTGTGAGGCAGGATTCTCAAAAATGACTGCACTCAAAACGAAATACCGCAATCGTGCACAAATCGAAGATGATTTGAGGCTATGTTTATCAAACATTGAGCCAAGAATTGAGGATCTTTGCAAGGCAAAGCAGGCTCAGGTCTCACATTAACATCACCTACCTGCAAGCTTCTGTAAAAAATGCAGATGATGCCTACTATTAGGCCTAGTAATAATAAAAATAATAAAGCATAAATTAATATCAGAGGTCTGGTGCCAATTCCCAATTATAGCAATAGCCTAGTAATGATAATAGGCCTATACTGATGATGATAATAATAACAACAACAACAATAAAGCATGTAACCTCATATAATTATATAGCAATAGCCTAGTAATGATGATAGGCCTACTACTCATAATAATAATAATGTCTGCAAGCTCACATTAGAAGTCTGGTGCTACTGCCAATTATAACAATAGCCTAGTATTGATAATATAGGCCTACCTACCGCTACTGATGATAATAATAATAATAATAATAATGTGGGCCTAAAAATAATAGCCTAGGGCTATCTATCTATGCAAGGTGGTGTTTGGGATGTGGGGGGGAGGGCACTGGGGCCCCAACTGCAATGAACCAGCTTTGGGGGGGCCCAGCTTGCAAAAGGTTGAGAACCCCTGATCTAATTAATGCAGCCTAACTATGCTTTAATGGATTTGAATAATAGAAGCGTATTAGTGTGTTATGTGTAAGCCAGGTTAAAGAAATGTGTCTTTAATCTAGATTTAAACTGACAGAGTGTGTATGCCTCCCGAACAGCGTTAGGTAGATTGTCCCCGAGTTTGGGCGCTAAATATGAAAAGGATCTGCCGCCCGCAGTCGATTTTGATATTCTAGGTATTATCAAACGGCCAGAGTTTTGAGAATGCAGCAGACGTGGAGGGCTATAATGTGATAAGAGCTCACTCAGGTACTGAGGAGCTAAGCCATTCAGGGCTTTATAAGTTAACAAGCTCTTAAAATGTATACGATGTTTAATAGGGAGCCAGTGCAGTGTTGACAGAACCGGACTAATATGGTCGTACTTCCTGGTTCTAGTAAGAACTCCAGCTGCTGCATTTTGGACCAGCTGTAGTTTGTTGATCAAGCGTGCAGAACAACCACCCAATAAAGCATTACAATAATCTAACCTTGAGGTCATAAACGCATGAATTAGCATTTCTGCATTTGACGTTGAGAGCATAGGTTGCAATTTAGATATGTTTTTGAGATGGAAAAACAGTTTTACAGATGCTAGAAACATGGCTTTCAAATTAAAGATTGCTATCAAACAGCACACCTAGGTTCCTAACTGATGACGAAGAATCGACAGAGCAGCCGTCAAGTGTTAGATAGTGTTCTAGGTTATTACATGTGGGGTTTTTAGGTCCGATTATTAACACTTCTGTTTTTTCTGAATTTAGCAGTAAGAAATTACTCGTCATCCAGTTTTTTTATATCGACTATGCATTCCGTTAGTTTCTCAATTTGGTGTTTCACAGGGCTGCAAAGAAATATAGAGCTGAGTATCATCAGCATGAAAGCTAACACCATGTCTCCTGATAATATCTCCCAAGGGTAACATGTAAAGCGTGAACAGTAACAGCCCTAGTACTGAGCCTTGAGGTACTCCGTACTGCACTTGTGATCGATATGATACCTCTTCAGTCACTGCTACGAACTGATGGCGTTCAGATAAGTACGATTTGAACCATGCTAAGGCACTTCCACTAATGCCAACAATGTGTTCTAGTCTATTCAAAAGAATGTTGTGGTCGATAGTGTCGAATGCAGCACTAAGATCCAGTAGCACAAATGAAGAGATACAACCACGATCAGATGATAGAAGCAGGTAATTTGTAACTCTAATGAGAGCGGTCTCAGTACTATGATACGGTTTAAATCCTGACTAGAATTCCTCACAGATACCATTTTTCTCTAAGAAGGAATATAATTGTGAGGATACTACCTTTTCTAGTATCTTTGACAGAAGAGGGAGATTTGAGATCGGTCTGTAATTAACTAGATCTTTGGGGTCAAGTTGTGTTTTTTTAATGAGAGGCTTAATTATAGCCAATTTGAAGGTTTTGAGGACATATCCTAATGACAATGATGATATAATAATAGCCAAAAGATTCGCAGCATGTCGCAAACTATTTTTTGTCCAAACATCCTCTGTTGTGTGGTGTGATTACGATTATTTATCTGCTCCCGATCGAGACGATAGCCAATATGAGCGGGCGAGCAAGCGTCACTCACCGGATGTTGCGTGCTTCTTTAGCTGAAACCTGGCAGTCACAAACATGCCGTGAAAGCAGAGAACATCACCCATTTTCTTTTGTATACTTTGTTTTTCACTGTGAACTGAACGCGCGCCAGGAGAGCCAGCTGACAACGTCAGCTATTTGTTTTACTTCTCTAGTCATGTTTGATCTCGCAAGTTTCCGTGAGATCACGTGTCACTGTGAAATCGTTCCTTCAATCTTCAAGGCTTTTTGAATTCAATTCGTTCTATTTTTTTGTAGATCATTAAACCATTACGCTGCCTCAGAAGCCTGTCCGAAATCAGTTTCATGAGTTGCCTTCGTGCAAAAACGCTGCCTGCAAAGTCATTAGGTGTGTTCGACTTCATGCAGCGCCATGAAAACTGATCGGCGGCTGACTTGAAGCAGTGCATGCCGGTTAGAAAATTTGTCCGACTTGAACCAGCACCGATGCCGCGTCACTGTCACGTGTGGCATCAAAGTACCGCGAGAGCATTTCGAGAGCAGCCGGCTCACTCAGCCGGCGCAGTTTCTCCAAAGCGACTGCAAGAGCGCAGATGACGACACAGCTATTTCACGATTGGCCAAATTCACCACATGACAACAATGACGTGTGTTTCTAACATCTTCAAATCCAATACAGCTCACAAATCTTATTTTACTTGGAAAATCACATTCATGTGAAAAAATGGACTAAAGCTGAGCTAAACTTTGAACATTTTATAAAAGAGATTAAAATGATGACTTCATGCTGCGCTGCATGAAGTCGAACACACCTATTGCCTCATAAGGCAGCAAGTCAGCTGCCTAAGTTTTCGGATACAGCCCAAGTGTGCAGTCTCGCGGTCTGCTCTAATCATTTATTGTCTGAATCGAATCATTCGCTTGAACTGTCTTCATGTCTGTGGTCTCCCATGGTTTTAAAATCGGTTAAGATTTGAAAATCGTCTAGTGTGCAGCTAGCGTTAGGGATCAAAATGCAAATTGCCTTTATTATAGTGCCACCTAGTGTCGGATGGATGTGTGTACGTGCACCACTGTATCGGTGGATATTTGGGACCACACTTTCGGGTCTCTATGATTTACATTCTCTGACACCTATACATTTAGGGCAGAAAAATAAAGAGTTTATTTCATCCTTTGGTGGACCCCTAATAACAATACAAAACACACTACGCATGGAATGAAGGTACAGCAAAGACATTACTTAATCTAATTAAAAACCTTATAAACTTGAATCAAAGCTGATGAATAAATCTTTGCAAGGTGTTCTTTGCCAGGAATTATGCATGGCATGTGCAAACTTATTGTATAATGACCAAGGCTGGTGTTATCAAAATCATGGGAGAACCAATGGCATATTAACTACTGATTATATTGTAGTCTATGTATGTATGTATGTATTTATTTATTTAATTATGTGCATAATTTTTTTTTTTTAAATAAAAATATATATTTTTTTAAATCCGTTCCATGATAAGCTGTCTTTTAGTGTTTAGTGTTTTTGTCTTCCAGTATAACATGCTCCTAATATTTAGATGGTTTAATCAAACCTGTAGGAAATTTTAAGTAAATACTATGCAAATATACTATGCTTATTTTTTTTCTGTTTTGCAGGTTGGAACATGCTAAAATGCATGCCAAACACAAAGGGCATGAAGCCATGCATGCAGAGATGGTTCTCATTCTCATTGTCACACTCGTCATTGCCCAACTTGTCCTGGTTCAGTGGAAACAGAGACACCCCAAATCATACAATGTGAGACAGTTTTTTTCTTCTCTCTCACACGTTTTTGTGCTACTTGGAGCACAACAAACCTGGTGTTCTTTACAGGATGTTTGTTGTTGTTTGTTTCTAAAATCATAATCACAATTTTAACCAGAAAAAAACGCAATTAGTTTCCCCTTCCCCAAATTGTGCATCCCTACTTGTTAAAAATGCAAGATAACTGAAATATCAAAAAAAAAAAAAAAAATCAGGATAACCAGGGGTCTAATATTGTGACAGTTATTTTTAATTAATTAATCAAGAAAAGCAGAAATTGTGATCATAAATTAAAAAAACTATTAATTGTGCAGCCCTATGAATTATATATGTCAGTGTAATATTTCATTTTTTTCTTTTCTTTTTGTCAAGTTATTACACTTCTTGTTTTTGCTTTGCCTTTATGGGGTGTGGGGTATAGACTGATGTGAAAAAATCAAGCATTTTAGCATAAGTTTACAAAATAACAGTGTTAATAGATAGATACCGGCTAAACTTCGCTATACTTCTCTATACATACTTGATTTTTGATTTATTTTTCTATGTTCTTAGAACAGTCTTTGGTATTTTTATAACAATATTCATCTTTTATGTCGATGATTAGCATGCAGAACCATTAGCATTTAAATTTTATGGTGTTTTTAAGTTTTTAACTGAGAATATTAGGTGTGTCCCAATTCATGTTCTTATGCCATTTTGTATCATAAATAGTGAGAGCAGTATATTCACTGAAATGTGGAATATTGCACACTATATGCACTCAACAGTTGCAGCTTTCTGTACTGTCAGGATCTGATGCTGAATGGGAAACCCTTCTAAAATTCATACAATAGTAAAGTGCATAAAGTACATAATATGTAATATGTCATTTGGGACATAAAGTATATCTTATTTTCAATGTATTAAATGTTTATGTTGGAGTAGATACATATGAAGAAAATGGTAAATGAGCTCTGCTGACTGTGGAATACCCCATTTAAAAAACAAGGTTAAATGCAACTTTTTATACAACAATCCTTTATTTGTTGCAATTCTGAGTTAACATTTTTCATTTCTGACTTTATCAGAATTGTGTTTATTACACAGGATTAAACATTTCTGTCTTGATATTTCAGTTTTGAGTTAACATCTCAAAATCCTGATTTTTTTTTTATTTTCTTTTCAGTGTACGTATCCATCGGTCCATTTAACCGCATGAAAAAAAAAAACATTTATTCAAATTCTGAAAGGATTATATATGGCCAAGAAACCATGCAAAGAGTGCTCCCTTTATAATCTCTAAGAGCTGTCACTCATTTCAGTTTATCGCAATCTCACAAAGTTCCATTATAATAAATTAATCTCTCTACACTGCACAGTGAATAAAGAATAAAATATACATGTATTTTTTTTTTAAATGTTAGGCAGACAGAATAAACATGTATAAATGTATTAGGTAAATCTATATACTAGGGGTAATGTAATGTGCTGAAGAGGTAGCGATGTATACAGATATAGAAAAAAGTGAGTTTACATAGGATATTACACTAAATAGGGGGAAATAAGGGACACAGGAAATTTAATTCTAAGTTACTTAATAAGGAGGGATTTTCTTTGCTCTGTGTGTGTGTGCTTATTTATTTATTCATATAAATAAAGAGTTTTTTTTTTTTTTTTTTTTTAAGTTGGTAACCCTCTTCCAAATGTGGGTGGTTCCTCTGTACTTCACCACTAAGCTGCACTGGTGGAGGTTTCTGGTGACATGGTTCATCTTCTCTGTTGTTACGGCCTTCATCTCCTTTCGTGCTACCCGAAAACCACTGGACTGCACCACTCCAAGGTAACAAAAAAAATGTATCATGATTGGACTTTGAGCCCGATAAGCTGTGGTTAACTTTCTCTGCCCGAGTTTACTTTTTATCAACTGTCTCTGTTTGAGGTACGGGTGTTCAATATTGACAGAAAATATATCTCAATATTTTGGGGGGTTTTGACAACAACATTTAGACAATATTTTGTGGAGTGTGATTTTGTGCCAGTACCTTGGTTGATTTAGGTCTGTCATGGACAGGTTACTCCCAAAGCTTTTCACATTCTGTTGTGATGGTTGGTTCACAGCAGTGACAACGTTTTCTACTAGGCTATATTTGTTTTCTACGAAGCAATATTTGTATAAATATAATGTTATGATTTTTAAAAAACAAAATTATGTAAGTATGAAACATAAACTGCCAACAGGTGGTAACTAGGGCTGCGCCGATCCGATATTCGGTATCTGACAAGACCGATCCAAATGATTGTTATTGTTAAACCCCACGAAAGCCACAAAAACATCAAAAAGCACCATAAAGTTTAAGTTCCCTATATTCCAAGTGTTCTGAAGCCATTCCACAGTTTAAGTGAAGTTTATGCAAACTCTTCTCTCCGCTGTGGCTTTCTGTCATGATCCATTCAGCGTTCAAACTGTGTGTCGCATTCGGTTACGACAGTCAAGACGATGAAACTCTCTCCAAGATTATTTAATGTTCCTAATATTATACTTGATCTGTAAATAAAGATAAATGGTTTTGCCTAAAAGGTCTTCTTTTGGAGTTTCTGGAGTTTTTCGTTTTGTTTCTAAATCGTGTTCATTTCTGCTGTGTTAGGTCACAACACTGGAGAGCACTATGAATTGTTCTTCACGAGCACAGTAACTGAGATTTAAAACTTTTAAAAGAAAACGCGCAATAAACTACTGCACAGATTTAATATAATATGCAGCAATGTCTCTTCCCTTTGTGCTTTGAACTTCTCTAAGCGGAGCGCTGCACGCTGTGACTCCGTGTTGCTTCAAGCATATCATTCTGCGAACGGGATGCGCATAAGCGCTTTGTGAGCATTGGAGCCTTTCGTTTCATAATACTTTTGCACAATGAAAGATTATTAATAGCCTTTCTTGTTCATCTTATCTGTCATATGTTGCTGCCTCATTACTGTGCTATACATTAAAAAAAGTATTTTAATTTTATAGTAGGCCCTATATATTTATATATAAATATATTACTTTTTTCATAAATGTATTTTACAACCATACAAAGAGCAATGTGTAACATTTTAACAGATTTAGTCCAACACTTAGTCACTTTTATTTGTTCCCATTTTCATTAAAAGGCTAAGATTTTTTTTTTTAATTATTGTGCACTCATCGTTTTTCTAGAGTAACTTTTGCTACTGAATTATCCACTAACCTAGTTTATAATAGTATTTTTGTCATAGATTATGATTATATATATTTTTTCTAGTGCTGTCAAACGATTAATCGCATACAAATTAAAAGTTTTTGTTTGCATAATATGTGTGTGTGTTCTGTGTATATTTATTATGTATATTTAAATACACAAATACAGTATATATTTTGAAAATATTTACATGTCTATATTTATATTCATATAATTTATATTATTTATAAATATATTTAATATATAAACAGAACATATTTTTCTGAAATATATACATGCATGTGTGTGTACAGCAGGTAAAATAAGTATTGAACACGTCACCGTTTTTCCCAGTGAATATATTTTTAAAGGTGCTGTTGACATGACATTTTCACCAGATGTTGATAATAACCCAAGTAATCCATACATACAAATAAGTTCAGAAATTAATTTGTGTAATAAAATGGAATGACACAGGGGAAAGTATTGAACTACTGAAATTTATTTAATTTAATACTTTGTGCAAAAGCCTTTGTTGGTAATGACAGCTTCAAGACGCCTCCTGTATGGAGAAACTATTCGCATGCATTGCTCGGGGGTGATTTTGTCCCATTCTTCCACAGTTTTCAAATCTTGAAGGTACTGTGGGCCTCTTTTATGAACTCTGATCTTTAGTTCTTATTTTCTATTGGATTCAAATCAGGTGATTGGCTGGGCCATTCTAGCAGCAGCATTTTCTTTTTCTGAAACCAATTGAGAGTTTTCTTGGCTGTGTTTGGGATCATTGTCTTGCTAAAATGCAAGATGGCGCCAAAATGCAAGATGGTAAAACTTAAGATGGCGCCGCGTATGGCTGCTGTGGTGTGGAACGCTCCCGTACTTTTGTTGTTTTTGTTTGTTCGTTCTGTGTTTAGTCATTCTCTTACTGTCAGTTTTACCAGAGACAAACTACTGGACATAAGGCAACACACACCGGACAATTTTTTTTCCGGTTTTTGATTATTCAGACGCTTGTTGGATGTTTTGGTCGGAGGGGCAGCGGTCCTAGTCAAATGCGCGCTCAGACGGAAAAGAGGGAAGCGCGCCGGCGCGCTGGTTAAACTCCGCAAACGCGGCTTCCGAACTGCGCTCGCAAGCATTCATCTAGCGAATCTCCGATCCCTTCCTAACAAAATGGATGAACTACTTCTCCTCACCCACACAAATAAGGACTTTTCAAACTCTGCTGCATTGTGCTTCACTGAAACCTGGCTGAGTGAAAACATCCCGGATAACATGCTTCATTTGCCGGGATATCAGCTGTTCAGATCAGACCGCATCACGGAGCTAACGGGGAAAACGAGAGGTGGTGGACTATGTTTCTACATAAATGAAGGTTGGTGTTCAGATGTAACAACTCTGAAGAAGATGTGTTCTCCTAATTTGGAGGCCTTCTTCATAAACTGTAAGCCGTTCTATTCATCCCGAGAGTTTTCCTCCTTCATTCTCGTGAATGTGTACGTGCCTCCGGACGCGTGCGTGAGCGCCGCGATGCAACAGCTGGCCGAACAAATATCTGAAACAGAGCAAAGGTACCCGGACTCTTTTTTAATCATTCTTGGAGATTTTAATAAAGCAAATCTCTCCCGCGAACTGCCAAAATACAGACAGCACGTTACATGTCCCACCAGAGACAGTAATATATTGGATCATTGTTACACAATAATTAAAGATGCATATCACTCTGTCCCACGGGCAGCTCTGGGGCTCTCTGATCATCTCTGACCACAGTCTGTGGAGAATCAACAACTGGCTGACGATCTCAATGTGTTTTACTGCAGATTTGAAAAGGCCAGACTGACACCCAGCACCCGCTCTGATCTGCACTTCACACATTCACCTTCCCCCCCTGCAACCCCCCTTACTCCCTCCCCCACCATTCTACCTGCGTTTAAAGTCTGTGTAGAGGATGTGAACCGGGTCTTCAGAAAACAGAAATCTAGGAAAGCTTCAGGACCAGACGGTATTTCACCTGCCTGTCTAAAAGTCTGTGCTGACCAATTGGCCCCCATCTTTGCACAAATCTTCAACAGATCTCTGGAGCTGTGTGAAGTTCCCTGCTGCTTCAAACGCTCCACCATCATTCCCGTCCCCAAAAAGCCCAAAATCACTGGACTTAATGACTACAGACCTGTCGCACTCACGTCTGTGGTCATGAAGTCACTTGAGAGACTGGTCCTGGCCTACCTGAAGGACATCACTAGACCCTTGCTGGATCCTCTTCAGTTTGCCTATAGAGCAAACAGGTCTGTGGATGACGCTGTCAATATGGGACTGCATTACATCCTGCAACACCTCGACAAACCTGGGAATTATGCAAGGATCTTATTTGTGGACTTCAGCTCGGCCTTCAATACCATCATACCTGACCTTCTCTTAGACAAACTGAGACAGCTCTCTGTGCCCTCTTCCATCTGTCAGTGGATCACCAGCTTCCTGACAGACAGGCAGCAGCTAGTGAGGCTGGGCAAACTCACATCCAGGACTCTCACCATCAGCACTGGTGCCCCTCAGGGTTGCGTTCTCTCCCCACTGCTCTTCTCCCTCTACACGAATGACTGCACATCAAAGGACCCCTCTGTCAAGCTCCTGAAGTTTGCGGACGACACTACAGTCATAGGCCTCATCAAGGACGGTGACTAGTCTGCTTACAGACAGGAAGTTGAGCAGCTGGCTGTCTGGTGCAGTCTTAAAAACCTGGAGCTGAACACGCTCAAAACTGTGGAGATGACAGTGGACTTCAGGAGAAACCCCCCTGCTCTCCCCCCATTCACCATCATGAACAGCACAGTGACTTCAGTAGAGTCATTCAGATTCCTGGGCACCACCATCTCCCAGGACCTGAAGTGGGACAATCACATTGACTCTATTGCGAAAAAGGCCCAGCAGAGGCTGTATTTCCTCCGTCAGCTAAGGAAGTTCAACCTGCCTCAGGAGCTGCTGAAACAGTTCTACTCTGCAATCATCGAGTCTGTCCTATGTTCTTCTATAACTATTTGGTTTGGTTCAGCTACCAAAACAGACATCAGAAGACTACAACGGACAGTTAGGACTGCTGAGAGAATTATCGGTGCCCCTCTGCCCAGCCTCCAAGAACTTTACACCTCCAGAGTGAGGAAAAGGGCTAAGAAAGTCACTCTGGACCCCTCACACCCAGCTCACTCTCTCTTTGTACTGTTGCCCTCTGGCCGGCGCTACAGATCACTGAGCACCAGAACAGCCAGACACAAGAACAGTTTTTTCCCCCAGGCCGTATCCCACCTGAACAACACATAACACACCCCGGTACTGTATATCTGTAAATAACTCATCAAACCTTCATCTGTACATAGGACACATGCACATTCACAGTTCTGTCTATGGTCATGTCTCTTTTCTGTATATTTTTATTTTTATTACTATTGTTATTCTTAATTATTGTATATTCTCTTCATTAGTGTTCTTTATCACCTTAATTATATGTTGTCTGCACTATGTTTGTACTTTCTGTACTGGAAGCTCATAACACCAAGACAAGTTCCTTGTGTGTGCAAACACACTTGGCAATAAAGCTATTTCTGATTCTGATTCTGATTCTGAAATGTCCACCCTTGTTTCATCTTCTCCATCCTGCTACTGTAGGTGTTGGGAATGAACAAGCTAATATTAATTTCCACTGACTAAGGGCAGGATTGCTTTCTAATTACTGATAGATTTCAGTTGGTGTCTTGGCTTTCCATGGCTTTTTGCACCTCCCTTTCTTCGTGTGTTCAATATTTTTCCCTGTGTCATTCCCTTTTATTATACAACTTAATTTCTGAATTTATTTTTGTTTTCTTTGTATGTATGGATTACTTGAGTTGTTACCGACATCTGGTCAACAGCACCTTTAGAAATACATTTACTTAGAAAAATGGTAATACGTTCAATACTTATTTTACTCGCTGTATATATATATAATAAATGAACACAGTACACATATATGTAAACAAAAACTTAAATTTTTTATGGATTAATTGTGATTAATTGTTTGACAGCACAAATTTTTCTGTTTATAATTTTTTCTTTATAAGAAAGTTGTCTATATTTAGTAGATTGTGTGTAACACACAAAAGAGTGATGATCAGTTCAACACATATTGAGGTATAGAAATTGTACACTGATTAAAAAAAACTACGCTGATATCGGATCGGTATCTGCCGATACTCAGAATTTTTGGTATCGGATTGGTTCTGAAAAAGTGGTATCGAGCCACCCCTAATGGTAACAAGTCACTGTTTTTAATGAGTCATTCATTCATTCAAATGGCCAATTCATTCTTCAGCGCCTTTGCCTGTGTGATATTCTTGAAATTAATGTTTTTTTTTTCTTTTTTCTCACCCGCCAGTTTGGCTACTAAATTGAGTTACCTGCCATTCAGAACTTCTACTAGCCAAAACAAAAATATCAGAAATAAACAAGATTATCAAAGTCACAGCTTAGATTTAAATGTATTTATATTTTTATATTAATATTTATTATTAAATTAAGTTAAATACATTTTTAAAGTGCTCAGCTGTTTCTTCACCAAAGTCGTATTGAACGTATTGAAGCCTCACCTCTATTGACATCTATTCAAAATATTAGTGTTGACTAATATTAGAATATTAGATTTAAAAACATTAGCGTTGACAGCAAATGTTCAAGGCGTCAGTCCAAAACAGTCAATTTAATCATCATACAGACAAAAGTTCACTTCAAAAATAAACAAAGTGGTGTCAATAGGTTTGAATTAAGGTATAAGGTTGAATTAAGGTCAGTACGTACAGTACATATTTGTTCCAAATCACTGTATTTCAAAGAAAATAATGTGAGTGACGCTATGGGATGCATTATTTTGAACAGTAGTAGTCATAGTTGGGTGCTGCCAATGTGAGTACAATCATATAAAACAGTGTGTTAAAATGTTTAAGATGCTAATGTTTGAGGCTCCTTATAAGGGAAGGGATGTAATAGTGATGACATGCATATACATTTTGTATAGTCATGCTTTCCTTGAGAATTGAACATCGCTGTTGTTAGTGCCATGCTCTACTGTTTTAGGAGTCTATAGAAAGGTTAAAATAAAATCATAAAGTTTAGAGATGATTCAAAGTAAATTAGAAAATGTATTTTGGGGGTAAATTACTCTGAGTAAAACACATTTTTGTATTTATTTTCTCTTTTTATTTATGGGGTGATACTGTATTCAGGCATTTCTTGGTGTTATTCATATCTTGGTGATTTTACTCTTTTATCTTTCTCTCCACACAGGCTTGTTTACAAATGGTTCCTCCTATTGTACAAGATCAGCTACACCACAGGCATTGTGGGCTATACTGTTGTTATGTTCACCCTCTTTGGCATAAATCTTATATTTAGGTGAGTTGTTAAGCTTCATGTTTAAAAGCACTGAATCATTTTGATGTTGTTGTTTTTATAAACATCGATTTCAGGTTAAAAGCATAATGTATTATTATTAAAGTGTTTGTTTTGGATTCTCTAACTAATGTTCACCATCTCTTGTTATATTTAACACTATTTGCTTTTTTATTCATTCTTAATTTTATTTATTAATAATAAATGTAGTCAATAAATTGTCCTGTCACGTGACAAATGTAGTAAAAAGTACAAATAATTTATTTAATGTTTCAAATAATAATAATAATGTTATTAATTAAATCTGAAATGCATTATTTTAATCGGTCAACAAAAGAGTTGATGTAACTGGCAAAATGCTGCTGTAAATTTATATTAAATAGTATGCGAAGTATGTCATTATACAGTGCCCTCCATAAGTATCGGAATAGTAAAGACAAAATGGCTTTGTTGTTTGTGGAGTCAAGACATTTACAAATATGATTAAAAGATGAATATCAGACAAAACTACAGAATGTCACATTTTATTATTGGGTGATTCAACACACGTTTTACCAGCTAAGAAGTTCAGCACTTTTAGAGTTTCATCCCCCTATCTAATGTGAGCATACGTATTGGAATAGTTGCCTCACAGGTCTTTCTAAGCGTGACCCTGTTGCATTAATACTTCAGTTATTGAAAGCAGAGAATGTGTCGTATCAGTTATATCCATTACTTCTGTATTCTGAATCTTGCAATCGATGATGACACACACAAACCAGGATGAAGATGGGGGAGCTGACTTTGAGAGAAAAGCAAGCAATTTGGATGCTAAAAGAAAAGAGGAATTCAATTAGAGCTATAGCAAAAACAAAGGGCATGGAGAAATCAAGAGTTTTGAAACCACCAGCGACACCAGCAACCAACAACGACCTGATCGGCAGAGAAAACAACAGTAGTTGATGACAGACAAATCATAAAAGCTGTGAAAATGAACCCTAAAAGACGTGTCTGTAAAATCACCAACAACTTCCAGAATTCCAGAAAGCTGGGGTGATGCTCTGACAATTTACTGTCCTCAGGAGATTTGACACAGAATTACAGATGCTACACAGCAAGATGCAAACCTCTGACCAGCACCAAAAATAGAAAGGCAAGATTAGAGTTTACAAAAAGCAAAAAGGTGAGCCAGAAGAGTTTTGGAACTGTGTTTATGGACCAATGAGACAAAGATGAATCTTTATCTGAGTGATGGGAAAGCAAAAATGTGGAGAAAAAAAGGGAACTGCAATGATCCTTATACTTATGCTTGCATCAATGAGTGGGATGAAGTGCTGTTCTTTTTATTTGATAAAACATGTATGTGTTGAAACGGGTAATAATAAAATGTGACACTCTGTAGTTTTGTCTCATATATGTGTATATATATATATATGTTTGTGTTTAGTAAACAGGTAATCCATGGTCAGATTAATTTAGGGGGAAGGAAGCATATCACAATCCATTTTATTTATTAATGTTTCCTTGTGATGAAGGATTGTGGACACATGAGTATAGATTTGTGTGCTACAATAATAAGTAAGAAAAATACAACATAAATCAGATTTCATACTCAAGTGTGGTATGCATATACTTTCCATGTATGTGTTTGTGTGTGTGTGTGTGTGATTGTCAGCTTTCACGTTAGTCCAAAGTCAATTCTTCCCATTGTTTTCTAACCTAAAACAACAAAATGAACACATATATGACCTAAAATCAAAACCTTTATTAATTGAACACTTTACCTCGATTGTGATTATTGAAATTTCATTTAAAATTTCTTTTTTTTTGCCCTCATAGTTCATTAGGTTTGTACTGTAAATATACTCAGCTATTAAAGGTGGGATTTTATATCTAGGAGTATTGTTTGTCCATAGAAAAATGATTTGTAAAGACTGTTGTTTAGCGCACATATGAAGATATCTGTCCCAAATTGACTTTTTGCCGCATAGGTGCCTCAGTGTGTATTTTACTATATGGACATCCAATATTTAAGTTCAATATCTGTCGATATTATATACATTTAATCATTTCAGCTTTACATGCTTTGAAAGTGTTCACAAAACAGTCAGCAGCCATCCACGACAGACAACTTCAGCAAACCTTTTAAAAGGTACACTTTTCATAAAATATAAGCATTACGAGATACACAGTGGTTACAGTAGCTAATGTCTACAAATCTACAAGTTAAAATTCCTTTTCAGAACCTGATGTCATGTCTGAGGAAATCACAGGGAGGACCATTAACTATCACTATGCAGCTGAGTGTTGCCATGGATACATGCTGCATGCCTTCAATAAGTTTCAATATATGCTCCCATTAACGTCATATTTCTGAAGCGTGAAACAAACCACATGAGCCAACTCGATAAATATAATGACACGTGATAGATTTGAAAAGACAAACCTTTTTTTTTAGTACATTTCAACATAAACACACATCGCTAGACAGGTAATAAACACATCGAATTAACATTTATAAATAATATTTGGCGGAAATGTTGTAAGAACATGTAACAGAACGATGTGTTTAAAGATAATAAAAAATATAAAAATGAAATTGGTACTGCCTGTTGTTTATTAATTCCATTGATGATTTCTACTAAGTTGTCCATTGACGTTTTACGTAGTCATGTCACCAGAAATTAAGTGATCACTGTCCCAATGTGCAGTAAGCCAGGGAATTTACCACAAAGTCCCTTTAAGAGAAGTCATTTCACTCGGAGGCCATCTTTGAAATGCCTTTCAGGCATGCAAGTGCAGCTCCCATCTCTTTGAATGGGGAAATATCAAATTCTTCAAAACTGTTTACCAAGCTTATGATTACATTTCATATTTGAAATCACCAATGAAATCACCAGCATACACTTTCGGTAGTATACAGGTGCATCTCAGAAAATTAGAATATGGTGAAAAAGTTCATTTTGTCTTGTAACTTATTTCAAAAAGTGAAACTTTCACATATTTTAGATTCATTAGTAAAATATATCAAGTAAAACACTTCAAAAGTCTTTTTTTATTTTTTATTTTGATGATTAGAGTTTACAGCTCATGAAAGTCAAAAATCAGTATCTTAAAATATTAGAATATTTACATTTGAGTTTCAATAAATGACCATCCATACAGTATAAATTATGGGTATCTCTTGTTCTTTGAAACCACAGTAATGGGGAACACTGCTAACTTGGCAATGGTCCAGAAGACGATCATTGACACAAAGTCACAGAGGGTCATTACTGAAAGGGGTGGCTCTTCAGGGAGTGCTGTATCAAAGCATATTAAATGCAAAGTTGACTGGAAGGAAGAAATTGGGTAGGAAAATGTGCACAAGCAACATGGATGTCCGCAAGCTTGAGAATACTGTCAAACAAAGCCGATTCAAACACTTGGTAGAGCTTCACAAGGAGTGAACTGAAGCTGGAGTCAGTGCATCAAGAGTCACCACGCTCATACATCTTCAGGAAAAGGGCTACCAAGCCACTTCTGAAACAGAAACATCGTCAGAAGCATCTTACCTGGGCTAAGGAGAAAAAGAACTGGACTGTTGCTCAGTGGTCCAAAGTCCTCTTTTCAGATAAGAGTAAATTTTCCATTTCATTTGGAAATCAAGGTCTGGAGGAAGACTGGAGAGGCACAGTATCCAAGCTGCTTGAAGTCCAGTGTGAAGTTTCCGAAGTCAGTGATGATTTGGGGTGCCGTGACGTCTGCTGGTGTTGGTCCATTGTGTTTATGGGGAAGTCATGGCCTAATGGTTAGAGAGTCGGACTCGTAAACCAAAGGTTGCGGGTTCGAGTCTCAGGCCAGCAGGGATTGTAGGTGGGGGGAGTGAATGTACAGCACTCTCTTCACCCTCAATACCACAATTGAGGTGCCCTTGAGCAAGGCACTTGAACCCCCAACTGTTCCCTGGGCGCCGCAGCATAAATGGCTGCCCACTGCTCCGGGTGTGTGTTCACAGATTTTAGAGCACTTTATGCTTCCATCTGCTGACAAGCTTTATGGAGATGCTGATTTCCTTTTCCAGCTTTGCTGACCATGATATTACTGTGCTTGATTGGCCAGACAACATGCCTGACCTGAAGCCCATATGGAATCTATGGGATATTTTCAAGAGAAAGATGAGAAACAGTCAATCCAACAATCCAGACGAGCTGAAGGCTCAATAGTGCTTCAGCAGTGCCACAGGCTGATCGCTTCCCTGCCATACCTCACTGATGCTGGAATTTGTGCTAAAGGAGCCCCGACCCAAGTATTGAGTGCATAAATGAACATACTTTAAAGAACTTGAACTTTTCTGTTTTGCAAATCCTTTTTTTGATTGATCTTAGGAAATATTCTAATATTTTGAGATACTGATTTTTTACTTTCATGAGCTGTAAGCTCTAATCATCAAAATGAAAACGAAACAACTTTTGAAGTGTTTTACTTTACATGTAATGAATCTAAAATGTATGAAACTTTCACTTTTTGAAATAAGTTACAAGAAAAAATGCACTTTTTCACCATATTCAAATTTTTTGAGATGCACCTGTAAATACAAGTAGTCCGCATCCATACTGTCCGTGTGTGCGTCGGGATTGCACACGCGAAACATATAACACAGGCTTTAAAGGGCACCTATTATGCAAAATCCACTTTTACATGGTGTTTGGGCGTAAATGTGTGTTGGCAGTTTGTGAACACAACCAACCTACAATAATAAAAAAATCCACCCACTCCTCATTTTTTAATCCCCTATAATCCAAATCAGTCTCACTTGGCCTGCTGTTTTGATTCTCTATGCAATATGACATCACATTGCATAGGGCCAGGCCATGGGGTTTGATTGACAGCACAGCACTTTCCGCCCTCAGCGGTTGTTCGCTGTCCTCCATTTTCTCCGCTCTCGAGCAGCTGTAATGTCAACAGTGTCTCAAGCAATCCCTTTGTTCTGTGTTTGGATGTAAGACTGAACACAAGAGTCTTCATTTTCTCCCAACATCTGAGCTGCTGTGGATGCAGTGGATTACTTTCATTTTTCAAGGTAATGCGCCTCAAAATCTACCTAAATACATTTATGTGTGTGCAAATCATTTCACGCCAGACTGCTTTGTGAATGTCAGGTCGTTACAGTGCTTAGAGTTTTAACCGTGTTTGTGTGCGTACATTATTGAAGTATTTTAATTGATCATCGCCGTGCTTGTGAGATTAGTTAGCACCGATGTTCATTCGGTAGTGCGGTTGCGCGGCTCGGTCCATTGAACTGCGCGGATGACCGGTCAGCGTGATGCGAGCTCTGTAACATCATGCGGTTTCATCCCACTTTCACTGCATTTGACTTCCCATATCTATGGCTGAACAATGGTTCTCCTGCTCTGTCATGTTGCTTCTACGGCTGTTTATTGCTGTAGATGTGCAATGCAGAGAGACGGATAGCTATGCCCTCTTCTGGATACAGCTTATTTGCATTTAAAGTAATACTCACCAAAACAGCTCTTTTTTTTTTTTAGAACACAAAAAAGTCCCCACAAATGACATATGACATTTTTCCAGCTGGTATTTTGAGCTGAAACTTGACAGACACATTCTGGGGACACCCAAGACCAATATTACTGTCAGAGAGTCACCGCAGTCTCCACCAACAACACTCACCAGATCCCAATCCCCTGATTTCTGATCACCGCCACCTGTCAGCACTAATCAGCAGCACTATATCCCTGCACTCCTCCCGTTCACTCACTGTCTGGTCTCAAACTTTCCATGTTGACTAACCTGACCCACTTACCTTTTGTCTACTTACCAGTTGCTCCAGTTTTCCTGTCCCTGTTCTTCACCGCTCCAGTTCTCCACCGTCTCCACGCTCCACTGTTACCTCCGGATCCCCTGGAAAAGGAAAAAGGACATTCACACTCAGATAAGCCCCTAGAGACATTCCCATTCCCCGCCTGCTTACCTGGACATTCTGCTCATCTCATTCCCCTCTGCTACTACTCAATAAACCTGTTGATTGTATTGCACTTACCTCTGTGTCCTGTGTCTGTCTGCTGACAGAAGACCAGACCAGAACCGATGACCGGAGATGGAGTTCCCGAACCCCGCTGCTGCGGATTCCCTCGAAGAGCTGGTCAGCGCTCTTCAAACAGCTCTCTCTCCGGTCACACACCCTCAGTCTGCCTCTGCCAGTCCCATGGCCATCCCTGCAAACTATTCGGGTGAGGTGGTTGAATGTAGCGTTTTTTTACTCCAAGTTTCACTCTACATAGAGATGCAATCCCATAAATTTTCCAGCGAATGGGCTAAAGTTGCCTTGCTGATCTCCCTGCTAACCGGACGGGCATTGCTCTGGGCACGAGCATCTGGAACTCCTAGACCACTATAATTAACTCTTTCGATGCTTTCTCTTCCCACTTCAAGGAGGTCTTCGGCCTATCCACCGGCTCGCTCTCCATTTCCGACCAACTCATCCGCCTCCGTCAGGGAGATTCTTCGGCCAGTGACTATACTCTGCAGTTCTGGACTCTGGCGGCCTCGTGTGGATGGAACGAGGCAGCGCTACTCACTGCCTACCGTCAGGGCTTGGATCCACAGATCAGAGCCCAGATGGCAATCTATGATGACACTGTCGGTCTGGAGAGCTTTATGCAGAAGGCCGTTAAGATCTCCCAACGTCTCACGGCTTGTCAGCTGGACATAACCGCTCATTCTCCATCCTCACCAGCTGCCTGTCCTCCGGTACCAGAACCTATGCAAATGGATAATAATCGCCTCTCACACACTGAGCGTGCCCGACGTCTCGCCACGGGGCTGTGCCCATTCAGGTGTGCCTCTCTCACCCCCACGCCCAGCGTACCCGCCCTCGTGGACTCGGGATCCTCAGGCAATTTCATCTCACAAGCCCTCCTAAAACAGCTTGATTTACCCTGCCAGAGACAGGCTGAGCTGAAGATAGAGACCATACAGGGAAAACCGCTCGGGCATGGGCACATCAAGTTCCGGTCTCAACCGATCATTCTGCAAGTAGGCTGTCTTCATCAGGAGAGGATTTCCTTTCTGGTACTGGAGGGACCCACCGTCGATATCATCCTGGAACACCCCTGTCTATCTCAACATTCCCCCGAAGTCAGATGGGATACCAGCGAGATCCTCCGATGGAGTAAAACCTGCATCCAAAACTGTCTCTCCAATGTCCCTGTAACCTGAAGCTCCAAGTTGATTCCACCCTAGTGGAGAGCCCCGAACCTCGTGAGGTTCCGACGATCCCATCTGACTACCTGGTGTTCCAGGATGTGTCAAAGCCACGAAGTTACCACCGCACCGGCCATGGGATTGTGCCATCAACCTACTGCCTGGAGCTATACTCCCCAAGGGTCGAGTATACTCCCTGTCCATCCCGGAGCGCAAGGCGATGGAGGGATTAAATCAAGGTGGCTCTCCAACAACAGTTCATTCACCCTTCCACCTCTCCGGCGGCCTCTAGCTTCTTCTTCGTGGGCAAGAAGGATGGAGGCTTGCGGCCCTGCATCAACTACCGGACCCTCAATGATCACACTGTCAAGCTCCCTTATCCTCTTCCCCTGGTCCCGGCTGCCCTCGAGGAACTCCGTGGGGCCCACATCTTCTCGAAGCTGGACCTGCAGAGCGCCAATAACCTCGTTCGTATCCGGGAAGGTGACGAGTAGAAGACGGCGTTCATTACCCCCTCAGGCCACTATGAATATCGGACCATGCCATATGGCCTTTCCAAATCTCCGTCCGTCTTCCAGGGGTTTATGAACGAGGTGTTCCGGGAGTTCCTCCACCGGTTTGTCATCGTGTACATAGACGATATTCTGATCTACTCCCGGAACATGGCTGAACATCGCCATCACGTGACGCAGGTCCTACGCCAACTCAGGAAACACCTCCTCTACCTGACACTCCAGAAGTGTGAGTTCCACCGCCCCACGGTCCAGTTCCTTGGCTACATCCTCAGTGTGGATGGGATCCAGATGGACCAGGGGAAGGTCCAAGCCATCTGGGACTGGCCCCAGCCTCAGTCAGTAAAGGAACTGCAATGATTCCTCGGCTTCGCAAATTTCTACCGGAGGTTCATTCTGAACTTCAGTCTCCTATCAGCCCCTCTCACTTCCATGCTCTGTCAGAAACCCAAGTCTCTGTCCTGGAACTCCGAAGCTCGAGCTGCCTACAAGAAGCTCCAGGAGGCCTTCTGCACTGCTCCCATCCCAAACCCAAAATCCCATTCATAGTGGAAGTGGATGCCTCCACCACCAGCGTGGGAGCAATGCTGTCTCAATACCACAGAGAGCCTCCCTGACTTCACCCTTGCGCTTACTTCTCCAGGAAGCTTTCCCTAGTGGAGCGGAACTACGATATTGGAAATTGGGAGCTGCTCACCATTAAACTGGCGCAAGAGGAATGGAGACACTGGCTGGAGGGAGCTCAACACCCCTTTACAGTCATCACTGACCACAAAAACCTGGAATATCTCCAAAGTGCTAAGAGGTTAAACATCCGGCAGACTTGCTGGGCCCTCTTCTTCACCCGGTTCCAGTTTTCCATCACGTATCGACCCGGTGACAAGAATGTCAAGGCAGATTCCCTCTCACGTATCCATGCCCCCAACGAACCCTCCACACTTGAACCCATACTCCCTTCAGCCGTCCTTGTGAGCCCCATCCGGTGGGCCCTTGATGAACAGATCCGCATCGCCTCCATCACCAAACCGGCTCCGCTGGGAAGCCCGGAGGGCAAAACCTACGTGCCCACTTCCTTGAGGACTTCCCTTCTGGGCTCCCTGCATGCTTCCCCGGGCTCTGGACACCCGGGCAGCCAACGTACTCTCTCGCTCCTCCAAGCTCGGTACTGGTGGCCCAGTATGTCTCCCAGTACGTTCGTGGATGCTCAGTCTGCGCCGGAAATTTAGTCCCATTACCCATTCCACGTCGCCCCTGGTCCCACGTCGGGGTCGACTTCCTCACAGATCTCCCCAAGTCAGAAGGTTATACCTCCATACTTGTTGCAGTTGACAGATTCTCCAAAGCCTGCAAGTTAATTCCCCTCCGGGGTTTACCCACAGCCCTCGAAAGAGCAGAGGCCCTCTTCCATAATCTCTTCCAGAGATTGCAGAAAGTCAGACCTAAAAAGATTAACTCAGCAGGGACTACAGCTTCAAGTACACAGCAATTTAGTCCAGAGAGATTTAGCCGAAAGTATTTTGTACTCCATCTATCAGAACAGCCATGAGATTGAATCATATGTGAAAGAATTCTTGGAATATACATCTTGGGATGAGTGGTACCTCATTGATTTGTTTTGGATTGGATTGGACATTCTGGATTGGGTGCTGTGGATAAATCCCATGTCTGTCCGAAGGGCCAGGAAGCCAAGCTCAGCAGTTCTATGTCTGTCCCCTTCTAATAAGGAATCCCTTACCTGTTTCATGCCTTACACATCTGCTCCAATCTACATGTCTGCTCCACACCAAGAATCCATTCCTGATCCCATTCCAGCCCAAGAATGCACTTCTGAGGTGGTTAAAATTTTAGAGCCAGAATCAGAATCAGAATGAGCTTTATTGGCCAAGTATGTTTACACATACAAGGAATTTGTTGTTTGACAAAAGCTCCACAGTGCAACAGAAAGACAGCAACAGGACACAGATAATAAAAGAATAACAACAAATAACCAAATAGGCAATGTACAAAGCAGCAAAAACACAATATATAATATAGACAACTATGTATGTACAGGTCAAGTATGTGCAAATTAGAAATGAGAAAATAAAAATCAAATTAGTGAGTGTGGTGAATGGATAGTGTATTATAGTTGTGTGTTCCACGTTTATTGTTGAGTGTTCATGAGATGGATTGCCTGAGGGAAGAAACTGTTCCTGTGTTTGGTCGAGGTATGTAGCGTTGACCAGACGGTAACAGTTCAAAGATGGAGTGTGCTGGGTGTGAGGGGTCCAGAGTGATTTTACCAGCCCTTTTGCTCACTCTGGATAAGTACAGCTCTTGGAGAGTGGGGAGGGTTGTACCAATGATTCGCTCAGCAGTCCAGACTACCCTCCGTAGTCTTTTGAGGTCAGATTTGGTAGCTGAGCTGAACCAGACAGCTATAGAAGTGCAGAGGATGGATTCAATGATGGCGGAGTAGAACTGTTTCAGCAGCTCCTGTGGCAGGTTGAACTTCCTCAGCTGGCGAAGAAAGTACAACCTCTGCTGGGCCTTCCTGACAATGGAGTCTATGTGAATATCCCACTTCAGGTCCTGGGAGATGGTGGTGCCCAGGAACCTGAATGACTCCACTGCAGTCACAGTGCTGTTCATGATGGTGAGTTTGGGGAGAGCAGGGGGGTTTCTCCTGAAGTCCACTATCATCTCCACAGTTTTGAGCGTGTTAAGCTCCAGGTTGTTAAGACTGCACCAGACAGACAGCTCCTTAACCTCCTGTCTGTAAGCAGACTCGTCACCGTCCTGGATGAGGCCGATCAGTGTGGTGTCGTCTGCAAACTTCAGGAGGTTGACAGAGGGGTCTTTAGAGGTGCAGTCGTTGGTGTAGAGGTAGAAGAGCAGTGGGGAGAGAACGCAGCCCTGAGGAGCTCCAGTGCTGATGGTACGAGTGCTGGATGTGAATTTACCAAGCTTTACTAGCTGCTGTCTGTCTGTCTGCTGTCTGTCTGTTGATCCACTGCCAGACGGAGGTGGGGACGGAGAGCTGGGTTAGTTTATTTTGAAGGGTTTCCATGATGCTGGTGTTAAAAGCGGAGCTGAAGTCTACAAACAGGATCCTCACGTAAGTCCCTGGTCTGTCCAGATGCTGCAGGATGAAGTGCAGTCCCATGTTGACTGCATCATCCACAGACCTCTTTGCTCTGTAGGCAAACTGCAGGGGGTCCAGTAAGGGTCCAGTGATGTCCTTCAGATAAGCCAGTCTTTCAAATGATTTCATGGTTACAGACGTTAGGGCCACAGGTCTGTAGTCATTAAGTCCAGTAATTTTGGGTTTCTTTGGGATGGGGATGATGATGGAGCATTTGAAGCATGAGGGGAATTCACACTGCTCCAGTGATCTGTTGAAGATCTGTGTGAAGATGGGGGCCAGCTGATCAGCACAGGTTTTGAATCGTAGGTGACACACCGTCTGGGCCTGGTGCTTTCCTTCTTTTGTTCTTCCTGAAGACCTGGCACACGTCGTCTTCGCTGATTTGAATAGTAGGTGTGGGGGAGAGAGGGGTTGCTGGAGGTGTGAATGGTTGTGTGGAGAGGTGTTCAGGGCGGGTGTGGGGTGATCTTTCAAAACGTCAATAGAACTTGTTCAAGTCGTCTGCCAGGTGTTGATTCTCCACAGTGCTGGGGGGTGGTGACTTGTTGTAACTGGTGATATCCTTCATTCCTATCCACACTGAAGCAGGATCACTGGAAGATAATTTTTTCCTGAGCTTGTCAGAATAATTCCTCTTTGCCACTCTGATCTCCTTTTCCAGTGTATATTTTCCAGTGTGTACAAGACTTTATCCCCCTTTCTGTAAGCATCTTCTTTGGCCTGACGGAGCTGTCTGAGTTTTGCAGTGAACCATGGTTTGTCATTGTTGTAGATTAGATGTGTCCTATTAGGAATGCACATATCCTCACAGAAACTGATATAAGATGTTACAGTCTCTGTGAGCTTGTCCAGATCGATGGCAGCGGCTTCAAAAACAGTCACTCACAATCAGTGAGAGAGAAACAGACTTGTAAATCCCGCTCTGTTTCATTAGTCCATCTTTTAACAGATCTTAATACAGGCTTTGCAGATTTAAGTTTCTGCCTGTAGGACGGTATAAGATGAACCAAACAGTGATCAGAGAGTCCTAAAGCTTTATTGTTGTGTAACCGTGATCCAATATATTACTGTCTCTGGTGGGACATGCGATGTGCTGTCTGTACTTTGGCAGTTCGCGGGAGAGATTTGCTTTATTAAAGTCCCCGAGAATGATTAAAACAGAGTCTGGGTGTTGTTGTTCTGTGTCTGTGATCAGATCAGTGAGAGCAGAGTTAGAAACATCTGAGTAAACCCAGAGCAGCAGAGTTTGTCAAATCCTTGTTTGTCCGGGAGAGCAGAAGGAGTTTGTCCGTTTTGTTGGGTAGAGAGCGGAGATTCGCCAGATGGATGCTAGGCAACGCCGTTCAAAATCTGTGCTGACGAAGCTTCACAAGTGCTCCGGCTCTCTTCCCCCTTTTGCGCCTCCTGTAGCGTTTGACCATAGCTACGGCTCCACCAACTACAATGTCCAGCAAAAGGTAAAAGATTTTGTGGTGTGCTCTGCCGAATGTTCAGCAGGTCATCCCTGGTAAAACTGATCGTATTTGAAAAACAAAAAACAGGGAAAACAAACAAAAACAGTACAAACACTGAAGAGCAAAGCACAATAGCTGCCATCGGCGCCATTCTTGGTCGATAATAAAGCAGAGTGCATTTGTCAATGTGCCAGCTTTAAAGGAGTTATGAACTGCATTTTTTTATTATTATTAGTTCATGATGTTTCCTTTGGTGCACTTATAATGTTAGTATTATTTTTACATAAAAATTGTCATAATTTAGAAATAAAAGGCCCTTTTCTACCTTGATTTTAGCCTTCTGATTTGAATGCTTTGTTGGAAGGTGCTGTGAGATTTTAATGTAAATAACCACTCTGTGATTGATCATGAAAAGTGATGATTATAGTATTATATTTAGATCTACTCCCATCACATTAAAAGTTGCAGCGACGAGCATTGTAGCTGATGACAGACTGTTGAGCACATGAATGCAGTCATGAGTGCAATCTCATCAGAGGTGGGTAGAGTACCCAAAAACTGTACTCAAATAAAAGTAAAAGTACTTCTAGAAATATTTACTCAAGTAAAAGTAATAGTCTGAAGTAAAAAAGTGTTGGATAAAAAAAACTACTCAAGTAGTTAGTTACTAGTTACTTTGGATCATATAGGTACTGAATATAGTCTATTTTTATTTAGATATATAGATTACATTTATGTAATGTGTATGTGTATATACACACACACACACACACACTGCCGTTCAAAATATATATATATATATATATATATATATATATATATTAATGTAATTTATTTCAGTGATGCAAATCAGAATTTTCATCAGCCTTTACCCCAGTCTTCAGAGTCGCATAATCCTTCAGAAATCATGTTGATTTATTATCAGTGCTGCTCTTTTTAGCTTTCTATTCATCAAAGAATACTGAACAAAATGTCACAGGTTCCAAAAAATATTAAGCAGCAAAACTGTTTCCAACACTGGTAATAAATCAATATATTATAATGATTTCTGAAGGATCATATGACTCCGAAAACTGGAGTAACAGCTGATGAAAATTCTGATTTGCATCACTGAATTAAATTATGTTTTAAAGTAAATTAATTATGTATTATCCTATAACCTCTGACACTGAAACCTCTGAAAACACCTCACATGACTGCTCTGAACATAACGAAACAAATGCATATTGACGGATCTTCTGTTCTGCAAAATGTAAACAAATGTAGCCTATATTTTAACAAGCGTAAATATTGTAAAAATATGAATATTAATTGTGTCTAGAACAGGCTGCGCGCCGCTGCGTAGAGCTAACGCGGGTTCCGCGGGTGTTCATTTCATACTCTGTGACAGCTTATTTAATGTATAAATTATACATTGTATTTAATGTAAGGTACATGTACAACAAACTGGTAATGTCATAGTGGTATCGTGGCCTATACCTGTGGAACAGTAGACAGCACACGCGGTGTTCATCTAATAAAAGATCTTCATATAGCTCTAGCAAACAAGCCTTTGCAGATTTGCTTTCAACTGACTGTAGATCCAAAGCCACGTCTTCAGCACTCTTGATGTTCTTAAACTCTCTGTTATCTGAGTGAGAACCGCTTCAGAGACTCAGCGCGTGCGGCAGGGAACTGAACGAATCATTCAAACTGATTCGCGAACCGATTCACTGGTTTGCCAACTGGTTTGATAAAGCCTTTAAACAGAATCGACTCAAAAGAATGAATCATTTGCGAATGGGCATCGTTCATTGCCCAGAGAAAAGTAGACGGCGCGTTTGGAATAAACTGAAAGATTTTTAACTTGTATTGCATTAAGATACAGTAACGAGAGTAGAGTCGCCCACAGTAACGAAGTAAAAGTACAGTTTTTTCTCTAAAAATATACTTGAGTAAGAGTAAAAGTACCCATTTTAAAATATACTCAAAATAATAAAATAAAGTATTAGTTACCCAAAAAATGTACTCAAGTAAATGTAACGAAGTAAATGTAACTTGTTACTACCCACCTCTGAATCTCATCATTACAACTCGAGTTCTGCACTTTCACAAACACTTTCATCATAACTAACAGTGCAAACACAATTGTAAAATATAGCAGCAAGCAGCGATTACCGGGGTTCAAGCTCTTTAAGGCCTTTATGATTTCTATGCTGTTAAGGTGTAGCATAATGTGAAATGCAGGTCTGACACCAGAACACATCCACAATGGAGATTTCATTAACACCGTATTTCTCTCTCTCTCTCTGTCACACACACACACAGACAGAAATGGAAGGTTTAACAACACTGATACACAGTAAGCATGCTAATACATACACACACAAACACGTTGTCGTAGATATAAAATTGCGATTCTCCGCTCCATTACTGGAGACCTTCTGCTGTGCGCTGCCTTGCTTATTGAACACACCTGATTCAGATCTCCAACTCGTTAGAAGAGCACTCCATGCAGGTTTAAGCACTTTAATGCCTTCATGAATTTTATGCTGTTAAGGTCTAGGCCAACGTGAAATGCAGGGCTGACAATAGAACACATTCACAATGGAGAATTCATTAACACCGTATTTCTCTCTCTCTCTCTGTCACATAAACACACACACACAGGGAGAAATTAAAGGTTTAAAAATACTTAATAAACAGTAAGCATACAAACACACATACACAGAAATGAAAGGTTTAATAATACTTAATGCACAGTAAACATGCTAATACAGACACACAGATTCACTTTGTTGCAGATACACTTCAGGTCTTGCAGTCTCCACTAATGAGCTGATGAGTTGAATCAGGTGTGATAGATGAGGGAGACAAACAAAATGTGCAGGGCTGGGGGTACTCCAGGACAGGTTTGAGAACCACTGAATTAGTTGAATGAGCCCATTAGTGGTCTTCCGCTGCCATCTAGTGGTTATAAATTGCAATTTCTCACACAACACTGTGTTTTTAACCTTTACAACTATTATATTGTTATTTTTTTGCCCAATCTCTCTTCAAATTTTGGATGCTTGTTTAGAATGAATTATGCATCATTTTACACAGATTTGAGAATTTGAGGGCTTTCTTTTAGGATTCATAGGCCTTTGGGTACACTATGTAAAGAATATATTATAAAATGATCGATTTATAGTTGTGCAAATGCAAATGTTCAACTTTTTTTGATAATTATTGACCTAGAGAGTCTAGAGAATAGTTCTGCATTGATTTGATTGATTTTGAGTTGAAAACTGAGGCTAGTTCACAGAAGTAGGTTTTTTAAAATAATCTCAAATACTTAAAGAACAGTTTGATTGATAGCAGTGATCCTAGAGGCAAAGTTGATCAGAATGAGATCTATTGTATGATATGAAGATATAGTGTATAAGTGAATATTATGAACATTTTATTGCAATGTGAGGTAATTTACTATAGAACTACTGTTTTAGAGACCTTTTTCACTGTTATAGCGCCACCTATGGTCCAATCTCCATGAAACTTTGCATGCTTGTTAAGAGTCATCTGACACATGTTTTCAATTCGAGTTTTCGTTTAGGTTTTATAGGCTTCTGGGTATATTTGGCCACACCCCTTTTTTAATGACCCCGTTACAGCTAACCAAAGGACTAAATTCAATATTTTTTTGATAATTATTGATCTAGAGAGTCCAGAGAATATTACTACAGTGGTTTGATAGAGATTGAGCAAAAAAACAGAGACTAGTTCGCAAAAGTAGGTTTTTAACATAATTGAGAATATGTCATGAACAACTTGATTGACAGCATTAGTCCCAGAGGCAAAGTTGCTTAGAATGAGGAGATATATCATATGATATGAAGATCTAGTGTTTGTGTGAATATATGAACATGTTCTACATGTTGAGGTCATTTTCTGTAGAAATATTGGTTTTTGTGAGTGCTTTTTCACTGTTATAGCACCACCTATGGTCCAATCTCCATTAAGCTTTGCATGCTTGTTCAGAGTAATCTGATACGTTTTCACCAAGTTTTGTAAAGTTTTGAGTTTTTGTATTTGACCACGCCCCCTTTTAATGACCCCCTTAAAGGTAACCAAAGAAGAAAATTCAACATTTTTTTTGATAATTATTGATCTAGAGAGTCCAGAGAATATTACTGCAGTGGTTTGATCGAGATTGAGCAAAAAACCTAGGACTAGTTCGCAAAAGAAGGTTTTTCACATATTTACGAATATCTAATGAACAATTTGATTGACAGCAACGGTTCTTGAGGCAAAATTTGACAAATGATATGCATATTGTGTGGATGGCTAAAACACCACGTGATTACAGTGCCAAAAAATCTCATTAGCGCGAACTAGTAGCCGATTTCTTTCAAAATTCTTACAGACCTTTAGGGCCATGGGTCAAACATGCCCACCGAGTTTCGTTCCGATCAACCACCGTTGACCTTGTCTAATAGGTGCTCAATGTTTTTTAGATACGTCAATGTCCTCATAGGCACTTATGGCACATGGGAAAGACACTGAATACCAATTTTCAGGTCAATTGGACTAACGCTTGCGTAGTTATAGCCATTTTTATGTTTTTTCCATCTTATAGTGCCACCAAGTGGCAGAGCTTCACAATTTTTTTTTATTTGACCAAAGATTGAGCTGATGTGTACCGAGTTTGAAGATATCTCATTTTGTTCACGAGTTATAGCCTTTTTCGTAAAATTGGCCCTCCGCTTTAGAATGTTTTGGCGCCCCATTGTGACAGGGAGTCGAAATTTCAACTTTTTTTTTGATAATTATTGATATTCACTGTCCAGAGAATTTTTCTGAACTGGTTTGGTTCAGATTGGGCGAAAAACCTAGGACTAGTTCGCAAAAGTAGGTTTTTGACCGTACCTCGCAGCATGAATCAGATTTTTTTAGGCTTTTGCCCGCCTTGACCCAAGGATTCCAAAAATTTTTGAGTCTACGACAAGCGGTTTAGGGCTATGAGCGATTTCGCATTTTTGTTCGCTGTAGCGCCCCCCATAGGCCGATTGGGGCGAGCCTTGGTATCTGATAAGAAGGCTGGACTACTACCATCTGACCAAGTTTCAGCTCTCTAGCCCTTACGGTTTGTTCTGCACGATCAGTTTTAGGGAAGAATAATAATAATAAAAATATTAACATTTACAATAGGGTTTCAGCACTTTGTGCTTGAACCCCTAATAAGAGATTCATTGTGCAGTGTGAGTGTAGACAATGTCTATAATGATTATAATGGGAGTTATGGCGAGAGTCCAGAAATTAATCACTGAAAAACTCAGCTACAGCAATTATAAAGGGATACTTCGTATACTTTGATCACTTTCTGTATATAATTTAATCCTAATTAAAATAACAGATTTTTTTTTCACACTACTAAGAGAAACAATGTGTAGTTGACCGTTTAGTAACTGGCTTGATTTACTGGTGCATAAACTGAAGGGATGTAATGATTATTGCGATATGTAGTCCACGATATGATATTTATTGCGATATTTAAAAAGAAAAAATAGACACATTAAAAATTGGGAAAATATTTTAAATTTTTTAAAGTTAATTTATTCTATCTAATGCACTTTGAGAGTTTAAAATTAAGTTTTCTTAGTTAAGAAACATGGGTTGGAGCTCCTAAGTCAGAAAAAAGTCAGTGAATTGACTTGTAACTGAAATTTAAAGGGGACTCAACCCTCTTTTAATTTGTGTTATACCTTCTCAGTCTAAATTACCATTCACACTGGTGTTTAACTTGGCACAGTTGTGAATAGCCGTACACATGAGCGTGGGCATACATTAGATCTGGTTTTGTCGTATGGTTTACCTGTTTGTAAAATTGAGGTATTTGATGCTACCTTCTCTGACCACATGCCTGTTTTATTTTAAATGTATCTTTCTTGTAATCCTAAACCAAATGTCCCAGCTTGTCGTTGCCATATGTTTAGTTCAGGGGTTGCGAATGTCGGTCCTGGAGAGCCGCAGCCCTGCAGAGTTTTGCTTCAACCCGTATCAAACACACCTGAACAAGCTAATCAAGGTCTGAAGGGTTACTGGGAAGCTACAAGCAGGTGAGTTTTAGGCCCCGTCCTCACGAAGACGGGTTTCTCTGTATACGCATAATTTTTTTAGAAGCCAATCCTAGCCCCATCATCTCTGCTGAGGAGGCTGGTTCTAGTTCCTCCGTCCCAGCTTTGAAGGTTGCCTTAGAAGTCTCCATGTGACATTAGGTCAACTGCAATTTAGCCGGCACTCCTGACATTAGCAAGCCAGCCAGTTCTCCAGACATTCTCAGTTTTGCCAGCTCTCCAGACACTCTCAGTTATGTCGGTTCTCCAGATGCTTTCAGTTCTGTTGTTCCTCCAGATACAACCATCTCAGGCAAACCGGATGCCTACCAGACAGCCAGTACTCAAGATGTTCCCTGTTCTGCTGACATTCCAGATGGCACTCTAGATAATCTCGGCACTCCACAAGTTCTGCCTGACCCTCTCTGCCTGCCTGGACCTCTTGAGATCACTTCAGCTACTTGTTCCATCCTATTGGCCATCTAATCTGTGGGATATACCCTGGCTACCTGAATTGAACTGTCACTTGCACTCTGCATGATCTATTCACTCTCTCACTCACCTCCGCACTCCCTCACAAGATCATGCTCCCCAGATTACTGATGAAAATCACCCAAACTCAATCAATGATCATAGTACAAAAGCACAGCGGTTTCAGTCATTCTTTGTCTGGCTTTGAAGTTTATGGACCTCTTCTCCTGTGTTTTATTTACCTGTTAACTACCTTGTTTCTTGGCTTGTTAGAGTTTATACGATTTGTGCTTACCAGTTTGTTGGAAGAAAAGACTGTTTTCCTCCTCTGACACTTGAATAAGAGTGATACTCACCTGAGCTTGAGTTTATCTCTCTCTCTCTCTCACACACATTTTAAATTCTTGTAATGCCTTGTAGAGCAGGACACACACAAAATAATTTCAAGACAGCCACATTCCTTAGTAGGAGTTAAGACTCCCCCTCCCAGTATCTGCATTTGACTGGCTGGCCGATTTCCTGCCCTAAATCTCCTTATCTCAGGAGACCTCTAAAAAACAGGATAAATTTGAGGGAACATCTGGATGTATTCCAGAACAGGACTTTACTGTGGCTTTCTTATCACTTAAACATAATTCAACCAGAAACAGGACAAAGACCTCTGGATCTGGACACGACCTCCTGACTGCTTAACCCTCTGGTTGTGTTCGAAAATGACCGGACTCCAAACAACCACTTATAAATCTGTCATTATGCTATATTATCACTAAATATTGGATTCATTCTTTTTGTCAACTTGTTTTCTTTCATTTAGGACTGGTTTTGTGTTTCTATTTGCTTCTGATTAATCGTAAGCCTTATTTATCCGAAAGTAGGCACCTCATTTTTTGAGTGAAAAAAAAAAAAATTATGAATAATTTTCATAATATGAAATGAAAAATTATGAAAATTTGCACTGTTTCTCACACTAGTGTACTTTAATGTTTAATCAAGAAGTTTGCTTTTAAATGCTTTTATTTTGTACAAAATTGCACAAAGTAACACTTGTCAAAAATGGCCGGCCATTGAAAGTGAATGGGGAAGAATGAAAGAAACAACTAGTGTTCAGGAGCATGTTGTGCTTGCAAACAAAGACCTTGGACCTTTGCATGTGTGGATGCATTTATACTCAAGCTATCACACACACACATACACGCGCACGCGCACACACACACACACCCCTCCATCCATGCATACAAACTATTGTGAGTATTACACCTATTTCATCCTACCCTGAACTGCATGCAATATCCTTTTATGAATCTGATATAACTCTCTCTCTCTCTCTCACACATACACACACACACACATGCTCAGACTGCCTTGCCTTTAGCCTGCATTGACCTCAAAAATCATCTTTTCTTTCACCACATATTCTAGACTACGGAGCCCCTTAGAGCTCATGGTGGTGGAAAGATTTCGGGGTGGGGGGAAAAAATATTTTTCAAATCTTCCCCTCGCAAAACTTTGCGTTCTCTCGCAAAGATGTTTGCGTTCCCTCGCAAAACTTTGCGTTCTCTCGCAAAGATGTTTGCGTTCTCTCGCAAAGATGCTTGCGTTCCCTCGCAAAGATGCTTGCGTTCCCTCGCAAAACATTGCGTTCTCTCGCAAAGATGTTTGCGTTCTCTCGCAAAGATGCTTGCGTTCCCTCGCAAAACATTGCGTTCTCTCGCAAAGATGCTTGCGTTCTCTCGCAAAGATGCTTGCGTTCTCTCGCAAAGATGCTTGCGTTCTCTCGCAAAGATGCTTGCGTTCCGTCGCAAAACATTGCGTTCTCTCGCAAAGATGTTTGCGTTCCCTCGCAAAACATTGCAAAGATGTTTGCGTTCTCTCGCAAAGATGTTTGCGTTCTCTCGCAAAGATGCTTGCGTTCTCTCGCAAAGATGTTTGCGTTCTCTCGCAAAGATGCTTGCGTTCTCTCGCAAAGATGTTTGCGTTCTCTCGCAAAGATGCTTGCGTTCTCTCGCAAAGATGCTTGCGTTCTCTCGCAAAGATGTTTGCGTTCTCTCGCAAAGATGTTTGCGTTCTCTCGCAAAGATGTTTGCGTTCTCTCGCAAAGATGCTTGCGTTCTCTCGCAAAGATGCTTGCGTTCTCTCGCAAAGATGCTTGCGTTCTCTCGCAAAGATGCTTGCGTTCCCTCGCAAAGACGCTTGCGTTCCCTCGCAAAGACGCTTGCGTTCCCTCGCAAAACATTGCGTTCTCTCGCAAAGATGCTTGCGTTCTCTCGCAAAGATGCTTGCGTTCTCTCGCAAAGATGCTTGCGTTCTCTTGCAAAGATGTTTGCGTTCTCTCGCAAAGATGTACGCAAAGTTTTGCGAGGGAACGCAAAAGATTTGAAAAATATTTTTTCCTCCCACCCCGATTTTTTTTCACCCACCCCGAAATCTTTCCACCACCATGAGCTCTAAGCAGCTCCGTACTAGACAAAACATTATGACAATATGTTTAGAGGCTTTCGTGTTCTCTCAGAGTAAATGAAAGTTTGCAATTAAATGCTAGAGCATACAAATGCCTCACAGTGCCTTGCTTGTCATTTACACGAGGAAAAGACAACTGAAGAATTTTACAGTGACGATGCATTGCAAGATATATTGGAAGATAAAAATATCACTGGACAAGCTGAAAACCTTGCAACAACTGAAAAGAAGCAATCTTCTGATTTTGAGGACCCAGCTGAAGTTGATGTAACGTTCTGGTCGAAGGATGGAAAAAAAAAAAAGATTATTTTGAAGTCAATGCAGGCCAAAGACAAGGCAGTTTGAGCATTTGTGTGCATTGTGTGTGTGTGTGTGAGAGAGAGAGAGAGAGAGAGAGTTATAATATGAGATTCATAAAAGCATATTGCATACAGTTCAGGGTAGGATGAAATAGGTGTAATACAATAGTTTGTATGCATAGATGTGTGTGTGTGTGTGTGTGTGTGATAGCGTGAGTATACATGCACGCACTGGTCCAAGGCATTTATGTTTGCAAGCACAACATGCTCCTGAACACTAGTTGTTTCTTTCATTCTTCCCCATTCACTTTCAATGGCCAGCCATTTTTGACAAGTGTTACTTTGTGCAATTTTGTACAAAATAAAAGCATTTAAAAGCAAACTTCTTGATTAAACATTAAAGTACACTAGTGTGAGAAACAGTGCAAATTTTTAGAATTTTTTTCTCTCATATTATGAAAATTATTCATAAATTATTTTTTCACTCAAAAAATGAGGTACCTACTTTCGGATAAATGAGGCTTACGATTAATCAGAAGCAAATAGAAACACAAAACCAATCCTAAATGAAAGAAAACAAGTTGACAAAAAGATTGAATCCAATATTTGGTGATAATATAGCATAATGACAGATTTATAAGCAATTGTTTGGAGTCCGGTCATTTTTGACCGGGAACACCACGAGTGTGACTTTTTGCAATTTTGTACAAAATAAAAACATTTAAAAGCAAACTTCCTGATTAAACATTAAAGTACACTAGTGTGAGAAACAGTGCAAATTTTCATAATTTTTCATTTCATATTATGAAAATTATTCATAAAAAATGCTTTTTTCACTCAAATAATGAGGTACCTACTTTCGGATAAATGAGGCTTACGATTAATCAGAAGCAAATAGAAACACAAAACCAGTCCTAAATGAAAGAAAACAAGTTGACAAAAAGATTGAATCCAATATTTGGTGATAATATAGCATAATGACAGATTTATAAGCAATTGTTTGGAGTCCGGTCATTTTTGACCGGGAACACCACGAGTGTGACTTTTTGCAATTTTGTACAAAATAAAAGCATTTAAAAGCAAACTTCCTGATTAAACATTGAAGTACACTAGTGTGAGAAACAGTGCAAATGTTTATAATTTTTTCTCTCATATTATGAAAATTATTCATAAAAAATGCTTTTTTCACTCAAACAATGAGGTACCTACTCTCAGATAAATGAGGCTTACGATTAATCAGAAGCAAATAGAAACACAAAACCAGTCCTAAATGAAAGAAAACAAGTTGACAAAAAGATTGAATCCAATATTTGGTGATAATATAGCATAATGACAGATTTATAAGCAGTTGTTTGGAGTCCGGTCATTTTTGACCGGGACCACAAAAGGCGTGACCGGAGTCCGAACACAACCAGAGGGTTAACATGTAATTCAATGATTTTATCAAGCAGGAGAGACGTTTTTATGATGAGACTGGGTGTTGAACTCTCACAGATACACACCGACCGGAGTGACATTCCCATGACCTCCCGTTTCTCCCCAACAGAGAAACGCACCTTTTCTTCTTATTGGCAGAACAAAGAAAATTGGACCTTTATGGGTGTTCCGAAAGACAAATAATAATTGTTGCTGCTACCAAAAGCCACATATATATATATATATATATATATATATATATATATATATATATATATATATATATATATATATATATATAGACAATATATATTGAGGTTGTGTGTTTATTTTATGTCTTTCATATGCTTGGTGTGATTATTTAGAGGATAGGATGTTAATCGACGCATTAACCCATGTAGTATATAAAATTAAGGTATGTACTTTGTGTATGCCAAATACCTGTTGTTTGATTTTGAAAGAAAGCTAGTTGTGTCAGCAATAATTTGGTGTGGATGAAAGTTGACTGTTCTCATCATAATACATGATTACAACACGAATAGAAATCTGTTAGGCTGTTCTTCATGTGACAAAACAACTGATCAGATAATGTATCCACGGGATGACGCCGTGCGGGGTGGACAATCTGATTGTATAGGCACAATCTGATTGGAAGAAGCCTCCCGTGGGTGGATCCCAAATTGGCCCGTTTAAATGGTCACAGAAGCTTTGCTTGCGGCTTGCTCGCGCGCTGACCTGCTTGAATCTTCGGCTCCTCATCTGATCGTGCTGTTAAGTGCTATCAGCCATATACCATCTGGCAAGGATCCACACATGCCTTCAAAAGTGCTGACCAAAGAAACTTTAACACCTGAAGCCGAAAGAACTCTAAACAGACTTCCTAAGAGCGTCATCACGTCACAGAGAAACCAACCAATTGCAAGAGGGCATCCCCAGTGACCTCACGCAACGACGACTTCAGCAGCCAATCTGCACCCAGGATTCCCTCAACCAGGAAAGGAACAGAAACAACTCAGAGCAAGTAATCAAATAATTCTCCATAATTCTGCTAGAAATTCAAAATTCAAATTCAAATTTTATTTGTCGCATACATATACATACGTAGTACGACATGTAGTGAAATGTATTGTACGACTGTCCAACAAATTGTCCAACAAAATTAAGAAAAACCTCAAGTTTACAAAAATACAAATAGAAAAAGTACAGTAAACATATATACAGAAATAAACTAGCAATAAAATAAAATAACAAATAGATATGAGAATAAAAATAGATATGAGGAATAAAAAATAGAATATGATTCTATATAGATTCTATAAAAAGTAAAGTGTATGTCAGTGATAAAGTGTCCGTGTGCTGTGCTGTGCAGTGCAGTAAAGTGTATAAGTGAGTAAAAGGATACTAAAGACAAAGACAAATGGTATGTAAGTTCCACTCATTTATCCTTACGTAACCTTCTACAAATTAGTGCAGATTGTACTTGAAAAATGTGCAAAGTGGAAGTGTGGGGTGATGTGATTATAGTGGAGAGTGGTTAAGACTCCGAATGGCCTGCGGGAAGAAGCTCCTCCTCATTCTCTCTGTGTTCGCCTTCATGGAGCGGAAGCGTCTCCCTGACCGCAGCAGAGAAAAGAGTCCATTGTTGGGATGGCTGAGGTCCTTCACTATCTTCCTGGCCCTGGTCAGGCACCGCTTGCTGTAGATCTCCTGCAGGTTAGGGAGCTCGGTGTGAATGGTACGTTCCGCTGAACGCACCACCCTCTGGAGGGCTCGTCTGTCCTGCATAGTGCAGTTCCCGAACCAGGAAGTGATGCTGCCCGTCAGGACGCTCTCGATGGTGCAGGTGTAAAAAGTCTTAAGCACCCGAGAGGGAAGTCTAAAGTCCTTTAAGCGTCTCAGATGGTACAGACGCTGCCTGGCCTTCTTCACCAGGGTGCTGGTATGACAGGACCAAGTCAAGTCCTGCGTGATGTGAACACCCAGGTATCTGAAGCTGTCCACTCTCTCCACTGGAGTCCCGCTGATCGTGATCGGCTGGTATGACCGCTCCTGCTTCGTACTGAAAGTGGTTGAAGTAATTTTAAGAATAAAGACAAGTTCTCTGCTTGAAACTCCCTCAGGGAAGGTTTTAGCACCTAGCAAAAGTTTAAGCTTTAAGCTGCTAGTTTAAGCTTTCTTCAAGTTCATTGCCTGCAATGTGTGTGTTTGTGTGTGTACGTTTTGTGTTATTTTAGCTTAGTAGTATTCTAGAGTAGCAAATAAAATTTGCTTTATAAAGAAATCTTTTGTCTGGTGCTATGTGATTTTCAAGTCTGAAACTATTTGCCAAAGATTTGCGTTACCTATGCTAAAAATTACCTATGATAAAAGTTACCTATGCTCAAAATGACCTAATCAATTCTGTATTACTGTGGCCACGGGAATATAACTGGATTGTTAAGAGATACTGGTTTTAATGCTTGCTGGACAAGTCGTTAATGAGGTATCGTTAATAAGGTATAAGTTGGACGTTTTGATTAATATCCATTAATCATACGAATATGAAATCGATACGACTCGATTTCCAGAAACTAAAATTAAATTAATAGTTCTAAAATTACTACATTCTATTACATATTTTTAATGAGAATAGTAAGACAAATATTTGGCAGGAATTGGGTTACCATGGTAAAGGGATTTTTAAGGCTAAATGGAACCTATAAACCATTCATAGCCATAAATAGAAATATGTACATACAAATAATTACACTGAAGCATGTGCAATACCTTGTGTAATTCATTTGTTTGCATCAGCGCACAATACTGCACTTGGGCTTTTGAGTGCTGAAACAAACAAATAGCTGAATTAGGTCTTGTGCCCCAGCTCACACCCATCTTTATTAAATAGTATGTGAAATTATTAGTTGCTTGTTTTGTATTGAATTAAGTACTGTCTGGGACAAAGCTTGTGAATCATTTAGAACTAAATTAAACATTTCAACTTTATTGCAAGTTTAAGAAAGAAACCCTTCTAAAATCTGTTGGAATGTTCTCAAATAAAAACACCTCATGGTGATCAAAAATATATTCACAAGGTTGATTCATTTTATATCACTGACAAAACATAATCCCATACAAAAACAATGATCCCAACATAATATACCAGTGTGTCAAAAATATATCACGCAGCCTTAGACTTGTTGTCAACTGCATAGATGTGATCTGTAGCATATCAGAGCGAATCAGACAATTTAAGATTCTATCAGAACATCGAAACATGAGGAGCCGGAATTCCACAAAGAGGCCCGAGACAACAGGATGTTCGTCATAAATCTGTCCACGATACGATCTAATCACTCATTGTGTATGTCTTTTTAATAACTATTGAACAGTTTAAGGGTTTATATTCATGTTTGGTATATATGAGCATGCAAATTCTCGCTTGAAATATTTCTTCCAATCAATTCTTTGTCAAATGTATCATGTTCTGGTTATAGAAATCATGTCCAAAATTATACTCCGCAAGAGCGGGAAATTTTGGACCATGTGACTAAGATAAGGTCTCTGTTAGGTATGTAACCCTCGTTCCCTGAAGAAGGGAACGGAGACGTCACGTCGGTGACTGACGAATTGGGATCTCGCTTAGAGAGACCAATCCCCTACGAGAGTATCTAAACAAGCCAATGGATATTGGCATGCGATTATTGCATCCAGCTGCCGCTAATCACAGCGTGAGTATAAGTAGGCAGCGGGTGCAGCGCATATTCAGGTTTTCACTGAGGAGCCGAGCCGGTGACCCGGCCGCTCAGCGGTGGTACAGCAGCCGTGGCGACGGGACGTGACGTCTCCGTTCCCTTCTTCAGGGAACGAGGGTTACATACGTAACCGAGACGTTCCCTATCAGTCGGTCACTCCGAGTCACGTCGGTGACCGACGAATTGGGATCCCTACCAAAGGGCCACGGGTACTGCCCCTTCCAGTGTCCTGTGGAAGCCTCCTGAGCCCCTATTTTTTGGCGCAGGTCAGGGCTACCACAGAAGACCAACTACTGTTGCCATGGCATTACCCACTCAGTAAGACTGGATAACACTGGGAAAACGTACCTGTTCCAGTTGGAACTGGACGCTACGGAAGCTCGCCCTTCCCGCAGGAGGTTCGGAGCAATTACGCATATGATCAACCTTAGGCGCATATGGAGAATTAGAGGAAATTGTACCTCATGGAGATTGGCAGAAGACCTGCCGGGGAAACACGGGCTCTCAGGCTATACCGTGAACTATACACATATGGGGTCCAAAAGGCCTTTCATATGGAACCCAGCCCTCTACCGGTTCTCACGGATTCAACGAGTGAGGGCCTAGTGTCAGATGCCCCGTCACATCTGACTGCCGAGGGGACGGAGGAACTCGACAGGGTCTACAGTACGGACTCTCTGGAGCAATTTTAGCAAGCCGACCCGAAAACGGAGCCTCTCAGTGCTTCTACCCGTTTGAGGTGAGAACACAGGAGGAAACCGGTTCCACACGAAGGCTATAGAACCTAGCGAACGTGTTAGGTGTCGCCCAGCCCGCAGCTCTACAATATCTGCCAGCGAGGTGCCACGAGCCAACGCCCAGGAGGATGCAACAGCTCTAGTAGAGTGAGCTCTCAACCTGAACGGGCAGGGCACACCCTGTACCTGATAAGCCAGGGTGATGGCATCCACTATCCAGTGGGCCATCCTCTGCTTGGAGACGGCCTTCCCCTTCTGCCGGCCTCCGTGACAAACAAAGAGCTGGTCTGAGGTCCTGAAGCTTTGTGTCCTGTCAACGTAGCATCTCAAGGCCCGGACGGGACAAAGCAAAGCAAGGCTGGGTCTGCCTCCTCCGAGGGCAGCGCTTGCAGGCTCACCACCTGGTCCCTGAAGGGAGTAGTGGGAAACTTGGGCACATAGCTAGGCCGGGGCCTTAGGATTACCTGGTAGTCAGCCGGCCCAAACTCTAGGCACGAATCGTCGACCGAAAATGCGTGCAGGTCCCCTACCCTCTTGATGGAGGACAATGCAAGCAGGAGCAGAGTCTTCAATGAAAGAAACTGCAGCTCAACTGACTGCAAAGGCTCGAATGGGGCCTGCTGTAGTGCTTAGAGCACTAGAGACAGGTCCCAAGAGGGTATAGAGGGGGGCTGTGGGGGATTTAACCTTCTTGCCCCCCTAAGGAACCTGATGAGCAAGTCATGCTTACCCACCGACTTCCCTTCCACGGGGTCGTGATTGGCAGCAATCGCAGCCGCATAGACTTTAAGGGTGGAGGGAGACAGCCTTCACTCCAACCCCTGCTGCAAAAAGGAAAGCACGACCCTAATCGGCACTTCCCGGGGGTCTTCTCGGTGAGAAAAACACCACTCGACGAACAGGTTCCATTCCAAGGCATAAGCCTGTCTCGTGGACGGCGCTCTAGCCGAAGCGATGGTGTCAACTACCCCTTGGGGTAGGTCACCTAGAACCTCCGCGTCCCGCTCCAGGGACCAGACATGAAGTTTCCAGCTTCTTAGGTCTGGACGCGGGTGCCATAAGGTGCCCTGTCTCTGAGTCAGTAGATCCTTCCTCAGAGGAATCTGCCAAGGAGGGGCTGTCACGAGGAGCATCAGTTCTGAGAACCAAGTCCGAGTGGGCCAGTACGGCGCCACGAGCAGGACCCGCTGCTCGTCCTCCCTGATCTTGCATAGTATCTGTTTTTGCGAGAAGGCTCGCTGGGGGAGACGCATACTTGCGAAGGCCCCGCGGCCAGCTGAGCTGGACCGTCTGGGGATGGAGTCTCCATTCTCCGGGGAGCGCAGCTCGTGACAGCTCGTCGGCTGTCCGGTTGAGCAAGCCCGGAATATGAATGGCACGAAGCGACCTCAGATGCTTCTGACTCCAGAGGACGAGGTGGCGGGCGAGTTGCGACATGCGACGGGAGCGTAGACCACCGTGTCGATTGATGTACACAACGGTCGCAGTGTTGTGCATGCGGACGAGTACGTGCTTGCCTCGTGAGCGCCTTCTGAGACGGATGAAGGCCAGACGTACTGCTAGCAACTCTAGGCAATTGATGTGCCAGTGCAGTAGGAGGCCCGTCCAAACCCCCGACACTGCAAGCCCGTTGAACGTGGCGCCCCAGCCGGTGGTGGAGGCATCTGTGTAAATCACAGCAAGCCTGGAGACCTGTTCCAGGGGCACTCCTGCCCGCAGAAACGAGAGGTCTGACCACGGGGTGAGGGTTTGGCGGCAGGCCGGTGTAACTTGGACCCGGTGAGTGCCGCGCTGCCATGCCCACCTCAGGACTTGGCCATGGAGCCAGTGTTGAAGGGGTCTCATATGAAGCAGCCCCAGCGGCGTGACTGCCGCTGGAGCTGCCATATGCCCCAGGAGCCGCTGAAATTGTTTCAGTGGGACCGCTGACCTGCTCTTGAACCTATTCAGGCAGTTCAACACCGACAGAGCACGTTCCTGCGTGAGGCGTGCTGTCTGGCTGACCAAATCCAACTCCATGCCGAGAAAAGAGAACCTCTGCGTCGAGGAGAGTTTGCTCTTTTCCCAGTTGACCTGAAGGCCCAACTGGCTGAGGTGTGACACCAAATCCCTGTGTTCGCACAACTGGTCCTGAGACTGAGCCAGTATGGGCCAGTCGTTGAGGTAGTTGAAAATGCGAACGCCCTGTTCTCTCATGGGAACAAGGGCTGCCTCCGCAACTTTCGTGAAGACACGGGGTAACAGGGACAGCCCGAAGGGCAGGACCTTGTACTGATATGCCCGTCCTTCGACCCACAGGAATGGCCTGTGACGCGGAAGGAATCGACACATGGAAGTACACGTCCTTCAGGTCGACCGCTGCAAACCAATCTCAGGGACGGATGCACCCAAAGATGCGTTTCTGCGTGAGTGTCTTGAACGAAAGCCTGTGAAGGGCCCAGTTCCAGACACGCAGATCCAAGATTGGTCGTAACCCACCGCTTTCTTGGGTACAATGAAGTAAGGGTTGCAAGCCCTGTCTTCATATCGGCTGGAGGGACCGGCTCCATCGCGTCCTCCGCCAGTAGGACAGCGATCTCTCCACACGAGACATGAGCATCAGCTGCCTTCACTGCTGTGAGGTGGATGCCCCTGAACTTGGGAGGAAACTGAGCCGCATAGCCGAGTCAGATGGTCCACTGGAGGCAGCAAGACGGGCTGGGTAGACGCAGGCACCCAAACACCGTACAAGCGGACCAGCGGGACCACCGACGTACCCGCGGTGGGGCAGCGAGGTGGAACACAGGAACACGGCCCGTGGCGGCCCAAGGGGTCCGAGTGTGCGGTGCGCGCTTACCTGGTTCCGAGGTTTGGCAGAGGGTGCGTGAGTAGGGCCTTTGATGACGCTCTCGAACCACCCACTGCTGCCAGCTGGCGAAGAGGAGGATGAGCGCGGTCCGGAGTTGGTCCGTCCGTGACTCTCCATGCCCTCTTGGGACCCAGAGGCAGAGACAACCGCTTCTTGTCGAGATTTTTGAAATAGAAGAATCTCCACCCGGCCCTCCTCCGGGGGAGGGGGAGGCGCATCCGCCACCTCCCAAAGCAGTCCTCTCTCTCTCTCTGGGTCGCCCGTCTTGTGCCTCTTGCTCTTCCGCTCACCGCCAGGTTTGACGGGGGCCAGGACGGGCGGGGCGGCCTGCCTACGCCCAGCTCAACGGCACCGCTTCTGGAAGCTGCTGCGGATGCGGTGCGGGAGCAGGGACGGACGCAGGGGCCGCCCTCGGTGACAAGCAGGTTGGGGCGCTGCAGCCGGCGGACGGGTGGAGGCAGCAGCTGCCCGCCGGGGCAGGAGGTGTTGGATCGCCTCAGCGCAAGCTACCCCGAGAAACCAGTCGTCCAACCTCGAGGGCTCGGGACACGGTGGGATCTCCACTCGAGCCCTACCCTCTCAGTGGCCCGGAAAAGCATAGCCGTGATTTCTAGAGCCGGAGCAGCAGCAGCCCAATCTTCTTGCCCAGAAATCTCCAGCTCACCCTCCGATGCAGCAGTCGACGTCTGGTCATCGGGAGGAGCGCCAGGGTAACTGCTGGTGCTCCCCTTGTAGAGGGCCCAGCACATTCCACTGACAGCTCAACTGGTTTTGGAGCGCAAGAGGGGCGATGGTCCCTCGAGAGGGTTTGTTCCCTGGAGGGTTTGCCACCATGCCACCGCCTGAAATGGTCCCCGTCTGTCTGCAGCCAGAACGAGAGCCAAATCAAGGCAGAGGCAACAGAGCTCCGTCCCTTTGTCGAGGTATCAGAGCCTGGCCCGCAACTCCAAGATGATCATCATCCCACCATGAGAAGATGCCTCATCCACGAGCGCCACCTCAGCATGCTTACTGCCCAGGCATGTGAGGTAGCGATCATGACCATCACCCGGCACCAGGTAACGACCGCATCCAGAAACGCACGGGTGACACGTTGTCTGAAGCAAGACCCAACTCGTCTTTACAAAGACGTAATGTCGAGTTTGCCAGATGCAACGTCGTCTTTAAAAAGACGCACCCGTGAATGCTCTTTTAGAGAAATCACTCTTTCAGTGTGCTGAAGCGCACAGGGGAGATGGCTGTTTGCAACACAATCAGTGGGTAGTGCAACCTGATGTGTGCAATCCACTCGACACAGGAAGAACCACCGCCGCTGACGCGCCGTACCACCAGCACAAGAATGCCTCGAAGAGCGCACTGACTTGCAGACACTGTAGGATGGTCAGGAGCAGAACGATGAACGCTCGGCTCCGAAGCGAAAAGCTGAATATGCGCTGCACCCGCTGCCTACTTATACTCACGCTGTGATTAGCGGCAGCTGGATGCAATAATCGCATGCCAATATCCATTGGCTTGTTTAGATACTCTCGTAGGGGATTGGTCTCTCTAAGCGAGATCCCAATTCGTCGGTCACCGACGTGACTCGGAGTGACCGACTGATAGGGAACATGTTGATTTATGGATTGGGAGGAAAAACAGATCAACACCAGAGCTAAGACAATATCTAATTGGTCAACACACCATTTTGGAATGTGTCCAAAAGCCCAGTTAAAAACTCAGGACACCATCAAACCATACGTTTTTGTGTTTTGTCTTTTCTTGCCTTTTGCCACCACATTTTGATGCTGCCTTTTTAGCACTCTTTGAGCATGCTCTGGCTTACATGCCAGCTGCTATTTAGCCACGATGAGAAGAAAACACATCTAGTCTCATTACATCCTTTTATTCTTTAACCTTAGTTTCTTTTCTTTCCGTTGAGTTTTGTGTTCTGAGTTAAGTTTTTGCCACCACGCCTGGTCTACGAGTTCAACTCGAGTCTGTGACTGCCTCAAAACTTCAACCAGCAACTGACTCTGAAACCATTCGTCAGCCAACGCCCAAGACTTCACTTCAACGACTACTGAACTTCCAGCCAATCAGCAACCTCGGGAAACCCCCTTATCTGCAAAGACGACAACAAAAGTGACTTCCCTTAAAATAAAGGCAACACAAGTACAAACTCCGGATTCTAGCTGAGCTGGTGCATTTAATATCAATTTTAGCCTCATTGAGAAACTCAATGTGAGGGTTAAATAAGTGTTTGATGGTTGTTCAGGTTTGATCTTTCCTCACTTTCTCTCTTTCTGCAACTTGTGTGAATGCGTGTGTTCATGTGTTAGATTAGTTTACATGTCTTAGATTTATCCAATAAAGTCTTATTTATATTGAAAAGAGAAGTATATTGTGTTTTGTGCTTACAAGTTAATGTCTTAAACTTTCACTATATTTTTTGATTTTAATATCCATTGCAGAGTTGATGTTGTTCAGTGAACCGACTCAGTGATCAGCCGTAAAACAGTGATTCTATCCAAATTCCCTATAAAATGATCCCGTTTGAGCTAAATTGACCTGTTTTCCTTACAGATCATTTAAGTCGTATGTCACCTCTCTTTATGGTTTCAGAATAAAGCCAGAAGATGCTATGGATTTTGGCGTTTCACTTCTCTTTTATGGCCTGTACTATGGTGTACTCGGTCGGGATTTTGCAGAGATGTGTGCTGATTTTATGGCATCTACAGTTGGGGTAAGAGCTTAAATCAATGGATAAACATTACATTTGCTTACCTATATGGATAAACATTACATTATATTACCTACATTTACGTATGTACTGTATACCTTTTTCCTATAACAAATGTGACCCTGGACCACAAAACCAGTCTTAAGCATAAATTTTTTGAAATTGAGATTTATACACTATCAAAATAAATAAGATGATGTATGGTTTGTTAGGATAGGACTATATTTGGCAGAGATACAACTATTTGAATATCTGGAATCTGAGGGTGCAAAAAAATATATATATATATTATATTAAATATATATAATATATATATATTGAGAAAAGCATCTTTAAAGTTGTCCAAATAAAGTCCCTAGCAATGCATATTAAAAAGTAAAACTTGCTTTTTCACTATTTCCCCGTCTAAATACTGTAAAGCTGATATAAGGCCACCCAGTTTTGTATCAAGCTGATGTAAAGCTGCTTTGACACAATTTGCATTGTTAAAAGCGCTATACAAATAATAGTGATTTGACTTGACTTGACTAGAAGCGCTCTTCATTAACTGTAAGCCTTTCTATTTGTCGTGGGAGTTTTGCTCGTTCATTCTTGTGATTATTTGCATTCCTCAGGAAGCGCACATGAGCTCAGCTTTACAGAAACTCGCTGATCAGATCAAAGAGACAGAGCAACAACACCCAGACTCTGTTTTAATCATTCTTGGGGACTTTAATAAAGCCAACTTTAATAAAGTTCTCCTGTGAACTGACAAAATCAAACAGCATGTTACCTGTCCCACCAGAGACACACAATAAAGAATGCATACCACTCTGTCCCATGGGCAGCTTTGGGGCTCGCTGGCCACTGCCTGGTTCACCTTATACTAACCTACAGGAAAAAACTTAAATCTGCTAAACGTGTAGTAAAGACTGTAAAGAGATTGACCAACGAAACAGAGTGGGTTTTACAAGCCTGTTTCGATTGCACTGATTGGAGCGTTTTTGATGCTGCTACCACCGATCTGGACAAGCTCACAGAGACTGTAACATTTCTCTATTAGTTTCTGTGAGGATATATGCATTCCTACCAGGACTTATTTAACATTCAACAATGATAAGCCATGGTTTACAGCAAAACTCAGACATCTTCGTCAGGCCAAAGAGGATGCCTACAGAAATGGGGACAGAGTCTTGTACAATCAGGCCAGGAACACACTGAATAAAAAGATTAGAGTGGCTAAAAGGACCTACGCTAAAAAGTTGGAAGATCAGTTCACTTCCAATGACTCAGCTTCAGTGTGGAAAGGTTTGAAAGCCATCACCAACTGCAAGACACCAGCACTGAGATGAATCAACAACTTGCTGAAGACCTGAATGAGTTTTATTGTAGATTTGCTCTCTGTCCCTAGCTCTATCTGTTAGTGGATCACCAGCTTTCTGACAGATAGGCAGCAGCTAGTGAGACTGGGGAAGTTCATGTCAAACTCCACCAACACTGGTGCCCCTCAGGGATATGTTCTCTCCCCACTGCTCTTATCCCTATACACCAACGACTGCACCTCTAAAGACCCCTCTGTCAAGCTCCTGAAGTTCGCAGACGACACTACAGTCATCGGTCTCATCCAGGACAGCGACGAGTCTGCTTACAGACAGGAGGTTGAGCAGCTGGCTGTCTGGTGCAGTCTTAAAACCTGGAGCTGAACACGCTCAAAACAGTGGAGATGATCATGGACCTCAGGAGAAACCCCCCTGCACTCTCCCCACTCACCATCATAGACAGCACTGTGGCTGCAGTGGAGACATTCACGTTCCTGGGATCTATCATCTCCCAGGACCTGAAGTGGGACACTCACATCGACTCCATTGTAAAAAAAGGCCCAACAAAGGTTGTACTTCCTTCACCAGCTGCCACAGGAGCTGCTGAAACAGTTCTACTCAGCCGTCATCGAGTCTGTTCTGTGCACATCAATAACTGTCTGGTTTGGCTCAGCTACAAAATCAGACATCTGCAGAGAACAGTTCGGACTGCTGATAGGATTATTGGTGCTCCCCTGCCCACTCTCCAAGAACTGTATACATCCAGAGTTAGGGAAAGGGCCAAGTCATCCCCTTTTTGAACTTTTGCCACCTGGCCAGCGCTACAGAGCCAGGACAGCCAGGCACAAGAACAGTTTCTTCCCCCAGGCAATCTACCTTATGAACAGTTAAATGTTCCCCACATTATGCAATAAAAATGTGCAATAACCTTATATTTACTTGTTACCACCTCCATCCTAGCACATCCCTGCATCTCATTCTATTCTATTCCATTCTATCATCTATAGCACAACTGTACATACAATTTATTTATTTTTCAATTTATTTTTCCATTTTTGTCTATTTATATTTACATATGTGTATTTTTTGCATGATTAGTAACGAATGCGGAGAGAAAACTAAACAAAACATTAATTAAAGCACAAAACGAGGATTTGTAAAGAAATTTGTTAAAGTCAGCGGAAGTGAGAAATGTTTATTACGTTTGAAATATGGATAAATATAGCCTAAATATAGCCTAGAAACTTTTAGTTTGATTTAGTTTTCTTGATTTGTAAAGTGATATTTTTCCTACTTGTTAAATCCCACGTTCTCTTTGGGATGTGTTCATGCTTTACTCTTGTTCTTCAGAGATCATTATAGGGACCAAAGATTGAGATTTTTTTTTTCTTTACAGAGCTATACTCCTATATTTACACATATATGTATTGCTACTCTCCTTAGACTTTCCATGCCTTCAGGTTTATTCTTGGCATCAAATCCAGGTCATTAGGTCCATGTAAGGTAATGTTATAATTGAAATGGCCTTCATAGCCCTATCAAAAGAAAACAGATTCTCAATCAGCTGAGACAACTCAAATGTCAGATAGCATTTCTTCAAGAAATGCATTTATCAGACAGAGAACACGAAAAATTAAAAAAATACTGGGCGGACAAGGCTTTTTATTCATCTCATAAATCAGGAAAGAGGAGAGGAGTCTGTATTCTAGTTCATAGAGGTCTGAATTTCACAACTACTACAGTTCATAAAGACACTGAAAATACTGATCTGTACTTATTTTATAGAAATCATCAATATATTTTATTATTGCATCTATTATAAGTTGCTTTGTCCGGACAACCTGATGTACAGATCTGTTGTTTCAGTATTACAGTGCATCTGGAATGCCCACTAAGCACCTGTCAGACAGCATCTGTGCCGTCTGTGGTCAGCCAATTCTTGTGGATGTGAGTGAAGAAGGAATCATAGAGAACACATACAGACTGTCCTGCAATCATGTGTATCCTTTACTGGCGTTTACATTTGTGTTCATTTGTCATATCTGCAAGCTCCAGAGTTTGGAAAATGCTTGATTTAACTTATGTTTTCAAGGTTTAAAATGTAATAGAATTTTTTATATTGTCCTTGAAAATGTTTGACATTGAAAGTAAAAACAGGTGCACTGGAGATGGTGGACCTGCCAATTATGGTGTTCTCTGTCAAATGCCAGTCAAGCTGTATGGTCCTGGGCTGTGAGCACTGGTCCCATTAGAGGACGTCGGACCCTAATGCCACCCTCATGGACTGCACACCAGGAGCCTGATCCAAATAATCTACATAATGTTTAGTGAACAACAGACCTTTATGTAAAGTGTATGCCACTATTGTTGTATTATGTTTCGTCCATCTCCTCATTATCTAAGCATATACAGGTGCACCTCAAAAAATTATAATATCATGAAAAAGGTCGGTATTTTTTGTCACTCGTTTCAGAAAGTGAAACTCATATATTATATAAATTCATTACACATAGAGTGAAATATTTCAAGCCTTTATTTCTTGACATTTTGATGATTATGGCTTACAGATAATGAAAACCCAAAATTCAGTGTCTCAGAAAATTTGAATATTACATAAGATCAATTAAAAAAAGGATATTTTAAACAGAAATGTCAGGCTTCTGAATAGTATGTTCATTTCTATGCACTCAATACTTGGTTGGGCCTCCTTTTGCATGAATTACTGCATCAATGCGGCGTGGCATGGAGGAAATCAGCCTGTGGCACTGCTCAGGTGTAATGGAAGCCCAGGTTGCTTTGATAGTGGCCTTCAGGTCATATGCATTGTTGGGTCTGGTGTCTCTCATCTTCCTCTTGACAATACTCCATAGATTCTCTATGGGGTTCAAGTCAGGCGAGTTTGCTGGCCAATCAAGCCCAGTAACACCATGGTCATTGAACCAGCTTTTTGTTCCTTTGGCAGTGTGGGCAGGTGCCAAGCCCTGCTGGAAAATAAAATCAGTATCTCCATAAAGCTTGTCAGCAGAAGGAAGCATGAAGTGCTCTAAAATTTCCTGGTAGATGGCTGCGTTGACTGTGGACTTCAGAAAACACAGTGGACCAACACCAGCAGATGACATGGCAGTCCAAATCATCACTGACTGTGAAAATTTCACACTGGACTTCAAGCAACATGGATTCTGCACCTCTCCACTCTTCCTCCAGACTCTGGGACCTTGATTTCCAAATTAAATGCAAAATTTACTTTCATCTGAAAAGAGGACTTTGGACCACTGAGCAACAGTCCAGTTCTTTTTCTCCACAGCCCAGGTAAGATGCTTCTGACGTTGTCTCTGTTTCAGAAGTGGCTTGGTAGCCCTTTTCCTGAAGACGTCTGAGCGTGGTGACTCTTGATGCACTGACTCCAGCTTCAGTCCACACCTTGTGAAGCTCTCCCAAGTGTTTGAATCAGCTTCGCTTGACAGTATTCTCAAGCTTGCAGTCAACCCTGTTGCTTGTGCACCTTTTCCTACCCAAATTCTTCCAGTCAACTTTGCATTTAATATGCTTTGATACAGCACTCTGTAAACAGCCACACCTTTCCAATGACCCTCTGTGACTTACCCTCTTTGTGGAGGGCATCAATGTTCGTCTTCTGGACCATTGCCAAGTCAGCAGTTTTCCCCATTATTGTGGTTTCAAAGAACAAGAGATACCCGGAATTTATACTGTAGGGATGGTCATTAATTGAAACTCAAATGTAAATATTCTAATATTTGGAGATACTGATTTTTGACTTTCATGAGCTGTAAGCTCTAATCATCAAAATTAAAACAAAAAAAGTTTTGAAATGCTTTACATTACATGTAATGAATCTAAAATATATGAAAGTTTAACTTTTTGAAATGTTACAAGAAAAAATGAACTATTTCACGATATTCAAATGTTTTGAGATGTACCTGTATAAGACAATGAGTCACCAAATTTGAACTGATTATATATATATTCTATTTATATGCTTTTTGTTAAGGTTTTATTCATTTTCAAGTTTACATTGATATTAGTAAAATTACATGTAACAGTGTGACAACATTTCTACCTTTTTTAAACCACAGACAATAGAGTTGTCATCATCTGGCACGTACACTAGATGCACACATTTTGTTTCCTTAACCTATTTTTTCTCAGATTCCATGAGTTTTGCATACGTGGCTGGTGCATTGTGGGAAAGAAGCAGACATGTCCATACTGCAAAGAAAAAGTTGACCTTAAAAGGATGTTCAGTAACCCGTATCCTTTTTGACCTCCAAAACACTCAAATCAGTTCAATTCAACTTAAGCATATACATGTGTAACTCATCTCACACATAAATGCTTTTTACAATATTTGTATTCTTTGTAGAGTCTGTGCATTAAAAAAAAACCTTGAAGTCCTGTAATGCTTTAAGCAGAAAAAAAAAAACATTGGCTAAATTTTAGTTTTATTCCCCTGTTCAAGCTTAGTATTGTGTATGTTATGTCATACTTTCTCTAGATGTATCAGAGGAGCCAACAGTAGTAATGGTTTGGAATTCCCACTCTTTTCATAAGCTGGACCTGCCAGTAACAACTCCTTTTCCCTAAGTCATAGATTCAGCTGATTATAAAGTAGATTTAAAGGACAGATAGATATATAGATAGATATATAGTTAATTTTTTTAACCACTGAGAAATTTTAAAGGGATAGTTCACCCAAAAATAAAATTTGTCATTTACTCACCCTCATGTGAGCAGGGCCAGTTTCTTCACTGCCATTCATGAGAGTATCTAGACGCATACATGTGGTGCTGCTCACACAGGAGGACATTCTGACGTAGGACGTCCATCTCTCTTAGTTCATCGTCTTTATATTCTAATTCAAATAAGGCTGGGCAAAAAAAGTCATCCTCTGTCAAAATATTCAGACATGTTTACAAAGACTTTTTCTTCTGCTGTAAACAATGCGCATTGCATCCGGATTCTACGTCAGAACGCAGGCTCCTGCATCAGCAACACCATACGCATGCATCGCAGTACATGAATGGCAGCAGAGAATGACACTGAAGAGAAGTCAGGGTTTTTTTCTTTGTGCGCAAAAAGTATTCTTCTAGCTTCGTAACGTTACGGTTGAACCACTGATGTCACATGGACTATTTTAACAATGCCCTTCCTACCTTTTTGGGCCATAAAATGTTTCAGTTGCATTGCTGGCTATGCAGGGTCAGAAAGCTCTCGGATTTCATCAAAAATATCTTAATTTGTAAATAATGACAGAATTTTCATTTCTGGGTGAACTATCCCTTTAAGCTTAGTACATTGCATGACTCTCTGTCAAGATAATTGTCTTGGATAATGCCTTTTCACACTTATGCTCCAGTTTCTGTGAGAATGCCACTGATACCATACGCAAGGCATTCTTTATAAGCCTGTGCTATGCCACTTGCTTGTATGTTACACTTAATACACTTTATTTGCTGCTCTCTGGAATACTTGATACCAATCGTACTCGATTACTAACATAACCTCGGTTCCATGAGATACAGCAACGAATACTGCGTCGCTAGATTCTATGGGGAAAACTCCTTTTTCTCTGAAGACTGAAGACTTTACAATCACGCAGTGTAACTGCACGGCCATTGGTTCGTGCTCTAAATTGAAAACAAACCAATGTGGCATTGCAGGCCCAGGGAGGAGTATGCTAGCGCAATAGCGTCAACTAACCATTGAGAAATTCTCTGCTTTGTGACTGGAGACCCTTTGGTGAGGCCATCAAAGCATACGAAGAATTGTTCCGACTGCCTGAACGGGGTGGAATGCTCGATGTAAATTCTAAAGGAGCATGGAAAGCTGTTATAGCTGCCACATAGACCTTGAGCATGGAAGGGGATCCAACAACTCTTGTACGAAGGACAGTATCACTGCTATGTCACAGGAAGTTCAGTATTCGGGCATAGAGGCGTCTCGGAGACAGGGCTCTAGCCTGTGATATAGTATTCGGGACACTCTCAGGAAGATGTGCTGATTCCTGTTGTGATCCCAGAGGTGCAGAGCCCACAGCTTGGGCTGGGGGTGCCAAATGGTCCTGTTCACCTGAGACAGAAAGTCTTGCCTCAGGGGAATGGCCATGGGACTGCTATCAGCAGCTGAGACAGCCAAAAAAAATGAAACCCAAAGCTGGTTCCTCCAGAGTGGGGCCCTGTGTCTGTGTTCCCTGATTTTCCTGATTACACGAGGGATCAGAATGATCAGGGGAAAAGCATACAAGAGTACCTTGGGCCAATCGTGGGCCAATGTGTCCTTGCTCTTCGAAGCCCTTCTCTTCAGTGCCGTCAACTGAGGAGAGATAAATTTTTAGGCTCACCGGATGGTGGCATGGGATGAGCTGGTATCGGTGCTGGATGCTGGAGGTGGCTCGAAGAGCGCGTGGGAACAGCTGAGCAGCTTAGATGAGTCAGCTTGTCCGCAGCGAGGTGTGTCAACTGCGAGCGGCTTCAAGTCCCGTAGATCAACGAAGGGAAGATCGTCGTCGCTGAAGGAGAATTGATCTGAGATCCTATGGCGTAATGCCCGCTTATATAGGTCAGAAAGCCCCACCCATTTCATCGCCATAGGTTCGTGCAGCTTTGCTGCCGAGCCATTGGTTTGTTTTTAATTTACTGCACGAACCAATGGCTGTGCAGTTACACTGCGCGATTGAAAAGGCTTCAGCCCTCTGAGAAAAAGGAGTTTTCCCCATAGCAACTAGTGACGCAGTACGAGTGAAGTATCAAAAGGGAACTAAGGCTTTATCTGGGTTATCTTGTTTCACTTTTCTCCCTAATACTTTACCAGGGGTTAACAGTTAATCCTGCACAGTCAAATTCTGTGGGGGAAAATTTAGGTAAAAGTGGTGACTAGGGATGGGTACCGAAACTCGGTATTAAATCGGTCTCGGGGCTAAATTATGAAAGACCGGAGTATCGATAAGCTCTGACGTTATCGGTACTTCTGTCGGTATTGGAGAAATTAAGAAAACACACATACATTTATTGTTTCTCTCTCGCTCTCTCGCTCTCTCTCTCTCTCTCTCTATATATATATGTATGTCGCCAGCTGTTTTTATGTGCAATAATATGCAAACATTTGTCTATGATGCATTTTTGCTATGCGCAATTCAGAAGCCAGATCGCGCTCACGCGGATGAGCTTCAGCACACGCAACATGAAAGTCCTGTTTAATTATGATAGAGGAGAGAACCAACCATTCAAACATCTGCTCACACTTTAGGCCTGTGGCTGTTATATTAAGCTAAGTATTTTTTTTTTTTTTCGATTTTGGCTTCCAAGGATTATAGCCGCATTTCTTCTAGCACAACTCCCTTCCCTTCATAGCGGCGCGGATTCGTTCCTCCGAACCGAAACTTAACATCTGAATCAGCTCAATCAGTGATTGTTATAAAATGCCGTCTTTACTGTTGCTACATTGCAGGACATATTTGATAGTAAAACGTTGAAAGTACAATCTGCTGTTCCCCAGGCTGAAATGTGTGTGCGCGCGTGTGCCTGCGCGGCGGCGTGCTCCAAAACGGACAAGCAAAGTACACTTTGAGCTTCGGGCGCGTCGAAATAACACACAAAAATATGCTAAAAAATACACACACAATGTGTCAAAATGGCCGGTTATGAGAGTCTTCACTTTTATGTTTTAAGTGGACGAGAACAGTTGGGAGTAAATCCGATGCGTGTCAGTATATTGTCTTAAAGTGTCAGACTGGAGCTTGAGCTATCAATGTTAATCAAAGAACAAAACGCAAAGAGAAAATCACCCACAGCTCTTAATCTGAACAACGTTATAGCTTTAATAAATATAAATCTATCAGTACATACAGTGAAAACTATGCAGTGCTCATTTACATTTGATTACTTTTGTAACTATTACTTACCTGAACATTAATATTAGTAGACCTTCATGGAAAAATGAAAGCACTGTTTATTTCATTTCGTTTGTGTGTTTGTTTTATTGTATTTGTCAGTTTGTTTTACTTTGTTTCTTTGTTCATGTTGTTACTGTATCTTATCTTATGTATATAAAACACTAAAAATACCTGCACACTGGTGCATTTACAAATTGATGAAGTGCAGGCATTTTTAGTGTTTTATATACATAAGATAAGATACTGTAAGAATATGAACAAAGAAACAAAGTAAAACAAAAAGTACCGATAAGAATACCGTTAAAGTACCGGATCGATAAGCAGTATCGATAAGAGTAGTAATACCGTTAAAACCTTAACGATACCCATCCCTAGTGGTGACACTCACTGATTTGGATCACTTTTGGACATTTTCTATGGGTTTCTATGTGCTGACATATACTTAATTGATAAAGGAAAAATATTATTAATACAAACACTAACAAATACAAAACATGATTACTAAAGTGTTATAACCTGCATGTTTTCTTTTTCACATTGTAAAACAATCTTAGTTCAGTGTTTTTTTGTTTGTTTGTTTTTTAATAAATATAACTAATTTAGCACCTTAACTCAGTCCTTAGATGGGAGAGACCCCATGTCATGTACGGACAGTTACTGGACTGGCTGCGCTACCTTGTGGCCTGGCAGCCTATTATCATTGGACTGGTACAAGGCATCAATTACATTCTGGGTTTGGAGTAATAGCACCAGCATAAAGGACGGGAATGCTTGACTCGATCTGCGGCGAATACATCTTTGGTTTCACTGACACAGGGACACTTTTTCAATGACTGATGTTAATGTGTTTTGCTGTGTTAATATGTCTTCAAATGAAATTCTATGAGCAGTCTGATGTTGGATGTTTTCGTTGACATTTTTCTTGTCAGACATTTGTTTATGGACTATTTGAAGTTTGGACCTTGAGTTATATATACATCAGTAGCGTAATTTATAAATGTTGCATATTGAATGTCCAATATGGTCTTTGAAATTTGAGTGCACGATTTCCCAAATGCACATTTGGTTTTATAACAATTAAAAAATGGCATTAATGTGTTCTCCATGTGCAGCTACTGTGCACATGCACACTTTTATTAGTGTGAGCTAAGTAATGAAAGAAAAAAAAAAGAATGATTTTAAACTTTTCATTTCATATGCATTTAGAAAATTATTGAAGTAATAATGATCAACAACGTACACTTCACAATGCTTAGCATTATAGACAGACAGTATAATGACAGACACTGTCAGACTTGTTAGGTAGTCAAATGATCCTTCGCCCAGTTTCAGTAGGTCTGATAACACAGTACTATATAACCGCTGCTGCACACACAGATATGCTGTTGGTGGTGGTGTGTGCAGACAAGCACCGTAATGTCAACTCCTCCTGTTGTCTGAATTGCATAAATGTATTTATGCCTGAAACAAATTAACTCTTTTGTCAGTGGGAATGAATGAGAATAATATACTTCTGCAAATATGCAGTATCCTGTACAAGTTTGCTTCTCTAGCAAATGTATTTGGTTTTACAGATGTTTAGATAATTATTTTCTTCTAAGACAAGACAAGGAAACTGAGTAGGAGAATCAGTGTTGGGAAGGTTACTTTGGAAATGTAACAGGTTACAGAATACAAGTTACCCTGCTTAAAATGTAATAAGTAGTGTAACGTTTCAATTACTTTATTAAAGTAATGTAACTGATTACTTTTTGATTACTTTTCTAATTTCCTAATGTTTTCAACTGTTAATCACTTACAAACAAAGCAGACAGTGTTAACCTTACTGTAGTACTCAACACTGATTACTGTCAGACTTTTGAAATCCTTCATCACTTGAATTAAGATTAAAATATTTTAATTTTAAAGGAGACATTGGATGCCAAATATCTTAATTTGCATATAAATGTGTCTTGGCAGTGTGTGGACACAACCACCCTACAATGATAAATATTTTTAAATGATAAAAAGCCCTTTTTTTTAGTCCCCCAAAAACCTAAACAGTCTCAATTATCAAGCCATTTGGATTTTGGAGTGAATAACCAGTGCTCTCTTTCAACTTCAATACCATGACTGAGGTCAGACCCTTGAGCAAGAATCGAACCCCCAACTGCTGCGCAAATCATTTTGCTCCAGACTGTTTTCTGAATGAGGGACAATTCAAGGCAGGTTTTGTTAAAAAGTTAAAACTCAAGGATGGAGCAGTACCGTTGTTCATGATCCAGCTGCACCTCCAGAAGTAGTAAGTCTCACACTTTATATTTTTTATGATTATTTGCGAATAGCCTTTGCTCTTCCACAAAAGAGAGGGACGGGGTGAGCAGAGTTCATAAGCATGTAAAGAGATATGCAGCGAAACAAGTTGCTGTAAACAGAGCTGTTTTTGACAAGGTAAAAAGGGTGTTGTTTTTCATGACCACTGAGACCATTTCAAGAAGACCATCATACCAACTTGTGGAAAATGGGCATCCGATGTCCCCTTAGAAGCACAGCCACTCCAAAATCAGACTTACTTTAAAATCATTCTGAGGGTAAATACAGATTTAAAATCATAAGATATAGTTTAATAGCTATGATACTGTTTTTTAAATCAAATCTTTACATAGCTATGATGGGAAACACTGGAATCTAACATTGCCTCAGAAAAAAACTGTTAATCTTAAAAAAAGTAAAGCATATACATAAACCCATATAGGAAATATAAGAGTTATCGGATAAGCATGTTACAGTATAAACTTCTGAAACATTGGTGTTTCATATTTTAGAACAGTCACTGCAGTTTATGAAAGAAATCAATTAAATCTGTATGTGGGAGTGTGTGTGAAAAAAATTTAACCCCCTTTGTAATCTTTAACATTTTTATAAGTAACTGTAATTTAATTACACATTTAACTGTAACTACTTACAATTACTTTTATTTTGTAATTAAATTACGTAATTACGTTACATGTAACTAGTTACTCCCCAACACTGAGGAGAATGTAGTATGTTGGTACAGATGGCATTTACAGTCCATATTATTATGTAGCGTTGAACTTAGCAGTATAACATGGATGGGTTATTTTTGGGAGGTGACAGGGTGGAAAAACATGTTTGCACAATCTTCCTCAGACTGGGTTAGATAAAGGGAACTTGGCACATACATATGGCGCACATGTGTTTACCTCAAAATCTGTGCTGTACACTCTTTTAGGATAAAATCTACAGTTTTATACACGAGACCACTGATCTCTAGAAGGTTTTTTTTTCTAAAGAAAAAATTATGTATGTTAATACATTCTAATTAATGTATTTAATGTATTTAGTGTAAAAAAAAAAAAAAAAATCCATATTTAAAATCCGGGCTCCACTACTTCCAGGATGCTTAATTTCAGACATGCTAGTAATTTGAAGGACAAAGAAAGCCTTCATCTGTGTATGTGAATTTACTTAAATGGTTCTCCACAATTTTTGTTGTCAATTTTTTTTTATTATGTATTCCACTCTCTATTGTGAGCAGTCCCCAGTGACAACATAAGAGAAAGGTTCTATGAAAGACTTTATAAATATGGATAAATAATTACTTTTAGTGGTGTTTGCTCAGGCCAGCATCACTATCACTATTGCTCATACCAGGTTATAGATTTGAGAAAATCTTAACCCTAAATATATAGCCAAGCAATAAGGGTGTCCTATAACACCTTATAGTGACAGCAACACAACGCAATGCTCTAAAAACATTTAGAACGTTAACCATCATAAAGTAAGAACATGGCATTTGAATCATATTTGATGTTTTCGTGTTTCAGGTTTCTGTTTGACCTCTATGTTATTGAGTAAGTGGGAGTGCTGTATGCTTAGAGACAGGCTTTGCCATCACTTAAACTGCCATAAGTAATGTGTCACTCTCTAATATTACAACAAATAAGGGTGTGCGTAGTAACACAGGGTAACCGTAGGGAGTAAAACTGCGAGAACATTACATTTTCTAAATGTACATTACATTTACATTTAGTCATTTAGCAGACATTTTTATCCAAAGCGACTTACAAATGAGGACAATAGAAGCAATCAAAATCAACAAAAGAGCAATAATAAGCAAGTGTTATAACAAGTCTCAGTTATCCCAACACATTTCATGTAGAAAGGTTTTTTATATTATATTAGGATATATATAATATATACACACGTGGTCAGAATTGTTGGTACCCTTGGTAAATATGATCAAAGAAGGCTGTGAAAATAAATGTGCATTGTTAATCCTTTTGATCTTTTATTTTTAAAAATCACAAAAATCTAAGCTTTCATTGGAGAATAAGAATTTAAAATGGGGGGGCAATATCATTATGAAATAAATGTTTTTTTCTCAAATACATGGACACACTTACTGGTACCTCTAGAAATTCTTATAGGTAAAATTTTTGTGAAATATATTCCAATTCATATTCACAATTTTGAGCACACCAGCGTGATTATGAACATGAAATTATCCAGCCATGGCTTCCTGTTTCACAGAAATATAAATAGGAGGGAAAACAAAAGCCAAATTCCAAATGAATCAACCATCACTATGAGAAAAACCAAATAATATATTTCTGATGTGCAGGAAAAGATAATTGAGCTTCACAAATTAGAAAGTGGCTTTAAGAAAAGGACTAGAGCAGTGAAAATTCCCATTTCCACTATAAGGGCAATAATTAAGAAGTTTCAATCAACAGAAAATGTTATGAATCTACCTGGAAGAGGACATGTGTCTATATCGTCCTAATGCATGGTGAGAAGGAGAGTTTGAGTGGCCAAAGACACTTCAAGGATCACAGCTAGAGAATTGCTGAAAAAGGTTTAGTTTCGGGGTCAGAAAACCTTAAAAATAATTATCAAACAGCACCTACATCACCACATGAGGTTTGGGAGGGCTTCAAGAAAAAAATCAAGAAAAGAACATGCTTTCACCAAAAAACAATCTCCAGCATATTCAGTTGTCAGACATGACTGGAACTTCAAATGGGACTGGCTTCTATGGTCAGAAGTAACTAAAAAATTAGTTTTTAGCAGCAAACACTCAAGGTGGGTTTGGTGAACACAGGGATAAAAAATACTAATATTAATTAAAGATAATTTTACATAAAAGATGTTAACATTTAGTCCACAAGACAAACAAATAGCTAAAATTATTCAAATAACCCCCTTCAAAAGTTTGGGAACCCTTGGTTCTTAATGCATAGTACTTCCTTCTTGCATCAGTGAATGTTTGAACCTTTTTTAATAGTTGTGTTTGAGTCTCTCCATTGTCCACATTGTGAAAAGATGGGTCTCAAAATCAGTCACTGGTGGAAAGGGTTAAAATATGCAAAAGATGCTGGAGCTCTGAGCTCTGCTGACCCTGCCCCTCTCTTCCGTGGAGTGACGAGCAGACTGTAAACTTCAGCCACGAAACTGGCTAACTAGCACATTATTAGGAAAGGTGATTTACAAAGATTCATAAAAAACCCTTATACTGGGAGTTAATGAGACTGTTATATTCATTATTACATCCGATAACAAAGCACCTCAATTGCTTAATCGGAGACATCTTGTCTTCCCCTGCACCGGAGTCGACACAATGGAGGATTGATGACAGCTCGGGTCTAAGGAAGGCCTTCAAGCAGTCTGTGCAGAACTGAATCATTCTGACAGGAATTTCATAACAGCCTGATTTGAGAAAGGGGATTTTAAAATAGGGATTTAAAAAAAACCACTGGGTGGATTTTTATCATTACAGAATGGATGTGACCCCAAAGGATGACCCCTTTAAGAACCAAGGGTTCCCAAACTTTTGAAGGGGGTTATTTTAATAATTTCAGCATTTTTTTGTCTTGTGGACTAAATGTTAACATATTTTAGGTAAAATATCTTACTCAGGATAGTACTAAATAAAAAATAACATTACATTTTCATTACATTTCATGAGAAAGAAACAGCTTTAATGTATTTAAGGTTTACTCTTAAAACTGCATAAACCAACTTTCTCTCACTGAGAAAGGAGCTTTTCAGCATCTGTGCCCTTGCATTCTCTTCATTTGCTTAGTTGCACTAAACACAGCATTAGTGTTCTTAGAAGCTCTAAATAGTGATTTTGTGCATTGAAATTATAACATGACTTGCTCTGCAAAAAGCTCCAAAACGTGAAAATCTGTCTTCTGCATTGCAAATAACATATTTCATGAGAAAGAAACATCTTTCATATACTTAAGCTTTACTCTTAAAACTGCATAAACCAACTTTCTCTCACTGAGAAAGAAGCTTTTCAGCATGTGTGCCCTTGCATTCTCTTCATTTGCTTAGTTGCAATAAACACAGAATTAGTGTTCTTAGAAATTCTAAATAGGGATTTTGTGCATTGAAACTCTAACATGACTTGCTCTGCAAAAAGCTCCAAAACATGAAAATCTGTCTTCTGCATTGCAAATAACATTATATTTCATGAAAAAGAAACAACTTTCATTTACTTAAGCTTTACTCTTAAAACTTCATAAACCAACTTTCTCTCACTGAGAAAGAAGCTTTTCAGCATGTGTGCCCTTGCATTCTCTTCATTTGCTTAGTTGCAATAAACACAGAATTAGTGTTCTTAGAAATTCTAAATAGGGATTTTGTGCATTGAAACTCTAACATGACTTGTTCTGCAAAAAGCTCCAAAACATGAAAATCTGTCTTCTGCATTGCAAATAACATTACATTTCATGAGAAAGAAACATCTTTCATGTACTTAAGCTTTACTCTTAAAACTGCATAAATCAACTTTCGCTCACTTAGAAAGGAGCTTTTCAGCATCTCTGCTCTCGCATTCTCTTCATTTGCTTAGTTGCACTAAACACAGCATTAGTGTTCTTAGAAGCTTTAAACTAGTGATTTTCTGCATTGAAGCTCTAACATGACTTGTTCTGCAAAAAGCTCCAAAACATGAAAATCTGTCTTCTGCATTGCAAATAACATTACATTTCATGAGAAAGAAACAGCTTTAATGTATTTAAGGTTTACTCTTACAATTGCATAAATCAACTTTCTCTCACTGATCAAGAAGCTTTTCAGCATCTGTGCCCTCGCATTCTCTTCATTTGCTTAGTTGCAATAAACACAGAATTAGTGTTCTTAGAAATTCTAAATAGGGATTTTGTGCATTGAAACTCTAACATGACTTGCTCTGCAAAAAGCTCCAAAACATGAAAATCTGTCTTCTGCACTGCAAATAACATATTTCATGAGAAAGAAACATCTTTCATATACTTAAGCTTTACTCTTAAAACTTCATAAACCAACTTTCTCTCACTGAGAAAGAAGCTTTTCAGCATGTGTGCCCTTGCATTCTCTTCATTTGCTTAGTTGCAATAAACACAGAATTAGTGTTCTTAGAAATTCTAAATAGGGATTTTGTGCATTGAAACTCTAACATGACTTGCTCTGCAAAAAGCTCCAAAACATGAACATCTGTCTTCTGCATTGCAAATAACATTACATTTCATGAGAAAGAAACATCTTTCATGTACTTAAGCTTTACTCTTAAAACTGCATAAATCAACTTTCGCTCACTTAGAAAGGAGCTTTTCAGCATCTCAGCTCTCGCATTCTCTTCATTTGCTTAGTTGCACTAAACACAGCATTAGTGTTCTTGGAAACTTTAAACTAGTGATTTTCTGCATTGAAGCTTTAACATGACTTCCTCTGGAAAAAGCTTCAAAACATGAAAATCTGTCTTCTGCATTGCAAATAACATTACATTTCATGAGAAAGAAACATCTTTCATGTACTTAAGCTTTACTCTTAAAACTGCATAAATCAACTTTCGCTCACTTAGAAAGGAGCTTTTCAGCATCTCTGCTCTCGCATTCTCTTCATTTGCTTAGTTGCACTAAACACAGCATTAGTGTTCTTAAAGCTTTAAACTAGTGATTTTCTGCATTGAAACTCTAACATGACTTGTTCTGCAAAAAGCTCCAAAACATGAAAATCTGTCTTCTGCATTGCAAATAACATTACATTTCATGAGAAAGAAACAGCTTTAATGTATTTAAGGTTTACTCTTACAATTGCATAAACCAACTTTCTCTCACTGAGAAAGAAGCTTTTCTTTGCTTAGTTGCATTAAACACAGCATTACGGTTCTTGGAAACTTTAAACTAGTGATTTTCTGCATTGAATCTTTAAAATGACTTCCTCTGGAAAAAGCTTCCAAATATGAGCATCTGTCTTCTGCATTAAAAATAAAATTACATTTCATGAGAAAGAAACATCTTTCATGTACTTAAGCTTTACTCTTAAAACTGCATAAACCAACTTTCTCGTAGTGAGAAAGAAGCTTTTCAGCATGTGTTCCCTCGAATTCTCTTATATTTGCAATAAACACAGCATTAGTGTTCTTAGAAGCTCTAAATAGCGATTTTGTGCATTGAAGCTCTAACATGACTTGTTCTGCAAAAAGCTCCAAAACATGAAAATCTGTCTTCTGCATTGCAAATAACATTACATTTCATGAGAAAGAAACATCTTTCATGTATTTAAGCTTTACTCTTAGAACTGTATAAACCAACTTTCTCTTACTGAGAAAGAATATTTTCTTTGCTTAGTTGCATTAAACACAGCATTAGTGTTCTTGGAAAGTTTAAACTAGTGATTTTCTGCATTGAAACTTTAAAATGACTTCCTCTGCAAAAAGCTCCAAAGCATGAAAATCTGTCTTCTCTATTGCAAATAACATTACATTTCATGAGAAAGAACATGAAATGTAAATAACATTACATTTTATGAGAAAGAAACATCTTTCATGTATTTAAGCTTTACTCTTAGAACTGCATAAACCAACTTTCTCGTAGTGAGAAAGAAGCTTTTCAGCATGTGTTCCCCCGCATTCTCTTATATTTGCAATAAACACAGCATTAGTGTTCTTAGAAGCTTTAAACTAGTGATTTTCTGCATTGAAGCTCTAACATGACTTGTTCTGCAAAAAGGTCCAAAACATGAAAATCTGTCTTCTGCACTGCAAATAACATTACATTTCATGAGAAAGAACATGAAATGTAAATAACATTACATTTTATGAGAAAGAAACATCTTTCATGTATTTAAGCTTTACTCTTAGAACTGCATAAACCAACTTTCTCTTACTGAGAAAGAAGATTTTCTTTGCTTAGTTGCATTAAACACAGCATTAGTGTTCTTGGAAACTTTAAACTAGTGATTTTCTGCATTGAAACTTTAAAATGACTTCCTCTGGAAAAAGCTTCCAAACATGAACATCTGTCTTCTGCATTGCATATAACATTACATTTCATGAGAAAGAAACATCTTTCATGTACTTAAGCTTTACTCTTAAAACTGCATAAACCAACTTTCTCGTAGTGAGAAAGAAGCTTTTCAGCATGTGTTCCCTCGCATTCTCTTATATTTGCAATAAACACAGCATTAGTGTTCTTAGAAGCTCTAAATATCGATTTTGTGCATTGAAGCTCTAACATGACTTGCTCTGCAAAAAGCTCCAAAACATGAAAATCTGTCTTCTGCACTGCAAATAACATATTTCATGAGAAAGAAACATCTATCATATACTTAAGCTTTACTCTTAAAACTGCATAAACCAACATTCGCTCACTTAGAAAGGAGCTTTTCAGCATCTCTGCCCTCGCATTCTCTTCATTTGCTTAGTTGCACTAAACACAGCATTAGTGTTCTTAGAAGCTTTAAACTAGTGATTTTCTGCATTGAAACTCTAACATGACTTGTTCTGCAAAAAGCTCCAAAACATGAAAATCTGTCTTCTGCATTGCAAATAACATTACATTTCATGAGAAAGAAACAGCTTTAATGTATTTAAGGTTTACTCTTACAATTGCATAAACCAACTTTCTCTCACTGATCAAGAAGCTTTTCAGGATCTGTGCCCTCGCATTCGCTTCATTTGCTTAGTTGCACCAAACACAGCATTAGTGTTCTTAAAGCTTTAAACTAGTGATTTTCTGCATTGAAACTGTAACATGACTTGTTCTGCAAAAAGCTCCAAAACATGAAAATCTGTCTTCTGCATTGCAAATAACATTACATTTCATGAGAAAGAAACAGCTTTAATGTATTTAAGGTTTACTCTTACAATTGCATAAACCAACTTTCTCTCACTGAGAAAGAAGCTTTTCTTTGCTTAGTTGCATTAAACACAGCATTACGGTTCTTGGAAACTTTAAACTAGTGATTTTCTGCATTGAATCTTTAAAATGACTTCCTCTGGAAAAAGCTTCCAAATATGAACATCTGTCTTCTGCATTGCAAATAAAATTACATTTCATGAGAAAGAAACATCTTTCATGTACTTAAGCTTTACTCTTAAAACTGCATAAACCAACTTTCTCGTAGTGAGAAAGAAGCTTTTCAGCATGTGTTCCCTCGAATTCTCTTATATTTGCAATAAACACAGCATTAGTGTTCTTAGAAGCTCTAAATAGCGATTTTGTGCATTGAAGCTCTAACATGACTTGTTCTGCAAAAAGCTCCAAAACATGAAAATCTGTCTTCTGCATTGCAAATAACATTACATTTCATGAGAAAGAAACATCTTTCATGTATTTAAGCTTTACTCTTAGAACTGTATAAACCAACTTTCTCTTACTGAGAAAGAAGATTTTCTTTGCTTAGTTGCATTAAACACAGCATTAGTGTTCTTGGAAACTTTAAACTAGTGATTTTCTGCATTGAAACTTTAAAATGACTTCCTCTGGAAAAAGCTTCCAAACATGAACATCTGTCTTCTGCATTGCATATAACATTACATTTCATGAGAAAGAAACATCTTTCATGTACTTAAGCTTTACTCTTAAAACTGCATAAACCAACTTTCTCGTAGTGAGAAAGAAGCTTTTCAGCATGTGTTCCCTCGCATTCTCTTATATTTGCAATAAACACAGCATTAGTGTTCTTAGAAGCTCTAAATATCGATTTTGTGCATTGAAGCTCTAACATGACTTGCTCTGCAAAAAGCTCCAAAACATGAAAATCTGTCTTCTGCACTGCAAATAACATATTTCATGAGAAAGAAACATCTATCATATACTTAAGCTTTACTCTTAAAACTGCATAAACCAACATTCGCTCACTTAGAAAGGAGCTTTTCAGCATCTCTGCCCTCGCATTCTCTTCATTTTTTTAGTTGCACTAAACACAGCATTAGTGTTCTTAGAAGCTTTAAACTAGTGATTTTCTGCATTGAAACTCTAACATGACTTGTTCTGCAAAAAGCTCCAAAACATGAAAATCTGTCTTCTGCATTGCAAATAACATTACATTTCATGAGAAAGAAACAGCTTTAATGTATTTAAGGTTTACTCTTACAATTGCATAAACCAACTTTCTCTCACTGATCAAGAAGCTTTTCAGCATCTCTGCCCTCGCATTCTCTTCATTTGCTTAGTTGCACTAAACACAGCATTAGTGTTCTTATAAGCTTTAAACTAGTGATTTTCTGCATTGAAGCTCTAACATGACTTGTTCTGCAAAAAGCTCCAAAACATGAAAATCTGTCTTCTGCATTGCAAATAACATTACATTTCATGAGAAAGAAACAGCTTTAATGTATTTAAGGTTTACTCTTACAATTGCATAAACCAACTTTCTCTCACTGATCAAGAAGCTTTTCAGGATCTGTGCCCTCGCATTCTCTTCATTTGCTTAGTTGCACTAAACACAGCATTAGTGTTCTTAAAGCTTTAAACTAGTGATTTTCTGCATTGAAACTTTAAAATGACTTCCTCTGGAAAAAGCTTCCAAACATGAACATCTGTCTTCTGCATTGCATATAACATTACATTTCATGAGAAAGAAACATCTTTCATGTACTTAAGCTTTACTCTTAAAACTGCATAAACCAACTTTCTCGTAGTGAGAAAGAAGCTTTTCAGCATGTGTTCCCTCGCATTCTCTTATATTTGCAATAAACACAGCATTAGTGTTCTTAGAAGCTCTAAATATCGATTTTGTGCATTGAAGCTCTAACATGACTTGCTCTGCAAAAAGCTCCAAAACATGAAAATCTGTCTTCTGCACTGCAAATAACATATTTCATGAGAAAGAAACATCTATCATATACTTAAGCTTTACTCTTAAAACTGCATAAACCAACATTCGCTCACTTAGAAAGGAGCTTTTCAGCATCTCTGCCCTCGCATTCTCTTCATTTGCTTAGTTGCACTAAACACAGCATTAGTGTTCTTAGAAGCTTTAAACTAGTGATTTTCTGCATTGAAACTCTAACATGACTTGTTCTGCAAAAAGCTCCAAAACATGAAAATCTGTCTTCTGCATTGCAAATAACATTACATTTCATGAGAAAGAAACAGCTTTAATGTATTTAAGGTTTACTCTTACAATTGCATAAACCAACTTTCTCTCACTGATCAAGAAGCTTTTCAGGATCTGTGCCCTCGCATTCGCTTCATTTGCTTAGTTGCACCAAACACAGCATTAGTGTTCTTAAAGCTTTAAACTAGTGATTTTCTGCATTGAAACTGTAACATGACTTGTTCTGCAAAAAGCTCCAAAACATGAAAATCTGTCTTCTGCATTGCAAATAACATTACATTTCATGAGAAAGAAACAGCTTTAATGTATTTAAGGTTTACTCTTACAATTGCATAAACCAACTTTCTCTCACTGAGAAAGAAGCTTTTCTTTGCTTAGTTGCATTAAACACAGCATTACGGTTCTTGGAAACTTTAAACTAGTGATTTTCTGCATTGAATCTTTAAAATGACTTCCTCTGGAAAAAGCTTCCAAATATGAACATCTGTCTTCTGCATTGCAAATAAAATTACATTTCATGAGAAAGAAACATCTTTCATGTACTTAAGCTTTACTCTTAAAACTGCATAAACCAACTTTCTCGTAGTGAGAAAGAAGCTTTTCAGCATGTGTTCCCTCGAATTCTCTTATATTTGCAATAAACACAGCATTAGTGTTCTTAGAAGCTCTAAATAGCGATTTTGTGCATTGAAGCTCTAACATGACTTGTTCTGCAAAAAGCTCCAAAACATGAAAATCTGTCTTCTGCATTGCAAATAACATTACATTTCATGAGAAAGAAACATCTTTCATGTATTTAAGCTTTACTCTTAGAACTGTATAAACCAACTTTCTCTTACTGAGAAAGAAGATTTTCTTTGCTTAGTTGCATTAAACACAGCATTAGTGTTCTTGGAAACTTTAAACTAGTGATTTTCTGCATTGAAACTTTAAAATGACTTCCTCTGGAAAAAGCTTCCAAACATGAACATCTGTCTTCTGCATTGCATATAACATTACATTTCATGAGAAAGAAACATCTTTCATGTACTTAAGCTTTACTCTTAAAACTGCATAAACCAACTTTCTCGTAGTGAGAAAGAAGCTTTTCAGCATGTGTTCCCTCGCATTCTCTTATATTTGCAATAAACACAGCATTAGTGTTCTTAGAAGCTCTAAATATCTATTTTGTGCATTGAAGCTCTAACATGACTTGCTCTGCAAAAAGCTCCAAAACATGAAAATCTGTCTTCTGCACTGCAAATAACATATTTCATGAGAAAGAAACATCTATCATATACTTAAGCTTTACTCTTAAAACTGCATAAACCAACATTCGCTCACTTAGAAAGGAGCTTTTCAGCATCTCTGCCCTCGCATTCTCTTCATTTTTTTAGTTGCACTAAACACAGCATTAGTGTTCTTAGAAGCTTTAAACTAGTGATTTTCTGCATTGAAACTCTAACATGACTTGTTCTGCAAAAAGCTCCAAAACATGAAAATCTGTCTTCTGCATTGCAAATAACATTACATTTCATGAGAAAGAAACAGCTTTAATGTATTTAAGGTTTACTCTTACAATTGCATAAACCAACTTTCTCTCACTGATCAAGAAGCTTTTCAGCATCTCTGCCCTCGCATTCTCTTCATTTGCTTAGTTGCACTAAACACAGCATTAGTGTTCTTATAAGCTTTAAACTAGTGATTTTCTGCATTGAAGCTCTAACATGACTTGTTCTGCAAAAAGCTCCAAAACATGAAAATCTGTCTTCTGCATTGCAAATAACATTACATTTCATGAGAAAGAAACAGCTTTAATGTATTTAAGGTTTACTCTTACAATTGCATAAACCAACTTTCTCTCACTGATCAAGAAGCTTTTCAGGATCTGTGCCCTCGCATTCTCTTCATTTGCTTAGTTGCACTAAACACAGCATTAGTGTTCTTAAAGCTTTAAACTAGTGATTTTCTGCATTGAAACTCTAACATGACTTGTTCTGCAAAAAGCTCCAAAACATGAAAATCTGTCTTCTGCATTGCAAATAACATTACATTTCATGAGAAAGAAACAGCTTTAATGTATTTAAGGTTTACTCTTACAATTGCATAAACCAACTTTCTCTCACTGAGAAAGAAGCTTTTCTTTGCTTAGTTGCATTAAACACAGCATTACGGTTCTTGGAAACTTTAAACTAGTGATTTTCTGCATTGAATCTTTAAAATGACTTCCTCTGGAAAAAGCTTCCAAATATGAACATCTGTCTTCTGCATTGCAAATAAAATTACATTTCATGAGAAAGAAACATCTTTCATGTACTTAAGCTTTACTCTTAAAACTGCATAAACCAACTTTCTCGTAGTGAGAAAGAAGCTTTTCAGCATGTGTTCCCTCGAATTCTCTTATATTTGCAATAAACACAGCATTAGTGTTCTTAGAAGCTCTAAATAGCGATTTTGTGCATTGAAGCTCTAACATGACTTGTTCTGCAAAAAGCTCCAAAACATGAAAATCTGTCTTCTGCATTGCAAATAACATTACATTTCATGAGAAAGAAACATCTTTCATGTATTTAAGCTTTACTCTTAGAACTGTATAAACCAACTTTCTCTTACTGAGAAAGAATATTTTCTTTGCTTAGTTGCATTAAACACAGCATTAGTGTTCTTGGAAAGTTTAAACTAGTGATTTTCTGCATTGAAACTTTAAAATGACTTCCTCTGCAAAAAGCTCCAAAGCATGAAAATCTGTCTTCTCTATTGCAAATAACATTACATTTCATGAGAAAGAACATGAAATGTAAATAACATTACATTTTATGAGAAAGAAACATCTTTCATGTATTTAAGCTTTACTCTTAGAACTGCATAAACCAACTTTCTCGTAGTGAGAAAGAAGCTTTTCAGCATGTGTTCCCCCGCATTCTCTTATATTTGCAATAAACACAGCATTAGTGTTCTTAGAAGCTTTAAACTAGTGATTTTCTGCATTGAAGCTCTAACATGACTTGTTCTGAAAAAGGTCCAAAACATGAAAATCTGTCTTCTGCACTGCAAATAACATTACATTTCATGAGAAAGAACATGAAATGTAAATAACATTACATTTTATGAGAAAGAAACATCTTTCATGTATTTAAGCTTTACTCTTAGAACTGCATAAACCAACTTTCTCTTACTGAGAAAGAAGATTTTCTTTGCTTAGTTGCATTAAACACAGCATTAGTGTTCTTGGAAACTTTAAACTAGTGATTTTCTGCATTGAAACTTTAAAATGACTTCCTCTGGAAAAAGCTTCCAAACATGAACATCTGTCTTCTGCATTGCATATAACATTACATTTCATGAGAAAGAAACATCTTTCATGTACTTAAGCTTTACTCTTAAAACTGCATAAACCAACTTTCTCGTAGTGAGAAAGAAGCTTTTCAGCATGTGTTCCCTCGCATTCTCTTATATTTGCAATAAACACAGCATTAGTGTTCTTAGAAGCTCTAAATATCGATTTTGTGCATTGAAGCTCTAACATGACTTGCTCTGCAAAAAGCTCCAAAACATGAAAATCTGTCTTCTGCACTGCAAATAACATATTTCATGAGAAAGAAACATCTATCATATACTTAAGCTTTACTCTTAAAACTGCATAAACCAACATTCGCTCACTTAGAAAGGAGCTTTTCAGCATCTCTGCCCTCGCATTCTCTTCATTTGCTTAGTTGCACTAAACACAGCATTAGTGTTCTTAGAAGCTTTAAACTAGTGATTTTCTGCATTGAAACTCTAACATGACTTGTTCTGCAAAAAGCTCCAAAACATGAAAATCTGTCTTCTGCATTGCAAATAACATTACATTTCATGAGAAAGAAACAGCTTTAATGTATTTAAGGTTTACTCTTACAATTGCATAAACCAACTTTCTCTCACTGATCAAGAAGCTTTTCAGGATCTGTGCCCTCGCATTCGCTTCATTTGCTTAGTTGCACCAAACACAGCATTAGTGTTCTTAAAGCTTTAAACTAGTGATTTTCTGCATTGAAACTGTAACATGACTTGTTCTGCAAAAAGCTCCAAAACATGAAAATCTGTCTTCTGCATTGCAAATAACATTACATTTCATGAGAAAGAAACAGCTTTAATGTATTTAAGGTTTACTCTTACAATTGCATAAACCAACTTTCTCTCACTGAGAAAGAAGCTTTTCTTTGCTTAGTTGCATTAAACACAGCATTACGGTTCTTGGAAACTTTAAACTAGTGATTTTCTGCATTGAATCTTTAAAATGACTTCCTCTGGAAAAAGCTTCCAAATATGAACATCTGTCTTCTGCATTGCAAATAAAATTACATTTCATGAGAAAGAAACATCTTTCATGTACTTAAGCTTTACTCTTAAAACTGCATAAACCAACTTTCTCGTAGTGAGAAAGAAGCTTTTCAGCATGTGTTCCCTCGAATTCTCTTATATTTGCAATAAACACAGCATTAGTGTTCTTAGAAGCTCTAAATAGCGATTTTGTGCATTGAAGCTCTAACATGACTTGTTCTGCAAAAAGCTCCAAAACATGAAAATCTGTCTTCTGCATTGCAAATAACATTACATTTCATGAGAAAGAAACATCTTTCATGTATTTAAGCTTTACTCTTAGAACTGTATAAACCAACTTTCTCTTACTGAGAAAGAAGATTTTCTTTGCTTAGTTGCATTAAACACAGCATTAGTGTTCTTGGAAACTTTAAACTAGTGATTTTCTGCATTGAAACTTTAAAATGACTTCCTCTGGAAAAAGCTTCCAAACATGAACATCTGTCTTCTGCATTGCATATAACATTACATTTCATGAGAAAGAAACATCTTTCATGTACTTAAGCTTTACTCTTAAAACTGCATAAACCAACTTTCTCGTAGTGAGAAAGAAGCTTTTCAGCATGTGTTCCCTCGCATTCTCTTATATTTGCAATAAACACAGCATTAGTGTTCTTAGAAGCTCTAAATATCGATTTTGTGCATTGAAGCTCTAACATGACTTGCTCTGCAAAAAGCTCCAAAACATGAAAATCTGTCTTCTGCACTGCAAATAACATATTTCATGAGAAAGAAACATCTATCATATACTTAAGCTTTACTCTTAAAACTGCATAAACCAACATTCGCTCACTTAGAAAGGAGCTTTTCAGCATCTCTGCCCTCGCATTCTCTTCATTTTTTTAGTTGCACTAAACACAGCATTAGTGTTCTTAGAAGCTTTAAACTAGTGATTTTCTGCATTGAAACTCTAACATGACTTGTTCTGCAAAAAGCTCCAAAACATGAAAATCTGTCTTCTGCATTGCAAATAACATTACATTTCATGAGAAAGAAACAGCTTTAATGTATTTAAGGTTTACTCTTACAATTGCATAAACCAACTTTCTCTCACTGATCAAGAAGCTTTTCAGCATCTCTGCCCTCGCATTCTCTTCATTTGCTTAGTTGCACTAAACACAGCATTAGTGTTCTTATAAGCTTTAAACTAGTGATTTTCTGCATTGAAGCTCTAACATGACTTGTTCTGCAAAAAGCTCCAAAACATGAAAATCTGTCTTCTGCATTGCAAATAACATTACATTTCATGAGAAAGAAACAGCTTTAATGTATTTAAGGTTTACTCTTACAATTGCATAAACCAACTTTCTCTCACTGATCAAGAAGCTTTTCAGGATCTGTGCCCTCGCATTCTCTTCATTTGCTTAGTTGCACTAAACACAGCATTAGTGTTCTTAAAGCTTTAAACTAGTGATTTTCTGCATTGAAACTCTAACATGACTTGTTCTGCAAAAAGCTCCAAAACATGAAAATCTGTCTTCTGCATTGCAAATAACATTACATTTCATGAGAAAGAAACAGCTTTAATGTATTTAAGGTTTACTCTTACAATTGCATAAACCAACTTTCTCTCACTGAGAAAGAAGCTTTTCTTTGCTTAGTTGCATTAAACACAGCATTACGGTTCTTGGAAACTTTAAACTAGTGATTTTCTGCATTGAATCTTTAAAATGACTTCCTCTGGAAAAAGCTTCCAAATATGAACATCTGTCTTCTGCATTGCAAATAAAATTACATTTCATGAGAAAGAAACATCTTTCATGTACTTAAGCTTTACTCTTAAAACTGCATAAACCAACTTTCTCGTAGTGAGAAAGAAGCTTTTCAGCATGTGTTCCCTCGAATTCTCTTATATTTGCAATAAACACAGCATTAGTGTTCTTAGAAGCTCTAAATAGCGATTTTGTGCATTGAAGCTCTAACATGACTTGTTCTGCAAAAAGCTCCAAAACATGAAAATCTGTCTTCTGCATTGCAAATAACATTACATTTCATGAGAAAGAAACATCTTTCATGTATTTAAGCTTTACTCTTAGAACTGTATAAACCAACTTTCTCTTACTGAGAAAGAATATTTTCTTTGCTTAGTTGCATTAAACACAGCATTAGTGTTCTTGGAAAGTTTAAACTAGTGATTTTCTGCATTGAAACTTTAAAATGACTTCCTCTGCAAAAAGCTCCAAAGCATGAAAATCTGTCTTCTCTATTGCAAATAACATTACATTTCATGAGAAAGAACATGAAATGTAAATAACATTACATTTTATGAGAAAGAAACATCTTTCATGTATTTAAGCTTTACTCTTAGAACTGCATAAACCAACTTTCTCGTAGTGAGAAAGAAGCTTTTCAGCATGTGTTCCCCCGCATTCTCTTATATTTGCAATAAACACAGCATTAGTGTTCTTAGAAGCTTTAAACTAGTGATTTTCTGCATTGAAGCTCTAACATGACTTGTTCTGAAAAAGGTCCAAAACATGAAAATCTGTCTTCTGCACTGCAAATAACATTACATTTCATGAGAAAGAACATGAAATGTAAATAACATTACATTTTATGAGAAAGAAACATCTTTCATGTATTTAAGCTTTACTCTTAGAACTGCATAAACCAACTTTCTCTTACTGAGAAAGAAGATTTTCTTTGCTTAGTTGCATTAAACACAGCATTAGTGTTCTTGGAAACTTTAAACTAGTGATTTTCTGCATTGAAACTTTAAAATGACTTCCTCTGGAAAAAGCTTCCAAACATGAACATCTGTCTTCTGCATTGCATATAACATTACATTTCATGAGAAAGAAACATCTTTCATGTACTTAAGCTTTACTCTTAAAACTGCATAAACCAACTTTCTCGTAGTGAGAAAGAAGCTTTTCAGCATGTGTTCCCTCGCATTCTCTTATATTTGCAATAAACACAGCATTAGTGTTCTTAGAAGCTCTAAATATCGATTTTGTGCATTGAAGCTCTAACATGACTTGCTCTGCAAAAAGCTCCAAAACATGAAAATCTGTCTTCTGCACTGCAAATAACATATTTCATGAGAAAGAAACATCTATCATATACTTAAGCTTTACTCTTAAAACTGCATAAACCAACATTCGCTCACTTAGAAAGGAGCTTTTCAGCATCTCTGCCCTCGCATTCTCTTCATTTGCTTAGTTGCACTAAACACAGCATTAGTGTTCTTAGAAGCTTTAAACTAGTGATTTTCTGCATTGAAACTCTAACATGACTTGTTCTGCAAAAAGCTCCAAAACATGAAAATCTGTCTTCTGCATTGCAAATAACATTACATTTCATGAGAAAGAAACAGCTTTAATGTATTTAAGGTTTACTCTTACAATTGCATAAACCAACTTTCTCTCACTGATCAAGAAGCTTTTCAGGATCTGTGCCCTCGCATTCTCTTCATTTGCTTAGTTGCACCAAACACAGCATTAGTGTTCTTCAAGCTTTAAACTAGTGATTTTCTGCATTGAAACTCTAACATGACTTGTTCTGCAAAAAGCTCCAAAACATGAAAATCTGTCTTCTGCATTGCAAATAACATTACATTTCATGAGAAAGAAACAGCTTTAATGTATTTAAGGTTTACTCTTACAATTGCATAAACCAACTTTCTCTCACTGAGAAAGAAGCTTTTCTTTGCTTAGTTGCATTAAACACAGCATTACGGTTCTTGGAAACTTTAAACTAGTGATTTTCTGCATTGAATCTTTAAAATGACTTCCTCTGGAAAAAGCTTCCAAATATGAACATCTGTCTTCTGCATTGCAAATAAAATTACATTTCATGAGAAAGAAACATCTTTCATGTACTTAAGCTTTACTCTTAAAACTGCATAAACCAACTTTCTCGTAGTGAGAAAGAAGCTTTTCAGCATGTGTTCCCTCGAATTCTCTTATATTTGCAATAAACACAGCATTAGTGTTCTTAGAAGCTCTAAATAGCGATTTTGTGCATTGAAGCTCTAACATGACTTGTTCTGCAAAAAGCTCCAAAACATGAAAATCTGTCTTCTGCATTGCAAATAACATTACATTTCATGAGAAAGAAACATCTTTCATGTATTTAAGCTTTACTCTTAGAACTGTATAAACCAACTTTCTCTTACTGAGAAAGAATATTTTCTTTGCTTAGTTGCATTAAACACAGCATTAGTGTTCTTGGAAAGTTTAAACTAGTGATTTTCTGCATTGAAACTTTAAAATGACTTCCTCTGCAAAAAGCTCCAAAGCATGAAAATCTGTCTTCTCTATTGCAAATAACATTACATTTCATGAGAAAGAACATGAAATGTAAATAACATTACATTTTATGAGAAAGAAACATCTTTCATGTATTTAAGCTTTACTCTTAGAACTGCATAAACCAACTTTCTCGTAGTGAGAAAGAAGCTTTTCAGCATGTGTTCCCCCGCATTCTCTTATATTTGCAATAAACACAGCATTAGTGTTCTTAGAAGCTTTAAACTAGTGATTTTCTGCATTGAAGCTCTAACATGACTTGTTCTGCAAAAAGGTCCAAAACATGAAAATCTGTCTTCTGCACTGCAAATAACATTACATTTCATGAGAAAGAACATGAAATGTAAATAACATTACATTTTATGAGAAAGAAACATCTTTCATGTATTTAAGCTTTACTCTTAGAACTGCATAAACCAACTTTCTCTTACTGAGAAAGAAGATTTTCTTTGCTTAGTTGCATTAAACACAGCATTAGTGTTCTTGGAAACTTTAAACTAGTGATTTTCTGCATTGAAACTTTAAAATGACTTCCTCTGGAAAAAGCTTCCAAACATGAACATCTGTCTTCTGCATTGCATATAACATTACATTTCATGAGAAAGAAACATCTTTCATGTACTTAAGCTTTACTCTTAAAACTGCATAAACCAACTTTCTCGTAGTGAGAAAGAAGCTTTTCAGCATGTGTTCCCTCGCATTCTCTTATATTTGCAATAAACACAGCATTAGTGTTCTTAGAAGCACTAAATATCGATTTTGTGCATTGAAGCTCTAACATGACTTGCTCTGCAAAAAGCTCCAAAACATGAAAATCTGTCTTCTGCACTGCAAATAACATATTTCATGAGAAAGAAACATCTATCATATACTTAAGCTTTACTCTTAAAACTGCATAAACCAACATTCGCTCACTTAGAAAGGAGCTTTTCAGCATCTCTGCCCTCGCATTCTCTTCATTTGCTTAGTTGCACTAAACACAGCATTAGTGTTCTTAGAAGCTTTAAACTAGTGATTTTCTGCATTGAAACTCTAACATGACTTGTTCTGCAAAAAGCTCCAAAACATGAAAATCTGTCTTCTGCATTGCAAATAACATTACATTTCATGAGAAAGAAACAGCTTTAATGTATTTAAGGTTTACTCTTACAATTGCATAAACCAACTTTCTCTCACTGATCAAGAAGCTTTTCAGCATCTCTGCCCTCGCATTCTCTTCATTTGCTTAGTTGCACTAAACACAGCATTAGTGTTCTTATAAGCTTTAAACTAGTGATTTTCTGCATTGAAACTCTAACATGACTTGTTCTGCAAAAAGCTCCAAAACATGAAAATCTGTCTTCTGCATTGCAAATAACATTACATTTCATGAGACAGAAACAGCTTTAATGTATTTAAGGTTTACTCTTACAATTGCATAAACCAACTTTCTCTCACTGATCAAGAAGCTTTTCAGGATCTGTGCCCTCGCATTCTCTTCATTTGCTTAGTTGCTCCAAACACAGCATTAGTGTTCTTAAAGCTTTAAACTAGTGATTTTCTGCATTGAAACTCTAACATGACTTGTTCTGCAAAAAGCTCCAAAACATGAAAATCTGTCTTCTGCATTGCAAATAACATTACATTTCATGAGAAAGAAACAGCTTTAATGTATTTAAGGTTTACTCTTACAATTGCATAAACCAACTTTCTCTCACTGAGAAAGAAGCTTTTCTTTGCTTAGTTGCATTAAACACAGCATTACGGTTCTTGGAAACTTTAAACTAGTGATTTTCTGCATTGAATCTTTAAAATTACTTCCTCTGGAAAAAGCTTCCAAATATGAACATCTGTCTTCTGCATTGCAAATAAAATTACATTTCATGAGAAAGAAACATCTTTCATGTACTTAAGCTTTACTCTTAAAACTGCATAAACCAACTTTCTCGTAGTGAGAAAGAAGCTTTTCAGCATGTGTTCCCTCGAATTCTCTTATATTTGCAATAAACACAGCATTAGTGTTCTTAGAAGCTCTAAATAGCGATTTTGTGCATTGAAGCTCTAACATGACTTGTTCTGCAAAAAGCTCCAAAACATGAAAATCTGTCTTCTGCACTGCAAATAACATATTTCATGAGAAAGAAACATCTATCATATACTTAAGCTTTACTCTTAAAACTGCATAAACCAACATTCGCTCACTTAGAAAGGAGCTTTTCAGCATCTCTGCCCTCGCATTCTCTTCATTTGCTTAGTTGCACTAAACACAGCATTAGTGTTCTTATAAGCTTTAAACTAGTGATTTTCTGCATTGAAACTCTAACATGACTTGTTCTGCAAAAAGCTCCAAAACATGAAAATCTGTCTTCTGCATTGCAAATAACATTACATTTCATGAGACAGAAACAGCTTTAATGTATTTAAGGTTTACTCTTACAATTGCATAAACCAACTTTCTCTCACTGATCAAGAAGCTTTTCAGGATCTGTGCCCTCGCATTCTCTTCATTTGCTTAGTTGCACCAAACACAGCATTAGTGTTCTTAAAGCTTTAAACTAGTGATTTTCTGCATTGAAACTCTAACATGACTTGTTCTGCAAAAAGCTCCAAAACATGAAAATCTGTCTTCTGCATTGCAAATAACATTACATTTCATGAGAAAGAAACAGCTTTAATGTATTTAAGGTTTACTCTTACAATTGCATAAACCAACTTTCTCTCACTGAGAAAGAAGCTTTTCTTTGCTTAGTTGCATTAAACACAGCATTACGGTTCTTGGAAACTTTAAACTAGTGATTTTCTGCATTGAATCTTTAAAATGACTTCCTCTGGAAAAAGCTTCCAAATATGAACATCTGTCTTCTGCATTGCAAATAAAATTACATTTCATGAGAATGAAACATCTTTCATGTACTTAAGCTTTACTCTTAAAACTGCATAAACCAACTTTCTCGTAGTGAGAAAGAAGCTTTTCAGCATGTGTTCCCTCGAATTCTCTTATATTTGCAATAAACACAGCATTAGTGTTCTTAGAAGCTCTAAATAGCGATTTTGTGCATTGAAGCTCTAACATGACTTGTTCTGCAAAAAGCTCCAAAACATGAAAATCTGTCTTCTGCATTGCAAATAACATTACATTTCATGAGAAAGAAACATCTTTCATGTATTTAAGCTTTACTCTTAGAACTGTATAAACCAACTTTCTCTTACTGAGAAAGAATATTTTCTTTGCTTAGTTGCATTAAACACAGCATTAGTGTTCTTGGAAAGTTTAAACTAGTGATTTTCTGCATTGAAACTTTAAAATGACTTCCTCTGCAAAAAGCTCCAAAGCATGAAAATCTGTCTTCTCTATTGCAAATAACATTACATTTCATGAGAAAGAAACAGCTTTAATGTATTTAAGGTTTACTCTTACAATTGCATAAACCAACTTTCTCTCACTGATCAAGAAGCTTTTCAGCATCTCTGCCCTCGCATTCTCTTCATTTGCTTAGTTGCACTAAACACAGCATTAGTGTTCTTATAAGCTTTAAACTAGTGATTTTCTGCATTGAAACTCTAACATGACTTGTTCTGCAAAAAGCTCCAAAACATGAAAATCTGTCTTCTGCATTGCAAATAACATTACATTTCATGAGACAGAAACAGCTTTAATGTATTTAAGGTTTACTCTTACAATTGCATAAACCAACTTTCTCTCACTGATCAAGAAGCTTTTCAGGATCTGTGCCCTCGCATTCTCTTCATTTGCTTAGTTGCACCAAACACAGCATTAGTGTTCTTAAAGCTTTAAACTAGTGATTTTCTGCATTGAAACTCTAACATGACTTGTTCTGCAAAAAGCTCCAAAACATGAAAATCTGTCTTCTGCATTGCAAATAACATTACATTTCATGAGAAAGAAACAGCTTTAATGTATTTAAGGTTTACTCTTACAATTGCATAAACCAACTTTCTCTCACTGAGAAAGAAGCTTTTCTTTGCTTAGTTGCATTAAACACAGCATTACGGTTCTTGGAAACTTTAAACTAGTGATTTTCTGCATTGAATCTTTAAAATGACTTCCTCTGGAAAAAGCTTCCAAATATGAACATCTGTCTTCTGCATTGCAAATAAAATTACATTTCATGAGAAAGAAACATCTTTCATGTACTTAAGCTTTACTCTTAAAACTGCATAAACCAACTTTCTCGTAGTGAGAAAGAAGCTTTTCAGCATGTGTTCCCTCGAATTCTCTTATATTTGCAATAAACACAGCATTAGTGTTCTTAGAAGCTCTAAATAGCGATTTTGTGCATTGAAGCTTTAACATGACTTGTTCTGCAAAAAGCTCCAAAACATGAAAATCTGTCTTCTGCATTGCAAATAACATTACATTTCATGAGAAAGAAACATCTTTCATGTATTTAAGCTTTACTCTTAGAACTGTATAAACCAACTTTCTCTTACTGAGAAAGAATATTTTCTTTGCTTAGTTGCATTAAACACAGCATTAGTGTTCTTGGAAAGTTTAAACTAGTGATTTTCTGCATTGAAACTTTAAAATGACTTCCTCTGCAAAAAGCTCCAAAGCATGAAAATCTGTCTTCTCTATTGCAAATAACATTACATTTCATGAGAAAGAACATGAAATGTAAATAACATTACATTTTATGAGAAAGAAACATCTTTCATGTATTTAAGCTTTACTCTTAGAACTGCATAAACCAACTTTCTCGTAGTGAGAAAGAAGCTTTTCAGCATGTGTTCCCCCGCATTCTCTTATATTTGCAATAAACACAGCATTAGTGTTCTTAGAAGCTTTAAACTAGTGATTTTCTGCATTGAAGCTCTAACATGACTTGTTCTGCAAAAAGGTCCAAAACATGAAAATCTGTCTTCTGCACTGCAAATAACATTACATTTCATGAGAAAGAACATGAAATGTAAATAACATTACATTTTATGAGAAAGAAACATCTTTCATGTATTTAAGCTTTACTCTTAGAACTGCATAAACCAACTTTCTCTTACTGAGAAAGAAGATTTTCTTTGCTTAGTTGCATTAAACACAGCATTAGTGTTCTTGGAAACTTTAAACTAGTGATTTTCTGCATTGAAACTTTAAAATGACTTCCTCTGGAAAAAGCTTCCAAACATGAACATCTGTCTTCTGCATTGCATATAACATTACATTTCATGAGAAAGAAACATCTTTCATGTACTTAAGCTTTACTCTTAAAACTGCATAAACCAACTTTCTCGTAGTGAGAAAGAAGCTTTTCAGCATGTGTTCCCTCGCATTCTCTTATATTTGCAATAAACACAGCATTAGTGTTCTTAGAAGCACTAAATATCGATTTTGTGCATTGAAGCTCTAACATGACTTGCTCTGCAAAAAGCTCCAAACCATGAAAATCTGTCTTCTGCACTGCAAATAACATATTTCATGAGAAAGAAACATCTATCATATACTTAAGCTTTACTCTTAAAACTGCATAAACCAACATTCGCTCACTTAGAAAGGAGCTTTTCAGCATCTCTGCCCTCGCATTCTCTTCATTTGCTTAGTTGCACTAAACACAGCATTAGTGTTCTTAGAAGCTTTAAACTAGTGATTTTCTGCATTGAAACTCTAACATGACTTGTTCTGCAAAAAGCTCCAAAACATGAAAATCTGTCTTCTGCATTGCAAATAACATTACATTTCATGAGAAAGAAACAGCTTTAATGTATTTAAGGTTTACTCTTACAATTGCATAAACCAACTTTCTCTCACTGATCAAGAAGCTTTTCAGCATCTCTGCCCTCGCATTCTCTTCATTTGCTTAGTTGCACTAAACACAGCATTAGTGTTCTTATAAGCTTTAAACTAGTGATTTTCTGCATTGAAGCTCTAACATGACTTGTTCTGCAAAAAGCTCCAAAACATGAAAATCTGTCTTCTGCATTGCAAATAACATTACATTTCATGAGAAAGAAACAGCTTTAATGTATTTAAGGTTTACTCTTACAATTGCATAAACCAACTTTCTCTCACTGATCAAGAAGCTTTTCAGGATCTGTGCCCTCGCATTCTCTTCATTTGCTTAGTTGCACCAAACACAGCATTAGTGTTCTTAAAGCTTTAAACTAGTGATTTTCTGCATTGAAACTCTAACATGACTTGTTCTGCAAAAAGCTCCAAAACATGAAAATCTGTCTTCTGCATTGCAAATAACATTACATTTCATGAGAAAGAAACAGCTTTAATGTATTTAAGGTTTACTCTTACAACTGCATAAACCAACTTTCTCTCACTGAGAAAGAAGCTTTTCTTTGCTTAGTTGCATTAAACACAGCATTACGGTTCTTGGAAACTTTAAACTAGTGATTTTCTGCATTGAATCTTTAAAATGACTTCCTCTGGAAAAAGCTTCCAAATATGAACATCTGTCTTCTGCATTGCAAATAAAATTACATTTCATGAGAAAGAAACATCTTTCATGTACTTAAGCTTTACTCTTAAAACTGCATAAACCAACTTTCTCGTAGTGAGAAAGAAGCTTTTCAGCATGTGTTCCCTCGCATTCTCTTATATTTGCAATAAACACAGCATTAGTGTTCTTAGAAGCACTAAATATCGATTTTGTGCATTGAAGCTCTAACATGACTTGCTCTGCAAAAAGCTCCAAAACATGAAAATCTGTCTTCTGCACTGCAAATAACATATTTCATGAGAAAGAAACATCTATCATATACTTAAGCTTTACTCTTAAAACTGCATAAACCAACATTCGCTCACTTAGAAAGGAGCTTTTCAGCATCTCTGCCCTCGCATTCTCTTCATTTGCTTAGTTGCACTAAACACAGCATTAGTGTTCTTATAAGCTTTAAACTAGTGATTTTCTGCATTGAAACTCTAACATGACTTGTTCTGCAAAAAGCTCCAAAACATGAAAATCTGTCTTCTGCATTGCAAATAACATTACATTTCATGAGACAGAAACAGCTTTAATGTATTTAAGGTTTACTCTTACAATTGCATAAACCAACTTTCTCTCACTGATCAAGAAGCTTTTCAGGATCTGTGCCCTCGCATTCTCTTCATTTGCTTAGTTGCACCAAACACAGCATTAGTGTTCTTAAAGCTTTAAACTAGTGATTTTCTGCATTGAAACTCTAACATGACTTGTTCTGCAAAAAGCTCCAAAACATGAAAATCTGTCTTCTGCATTGCAAATAACATTACATTTCATGAGAAAGAAACATCTTTCATGTATTTAAGCTTTACTCTTAGAACTGTATAAACCAACTTTCTCTTACTGAGAAAGAAGATTTTCTTTGCTTAGTTGCATTAAACACAGCATTAGTGTTCTTGGAAACTTTAAACTAGTGATTTTCTGCATTGAAACTTTAAAATGACTTCCTCTGGAAAAAGCTTCCAAACATGAACATCTGTCTTCTGCATTGCATATAACATTACATTTCATGAGAAAGAAACATCTTTCATGTACTTAAGCTTTACTCTTAAAACTGCATAAACCAACTTTCTCGTAGTGAGAAAGAAGCTTTTCAGCATGTGTTCCCTCGCATTCTCTTATATTTGCAATAAACACAGCATTAGTGTTCTTAGAAGCACTAAATATCGATTTTGTGCATTGAAGCTCTAACATGACTTGCTCTGCAAAAAGCTCCAAAACATGAAAATCTGTCTTCTGCACTGCAAATAACATATTTCATGAGAAAGAAACATCTATCATATACTTAAGCTTTACTCTTAAAACTGCATAAACCAACATTCGCTCACTTAGAAAGGAGCTTTTCAGCATCTCTGCCCTCGCATTCTCTTCATTTGCTTAGTTGCACTAAACACAGCATTAGTGTTCTTATAAGCTTTAAACTAGTGATTTTCTGCATTGAAACTCTAACATGACTTGTTCTGCAAAAAGCTCCAAAACATGAAAATCTGTCTTCTGCATTGCAAATAACATTACATTTCATGAGACAGAAACAGCTTTAATGTATTTAAGGTTTACTCTTACAATTGCATAAACCAACTTTCTCTCACTGATCAAGAAGCTTTTCAGGATCTGTGCCCTCGCATTCTCTTCATTTGCTTAGTTGCACCAAACACAGCATTAGTGTTCTTAAAGCTTTAAACTAGTGATTTTCTGCATTGAAACTCTAACATGACTTGTTCTGCAAAAAGCTCCAAAACATGAAAATCTGTCTTCTGCATTGCAAATAACATTACATTTCATGAGAAAGAAACAGCTTTAATGTATTTAAGGTTTACTCTTACAATTGCATAAACCAACTTTCTCTCACTGAGAAAGAAGCTTTTCTTTGCTTAGTTGCATTAAACACAGCATTACGGTTCTTGGAAACTTTAAACTAGTGATTTTCTGCATTGAATCTTTAAAATGACTTCCTCTGGAAAAAGCTTCCAAATATGAACATCTGTCTTCTGCATTGCAAATAAAATTACATTTCATGAGAATGAAACATCTTTCATGTACTTAAGCTTTACTCTTAAAACTGCATAAACCAACTTTCTCGTAGTGAGAAAGAAGCTTTTCAGCATGTGTTCCCTCGAATTCTCTTATATTTGCAATAAACACAGCATTAGTGTTCTTAGAAGCTCTAAATAGCGATTTTGTGCATTGAAGCTCTAACATGACTTGTTCTGCAAAAAGCTCCAAAACATGAAAATCTGTCTTCTGCATTGCAAATAACATTACATTTCATGAGAAAGAAACATCTTTCATGTATTTAAGCTTTACTCTTAGAACTGTATAAACCAACTTTCTCTTACTGAGAAAGAATATTTTCTTTGCTTAGTTGCATTAAACACAGCATTAGTGTTCTTGGAAAGTTTAAACTAGTGATTTTCTGCATTGAAACTTTAAAATGACTTCCTCTGCAAAAAGCTCCAAAGCATGAAAATCTGTCTTCTCTATTGCAAATAACATTACATTTCATGAGAAAGAAACAGCTTTAATGTATTTAAGGTTTACTCTTACAATTGCATAAACCAACTTTCTCTCACTGATCAAGAAGCTTTTCAGCATCTCTGCCCTCGCATTCTCTTCATTTGCTTAGTTGCACTAAACACAGCATTAGTGTTCTTATAAGCTTTAAACTAGTGATTTTCTGCATTGAAACTCTAACATGACTTGTTCTGCAAAAAGCTCCAAAACATGAAAATCTGTCTTCTGCATTGCAAATAACATTACATTTCATGAGACAGAAACAGCTTTAATGTATTTAAGGTTTACTCTTACAATTGCATAAACCAACTTTCTCTCACTGATCAAGAAGCTTTTCAGGATCTGTGCCCTCGCATTCTCTTCATTTGCTTAGTTGCACCAAACACAGCATTAGTGTTCTTAAAGCTTTAAACTAGTGATTTTCTGCATTGAAACTCTAACATGACTTGTTCTGCAAAAAGCTCCAAAACATGAAAATCTGTCTTCTGCATTGCAAATAACATTACATTTCATGAGAAAGAAACAGCTTTAATGTATTTAAGGTTTACTCTTACAATTGCATAAACCAACTTTCTCTCACTGAGAAAGAAGCTTTTCTTTGCTTAGTTGCATTAAACACAGCATTACGGTTCTTGGAAACTTTAAACTAGTGATTTTCTGCATTGAATCTTTAAAATGACTTCCTCTGGAAAAAGCTTCCAAATATGAACATCTGTCTTCTGCATTGCAAATAAAATTACATTTCATGAGAATGAAACATCTTTCATGTACTTAAGCTTTACTCTTAAAACTGCATAAACCAACTTTCTCGTAGTGAGAAAGAAGCTTTTCAGCATGTGTTCCCTCGAATTCTCTTATATTTGCAATAAACACAGCATTAGTGTTCTTAGAAGCTCTAAATAGCGATTTTGTGCATTGAAGCTCTAACATGACTTGTTCTGCAAAAAGCTCCAAAACATGAAAATCTGTCTTCTGCATTGCAAATAACATTACATTTCATGAGAAAGAAACATCCTTCATGTATTTAAGCTTTACTCTTAGAACTGTATAAACCAACTTTCTCTTACTGAGAAAGAATATTTTCTTTGCTTAGTTGCATTAAACACAGCATTAGTGTTCTTGGAAAGTTTAAACTAGTGATTTTCTGCATTGAAACTTTAAAATGACTTCCTCTGCAAAAAGCTCCAAAGCATGAAAATCTGTCTTCTCTATTGCAAATAACATTACATTTCATGAGAAAGAAACAGCTTTAATGTATTTAAGGTTTACTCTTACAATTGCATAAACCAACTTTCTCTCACTGATCAAGAAGCTTTTCAGCATCTCTGCCCTCGCATTCTCTTCATTTGCTTAGTTGCACTAAACACAGCATTAGTGTTCTTATAAGCTTTAAACTAGTGATTTTCTGCATTGAAACTCTAACATGACTTGTTCTGCAAAAAGCTCCAAAACATGAAAATCTGTCTTCTGCATTGCAAATAACATTACATTTCATGAGACAGAAACAGCTTTAATGTATTTAAGGTTTACTCTTACAATTGCATAAACCAACTTTCTCTCACTGATCAAGAAGCTTTTCAGGATCTGTGCCCTCGCATTCTCTTCATTTGCTTAGTTGCACCAAACACAGCATTAGTGTTCTTAAAGCTTTAAACTAGTGATTTTCTGCATTGAAACTCTAACATGACTTGTTCTGCAAAAAGCTCCAAAACATGAAAATCTGTCTTCTGCATTGCAAATAACATTACATTTCATGAGAAAGAAACAGCTTTAATGTATTTAAGGTTTACTCTTACAATTGCATAAACCAACTTTCTCTCACTGAGAAAGAAGCTTTTCTTTGCTTAGTTGCATTAAACACAGCATTACGGTTCTTGGAAACTTTAAACTAGTGATTTTCTGCATTGAATCTTTAAAATGACTTCCTCTGGAAAAAGCTTCCAAATATGAACATCTGTCTTCTGCATTGCAAATAAAATTACATTTCATGAGAAAGAAACATCTTTCATGTACTTAAGCTTTACTCTTAAAACTGCATAAACCAACTTTCTCGTAGTGAGAAAGAAGCTTTTCAGCATGTGTTCCCTCGAATTCTCTTATATTTGCAATAAACACAGCATTAGTGTTCTTAGAAGCTCTAAATAGCGATTTTGTGCATTGAAGCTTTAACATGACTTGTTCTGCAAAAAGCTCCAAAACATGAAAATCTGTCTTCTGCATTGCAAATAACATTACATTTCATGAGAAAGAAACATCTTTCATGTATTTAAGCTTTACTCTTAGAACTGTATAAACCAACTTTCTCTTACTGAGAAAGAATATTTTCTTTGCTTAGTTGCATTAAACACAGCATTAGTGTTCTTGGAAAGTTTAAACTAGTGATTTTCTGCATTGAAACTTTAAAATGACTTCCTCTGCAAAAAGCTCCAAAGCATGAAAATCTGTCTTCTCTATTGCAAATAACATTACATTTCATGAGAAAGAACATGAAATGTAAATAACATTACATTTTATGAGAAAGAAACATCTTTCATGTATTTAAGCTTTACTCTTAGAACTGCATAAACCAACTTTCTCGTAGTGAGAAAGAAGCTTTTCAGCATGTGTTCCCCCGCATTCTCTTATATTTGCAATAAACACAGCATTAGTGTTCTTAGAAGCTTTAAACTAGTGATTTTCTGCATTGAAGCTCTAACATGACTTGTTCTGCAAAAAGGTCCAAAACATGAAAATCTGTCTTCTGCACTGCAAATAACATTACATTTCATGAGAAAGAACATGAAATGTAAATAACATTACATTTTATGAGAAAGAAACATCTTTCATGTATTTAAGCTTTACTCTTAGAACTGCATAAACCAACTTTCTCTTACTGAGAAAGAAGATTTTCTTTGCTTAGTTGCATTAAACACAGCATTAGTGTTCTTGGAAACTTTAAACTAGTGATTTTCTGCATTGAAACTTTAAAATGACTTCCTCTGGAAAAAGCTTCCAAACATGAACATCTGTCTTCTGCATTGCATATAACATTACATTTCATGAGAAAGAAACATCTTTCATGTACTTAAGCTTTACTCTTAAAACTGCATAAACCAACTTTCTCGTAGTGAGAAAGAAGCTTTTCAGCATGTGTTCCCTCGCATTCTCTTATATTTGCAATAAACACAGCATTAGTGTTCTTAGAAGCACTAAATATCGATTTTGTGCATTGAAGCTCTAACATGACTTGCTCTGCAAAAAGCTCCAAACCATGAAAATCTGTCTTCTGCACTGCAAATAACATATTTCATGAGAAAGAAACATCTATCATATACTTAAGCTTTACTCTTAAAACTGCATAAACCAACATTCGCTCACTTAGAAAGGAGCTTTTCAGCATCTCTGCCCTCGCATTCTCTTCATTTGCTTAGTTGCACTAAACACAGCATTAGTGTTCTTAGAAGCTTTAAACTAGTGATTTTCTGCATTGAAACTCTAACATGACTTGTTCTGCAAAAAGCTCCAAAACATGAAAATCTGTCTTCTGCATTGCAAATAACATTACATTTCATGAGAAAGAAACAGCTTTAATGTATTTAAGGTTTACTCTTACAATTGCATAAACCAACTTTCTCTCACTGATCAAGAAGCTTTTCAGCATCTCTGCCCTCGCATTCTCTTCATTTGCTTAGTTGCACTAAACACAGCATTAGTGTTCTTATAAGCTTTAAACTAGTGATTTTCTGCATTGAAGCTCTAACATGACTTGTTCTGCAAAAAGCTCCAAAACATGAAAATCTGTCTTCTGCATTGCAAATAACATTACATTTCATGAGAAAGAAACAGCTTTAATGTATTTAAGGTTTACTCTTACAATTGCATAAACCAACTTTCTCTCACTGATCAAGAAGCTTTTCAGGATCTGTGCCCTCGCATTCTCTTCATTTGCTTAGTTGCACCAAACACAGCATTAGTGTTCTTAAAGCTTTAAACTAGTGATTTTCTGCATTGAAACTCTAACATGACTTGTTCTGCAAAAAGCTCCAAAACATGAAAATCTGTCTTCTGCATTGCAAATAACATTACATTTCATGAGAAAGAAACAGCTTTAATGTATTTAAGGTTTACTCTTACAATTGCATAAACCAACTTTCTCTCACTGAGAAAGAAGCTTTTCTTTGCTTAGTTGCATTAAACACAGCATTACGGTTCTTGGAAACTTTAAACTAGTGATTTTCTGCATTGAATCTTTAAAATGACTTCCTCTGGAAAAAGCTTCCAAATATGAACATCTGTCTTCTGCATTGCAAATAAAATTACATTTCATGAGAAAGAAACATCTTTCATGTACTTAAGCTTTACTCTTAAAACTGCATAAACCAACTTTCTCGTAGTGAGAAAGAAGCTTTTCAGCATGTGTTCCCTCGCATTCTCTTATATTTGCAATAAACACAGCATTAGTGTTCTTAGAAGCTCTAAATAGCGATTTTGTGCATTGAAGCTCTAACATGACTTGTTCTGCAAAAAGCTCCAAAACATGAAAATCTGTCTTCTGCATTGCAAATAACATTACATTTCATGAGAAAGAAACATCTTTCATGTACTTAAGCTTTACTCTTAAAACTGCATAAACCAACTTTCTCGTAGTGAGAAAGAAGCTTTTCAGCATGTGTTCCCTCGCATTCTCTTATATTTGCAATAAACACAGCATTAGTGTTCTTAGAAGCTCTAAATATCGATTTTGTGCATTGAAGCTCTAACATGACTTGCTCTGCAAAAAGCTCCAAAACATGAAAATCTGTCTTCTGCACTGCAAATAACATATTTCATGAGAAAGAAACATCTATCATATACTTAAGCTTTACTCTTAAAACTGCATAAACCAACATTCGCTCACTTAGAAAGGAGCTTTTCAGCATCTCTGCCCTCGCATTCTCTTCATTTGCTTAGTTGCACTAAACACAGCATTAGTGTTCTTAGAAGCTTTAAACTAGTGATTTTCTGCATTGAAACTCTAACATGACTTGTTCTGCAAAAAGCTCCAAAACATGAAAATCTGTCTTCTGCATTGCAAATAACATTACATTTCATGAGAAAGAAACAGCTTTAATGTATTTAAGGTTTACTCTTACAATTGCATAAACCAACTTTCTCTCACTGATCAAGAAGCTTTTCAGCATCTCTGCCCTCGCATTCTCTTCATTTGCTTAGTTGCAACTAAACACAGCATTAGTGTTCTTATAAGCTTTAAACTAGTGATTTTCTGCATTGAAACTCTAACATGACTTGTTCTGCAAAAAGCTCCAAAACATGAAAATCTGTCTTCTGCATTGCAAATAACATTACATTTCATGAGAAAGAAACAGCTTTAATGTATTTAAGGTTTACTCTTACAATTGCATAAACCAACTTTCTCTCACTGATCAAGAAGCTTTTCAGGATCTGTGCCCTCGCATTCTCTTCATTTGCTTAGTTGCACCAAACACAGCATTAGTGTTCTTCAAGCTTTAAACTAGTGATTTTCTGCATTGAAACTCTAACATGACTTGTTCTGCAAAAAGCTCCAAAACATGAAAATCTGTCTTCTGCATTGCAAATAACATTACATTTCATGAGAAAGAAACAGCTTTAATGTATTTAAGGTTTACTCTTACAATTGCATAAACCAACTTTCTCTCACTGAGAAAGAAGCTTTTCTTTGCTTAGTTGCATTAAACACAGCATTACGGTTCTTGGAAACTTTAAACTAGTGATTTTCTGCATTGAATCTTTAAAATGACTTCCTCTGGAAAAAGCTTCCAAATATGAACATCTGTCTTCTGCATTGCAAATAAAATTACATTTCATGAGAAAGAAACATCTTTCATGTACTTAAGCTTTACTCTTAAAACTGCATAAACCAACTTTCTCGTAGTGAGAAAGAAGCTTTTCAGCATGTGTTCCCTCGAATTCTCTTATATTTGCAATAAACACAGCATTAGTGTTCTTAGAAGCTCTAAATAGCGATTTTGTGCATTGAAGCTCTAACATGACTTGTTCTGCAAAAAGCTCCAAAACATGAAAATCTGTCTTCTGCATTGCAAATAACATTACATTTCATGAGAAAGAAACATCTTTCATGTATTTAAGCTTTACTCTTAGAACTGTATAAACCAACTTTCTCTTACTGAGAAAGAATATTTTCTTTGCTTAGTTGCATTAAACACAGCATTAGTGTTCTTGGAAAGTTTAAACTAGTGATTTTCTGCATTGAAACTTTAAAATGACTTCCTCTGCAAAAAGCTCCAAAGCATGAAAATCTGTCTTCTCTATTGCAAATAACATTACATTTCATGAGAAAGAACATGAAATGTAAATAACATTACATTTTATGAGAAAGAAACATCTTTCATGTATTTAAGCTTTACTCTTAGAACTGCATAAACCAACTTTCTCGTAGTGAGAAAGAAGCTTTTCAGCATGTGTTCCCCCGCATTCTCTTATATTTGCAATAAACACAGCATTAGTGTTCTTAGAAGCTTTAAACTAGTGATTTTCTGCATTGAAGCTCTAACATGACTTGTTCTGCAAAAAGGTCCAAAACATGAAAATCTGTCTTCTGCACTGCAAATAACATTACATTTCATGAGAAAGAACATGAAATGTAAATAACATTACAATTTATGAGAAAGAAACATCTTTCATGTATTTAAGCTTTACTCTTAGAACTGCATAAACCAACTTTCTCTTACTGAGAAAGAAGATTTTCTTTGCTTAGTTGCATTAAACACAGCATTAGTGTTCTTGGAAACTTTAAACTAGTGATTTTCTGCATTGAAACTTTAAAATGACTTCCTCTGGAAAAAGCTTCCAAACATGAACATCTGTCTTCTGCATTGCATATAACATTACATTTCATGAGAAAGAAACATCTTTCATGTACTTAAGCTTTACTCTTAAAACTGCATAAACCAACTTTCTCGTAGTGAGAAAGAAGCTTTTCAGCATGTGTTCCCTCGCATTCTCTTATATTTGCAATAAACACAGCATTAGTGTTCTTAGAAGCACTAAATATCGATTTTGTGCATTGAAGCTCTAACATGACTTGCTCTGCAAAAAGCTCCAAAACATGAAAATCTGTCTTCTGCACTGCAAATAACATATTTCATGAGAAAGAAACATCTATCATATACTTAAGCTTTACTCTTAAAACTGCATAAACCAACATTCGCTCACTTAGAAAGGAGCTTTTCAGCATCTCTGCCCTCGCATTCTCTTCATTTGCTTAGTTGCACTAAACACAGCATTAGTGTTCTTAGAAGCTTTAAACTAGTGATTTTCTGCATTGAAACTCTAACATGACTTGTTCTGCAAAAAGCTCCAAAACATGAAAATCTGTCTTCTGCATTGCAAATAACATTACATTTCATGAGAAAGAAACAGCTTTAATGTATTTAAGGTTTACTCTTACAATTGCATAAACCAACTTTCTCTCACTGATCAAGAAGCTTTTCAGCATCTCTGCCCTCGCATTCTCTTCATTTGCTTAGTTGCACTAAACACAGCATTAGTGTTCTTATAAGCTTTAAACTAGTGATTTTCTGCATTGAAACTCTAACATGACTTGTTCTGCAAAAAGCTCCAAAACATGAAAATCTGTCTTCTGCATTGCAAATAACATTACATTTCATGAGACAGAAACAGCTTTAATGTATTTAAGGTTTACTCTTACAATTGCATAAACCAACTTTCTCTCACTGATCAAGAAGCTTTTCAGGATCTGTGCCCTCGCATTCTCTTCATTTGCTTAGTTGCACCAAACACAGCATTAGTGTTCTTAAAGCTTTAAACTAGTGATTTTCTGCATTGAAACTCTAACATGACTTGTTCTGCAAAAAGCTCCAAAACATGAAAATCTGTCTTCTGCATTGCAAATAACATTACATTTCATGAGAAAGAAACAGCTTTAATGTATTTAAGGTTTACTCTTACAATTGCATAAACCAACTTTCTCTCACTGAGAAAGAAGCTTTTCTTTGCTTAGTTGCATTAAACACAGCATTACGGTTCTTGGAAACTTTAAACTAGTGATTTTCTGCATTGAATCTTTAAAATGACTTCCTCTGGAAAAAGCTTCCAAATATGAACATCTGTCTTCTGCATTGCAAATAAAATTACATTTCATGAGAAAGAAACATCTTTCATGTACTTAAGCTTTACTCTTAAAACTGCATAAACCAACTTTCTCGTAGTGAGAAAGAAGCTTTTCAGCATGTGTTCCCTCGAATTCTCTTATATTTGCAATAAACACAGCATTAGTGTTCTTAGAAGCTCTAAATAGCGATTTTGTGCATTGAAGCTTTAACATGACTTGTTCTGCAAAAAGCTCCAAAACATGAAAATCTGTCTTCTGCATTGCAAATAACATTACATTTCATGAGAAAGAAACATCTTTCATGTATTTAAGCTTTACTCTTAGAACTGTATAAACCAACTTTCTCTTACTGAGAAAGAATATTTTCTTTGCTTAGTTGCATTAAACACAGCATTAGTGTTCTTGGAAAGTTTAAACTAGTGATTTTCTGCATTGAAACTTTAAAATGACTTCCTCTGCAAAAAGCTCCAAAGCATGAAAATCTGTCTTCTCTATTGCAAATAACATTACATTTCATGAGAAAGAACATGAAATGTAAATAACATTACATTTTATGAGAAAGAAACATCTTTCATGTATTTAAGCTTTACTCTTAGAACTGCATAAACCAACTTTCTCGTAGTGAGAAAGAAGCTTTTCAGCATGTGTTCCCCCGCATTCTCTTATATTTGCAATAAACACAGCATTAGTGTTCTTAGAAGCTTTAAACTAGTGATTTTCTGCATTGAAGCTCTAACATGACTTGTTCTGCAAAAAGGTCCAAAACATGAAAATCTGTCTTCTGCACTGCAAATAACATTACATTTCATGAGAAAGAACATGAAATGTAAATAACATTACATTTTATGAGAAAGAAACATCTTTCATGTATTTAAGCTTTACTCTTAGAACTGCATAAACCAACTTTCTCTTACTGAGAAAGAAGATTTTCTTTGCTTAGTTGCATTAAACACAGCATTAGTGTTCTTGGAAACTTTAAACTAGTGATTTTCTGCATTGAAACTTTAAAATGACTTCCTCTGGAAAAAGCTTCCAAACATGAACATCTGTCTTCTGCATTGCATATAACATTACATTTCATGAGAAAGAAACATCTTTCATGTACTTAAGCTTTACTCTTAAAACTGCATAAACCAACTTTCTCGTAGTGAGAAAGAAGCTTTTCAGCATGTGTTCCCTCGCATTCTCTTATATTTGCAATAAACACAGCATTAGTGTTCTTAGAAGCACTAAATATCGATTTTGTGCATTGAAGCTCTAACATGACTTGCTCTGCAAAAAGCTCCAAACCATGAAAATCTGTCTTCTGCACTGCAAATAACATATTTCATGAGAAAGAAACATCTATCATATACTTAAGCTTTACTCTTAAAACTGCATAAACCAACATTCGCTCACTTAGAAAGGAGCTTTTCAGCATCTCTGCCCTCGCATTCTCTTCATTTGCTTAGTTGCACTAAACACAGCATTAGTGTTCTTATAAGCTTTAAACTAGTGATTTTCTGCATTGAAACTCTAACATGACTTGTTCTGCAAAAAGCTCCAAAACATGAAAATCTGTCTTCTGCATTGCAAATAACATTACATTTCATGAGAAAGAAACAGCTTTAATGTATTTAAGGTTTACTCTTACAATTGCATAAACCAACTTTCTCTCACTGATCAAGAAGCTTTTCAGCATCTCTGCCCTCGCATTCTCTTCATTTGCTTAGTTGCACTAAACACAGCATTAGTGTTCTTATAAGCTTTAAACTAGTGATTTTCTGCATTGAAACTCTAACATGACTTGTTCTGCAAAAAGCTCCAAAACATGAAAATCTGTCTTCTGCATTGCAAATAACATTACATTTCATGAGACAGAAACAGCTTTAATGTATTTAAGGTTTACTCTTACAATTGCATAAACCAACTTTCTCTCACTGATCAAGAAGCTTTTCAGGATCTGTGCCCTCGCATTCTCTTCATTTGCTTAGTTGCACCAAACACAGCATTAGTGTTCTTAAAGCTTTAAACTAGTGATTTTCTGCATTGAAACTCTAACATGACTTGTTCTGCAAAAAGCTCCAAAACATGAAAATCTGTCTTCTGCATTGCAAATAACATTACATTTCATGAGAAAGAAACAGCTTTAATGTATTTAAGGTTTACTCTTACAATTGCATAAACCAACTTTCTCTCACTGAGAAAGAAGCTTTTCTTTGCTTAGTTGCATTAAACACAGCATTACGGTTCTTGGAAACTTTAAACTAGTGATTTTCTGCATTGAATCTTTAAAATGACTTCCTCTGGAAAAAGCTTCCAAATATGAACATCTGTCTTCTGCATTGCAAATAAAATTACATTTCATGAGAAAGAAACATCTTTCATGTACTTAAGCTTTACTCTTAAAACTGCATAAACCAACTTTCTCGTAGTGAGAAAGAAGCTTTTCAGCATGTGTTCCCTCGAATTCTCTTATATTTGCAATAAACACAGCATTAGTGTTCTTAGAAGCTCTAAATAGCGATTTTGTGCATTGAAGCTCTAACATGACTTGTTCTGCAAAAAGCTCCAAAACATGAAAATCTGTCTTCTGCATTGCAAATAACATTACATTTCATGAGAAAGAAACATCTTTCATGTACTTAAGCTTTACTCTTAAAACTGCATAAACCAACTTTCTCGTAGTGAGAAAGAAGCTTTTCAGCATGTGTTCCCTCGCATTCTCTTATATTTGCAATAAACACAGCATTAGTGTTCTTAGAAGCTCTAAATATCGATTTTGTGCATTGAAGCTCTAACATGACTTGCTCTGCAAAAAGCTCCAAAACATGAAAATCTGTCTTCTGCACTGCAAATAACATATTTCATGAGAAAGAAACATCTATCATATACTTAAGCTTTACTCTTAAAACTGCATAAACCAACATTCGCTCACTTAGAAAGGAGCTTTTCAGCATCTCTGCCCTCGCATTCTCTTCATTTGCTTAGTTGCACTAAACACAGCATTAGTGTTCTTAGAAGCTTTAAACTAGTGATTTTCTGCATTGAAACTCTAACATGACTTGTTCTGCAAAAAGCTCCAAAACATGAAAATCTGTCTTCTGCATTGCAAATAACATTACATTTCATGAGAAAGAAACAGCTTTAATGTATTTAAGGTTTACTCTTACAATTGCATAAACCAACTTTCTCTCACTGATCAAGAAGCTTTTCAGCATCTCTGCCCTCGCATTCTCTTCATTTGCTTAGTTGCACTAAACACAGCATTAGTGTTCTTATAAGCTTTAAACTAGTGATTTTCTGCATTGAAACTCTAACATGACTTGTTCTGCAAAAAGCTCCAAAACATGAAAATCTGTCTTCTGCATTGCAAATAACATTACATTTCATGAGAAAGAAACAGCTTTAATGTATTTAAGGTTTACTCTTACAATTGCATAAACCAACTTTCTCTCACTGATCAAGAAGCTTTTCAGGATCTGTGCCCTCGCATTCTCTTCATTTGCTTAGTTGCACCAAACACAGCATTAGTGTTATTCAAGCTTTAAACTAGTGATTTTCTGCATTGAAACTCTAACATGACTTGTTCTGCAAAAAGCTCCAAAACATGAAAATCTGTCTTCTGCATTGCAAATAACATTACATTTCATGAGAAAGAAACAGCTTTAATGTATTTAAGGTTTACTCTTACAATTGCATAAACCAACTTTCTCTCACTGAGAAAGAAGCTTTTCTTTGCTTAGTTGCATTAAACACAGCATTACGGTTCTTGGAAACTTTAAACTAGTGATTTTCTGCATTGAATCTTTAAAATGACTTCCTCTGGAAAAAGCTTCCAAATATGAACATCTGTCTTCTGCATTGCAAATAAAATTACATTTCATGAGAAAGAAACATCTTTCATGTACTTAAGCTTTACTCTTAAAACTGCATAAACCAACTATCTCGTAGTGAGAAAGAAGCTTTTCAGCATGTGTTCCCTCGAATTCTCTTATATTTGCAATAAACACAGCATTAGTGTTCTTAGAAGCTCTAAATAGCGATTTTGTGCATTGAAGCTCTAACATGACTTGTTCTGCAAAAAGCTCCAAAACATGAAAATCTGTCTTCTGCATTGCAAATAACATTACATTTCATGAGAAAGAAACATCTTTCATGTATTTAAGCTTTACTCTTAGAACTGTATAAACCAACTTTCTCTTACTGAGAAAGAATATTTTCTTTGCTTAGTTGCATTAAACACAGCATTAGTGTTCTTGGAAAGTTTAAACTAGTGATTTTCTGCATTGAAACTTTAAAATGACTTCCTCTGCAAAAAGCTCCAAAGCATGAAAATCTGTCTTCTCTATTGCAAATAACATTACATTTCATGAGAAAGAACATGAAATGTAAATAACATTACATTTTATGAGAAAGAAACATCTTTCATGTATTTAAGCTTTACTCTTAGAACTGCATAAACCAACTTTCTCGTAGTGAGAAAGAAGCTTTTCAGCATGTGTTCCCCCGCATTCTCTTATATTTGCAATAAACACAGCATTAGTGTTCTTAGAAGCTTTAAACTAGTGATTTTCTGCATTGAAGCTCTAACATGACTTGTTCTGCAAAAAGGTCCAAAACATGAAAATCTGTCTTCTGCACTGCAAATAACATTACATTTCATGAGAAAGAACATGAAATGTAAATAACATTACAATTTATGAGAAAGAAACATCTTTCATGTATTTAAGCTTTACTCTTAGAACTGCATAAACCAACTTTCTCTTACTGAGAAAGAAGATTTTCTTTGCTTAGTTGCATTAAACACAGCATTAGTGTTCTTGGAAACTTTAAACTAGTGATTTTCTGCATTGAAACTTTAAAATGACTTCCTCTGGAAAAAGCTTCCAAACATGAACATCTGTCTTCTGCATTGCATATAACATTACATTTCATGAGAAAGAAACATCTTTCATGTACTTAAGCTTTACTCTTAAAACTGCATAAACCAACTTTCTCGTAGTGAGAAAGAAGCTTTTCAGCATGTGTTCCCTCGCATTCTCTTATATTTGCAATAAACACAGCATTAGTGTTCTTAGAAGCACTAAATATCGATTTTGTGCATTGAAGCTCTAACATGACTTGCTCTGCAAAAAGCTCCAAAACATGAAAATCTGTCTTCTGCACTGCAAATAACATATTTCATGAGAAAGAAACATCTATCATATACTTAAGCTTTACTCTTAAAACTGCATAAACCAACATTCGCTCACTTAGAAAGGAGCTTTTCAGCATCTCTGCCCTCGCATTCTCTTCATTTGCTTAGTTGCACTAAACACAGCATTAGTGTTCTTAGAAGCTTTAAACTAGTGATTTTCTGCATTGAAACTCTAACATGACTTGTTCTGCAAAAAGCTCCAAAACATGAAAATCTGTCTTCTGCATTGCAAATAACATTACATTTCATGAGAAAGAAACAGCTTTAATGTATTTAAGGTTTACTCTTACAATTGCATAAACCAACTTTCTCTCACTGATCAAGAAGCTTTTCAGCATCTCTGCCCTCGCATTCTCTTCATTTGCTTAGTTGCACTAAACACAGCATTAGTGTTCTTATAAGCTTTAAACTAGTGATTTTCTGCATTGAAACTCTAACATGACTTGTTCTGCAAAAAGCTCCAAAACATGAAAATCTGTCTTCTGCATTGCAAATAACATTACATTTCATGAGACAGAAACAGCTTTAATGTATTTAAGGTTTACTCTTACAATTGCATAAACCAACTTTCTCTCACTGATCAAGAAGCTTTTCAGGATCTGTGCCCTCGCATTCTCTTCATTTGCTTAGTTGCACCAAACACAGCATTAGTGTTCTTAAAGCTTTAAACTAGTGATTTTCTGCATTGAAACTCTAACATGACTTGTTCTGCAAAAAGCTCCAAAACATGAAAATCTGTCTTCTGCATTGCAAATAACATTACATTTCATGAGAAAGAAACAGCTTTAATGTATTTAAGGTTTACTCTTACAATTGCATAAACCAACTTTCTCTCACTGAGAAAGAAGCTTTTCTTTGCTTAGTTGCATTAAACACAGCATTACGGTTCTTGGAAACTTTAAACTAGTGATTTTCTGCATTGAATCTTTAAAATGACTTCCTCTGGAAAAAGCTTCCAAATATGAACATCTGTCTTCTGCATTGCAAATAAAATTACATTTCATGAGAAAGAAACATCTTTCATGTACTTAAGCTTTACTCTTAAAACTGCATAAACCAACTTTCTCGTAGTGAGAAAGAAGCTTTTCAGCATGTGTTCCCTCGAATTCTCTTATATTTGCAATAAACACAGCATTAGTGTTCTTAGAAGCTCTAAATAGCGATTTTGTGCATTGAAGCTTTAACATGACTTGTTCTGCAAAAAGCTCCAAAACATGAAAATCTGTCTTCTGCATTGCAAATAACATTACATTTCATGAGAAAGAAACATCTTTCATGTATTTAAGCTTTACTCTTAGAACTGTATAAACCAACTTTCTCTTACTGAGAAAGAATATTTTCTTTGCTTAGTTGCATTAAACACAGCATTAGTGTTCTTGGAAAGTTTAAACTAGTGATTTTCTGCATTGAAACTTTAAAATGACTTCCTCTGCAAAAAGCTCCAAAGCATGAAAATCTGTCTTCTCTATTGCAAATAACATTACATTTCATGAGAAAGAACATGAAATGTAAATAACATTACATTTTATGAGAAAGAAACATCTTTCATGTATTTAAGCTTTACTCTTAGAACTGCATAAACCAACTTTCTCGTAGTGAGAAAGAAGCTTTTCAGCATGTGTTCCCCCGCATTCTCTTATATTTGCAATAAACACAGCATTAGTGTTCTTAGAAGCTTTAAACTAGTGATTTTCTGCATTGAAACTTTAAAATGACTTCCTCTGGAAAAAGCTTCCAAACATGAACATCTGTCTTCTGCATTGCATATAACATTACATTTCATGAGAAAGAAACATCTTTCATGTACTTAAGCTTTACTCTTAAAACTGCATAAACCAACTTTCTCGTAGTGAGAAAGAAGCTTTTCAGCATGTGTTCCCTCGCATTCTCTTATATTTGCAATAAACACAGCATTAGTGTTCTTAGAAGCACTAAATATCGATTTTGTGCATTGAAGCTCTAACATGACTTGCTCTGCAAAAAGCTCCAAACCATGAAAATCTGTCTTCTGCACTGCAAATAACATATTTCATGAGAAAGAAACATCTATCATATACTTAAGCTTTACTCTTAAAACTGCATAAACCAACATTCGCTCACTTAGAAAGGAGCTTTTCAGCATCTCTGCCCTCGCATTCTCTTCATTTGCTTAGTTGCACTAAACACAGCATTAGTGTTCTTAGAAGCTTTAAACTAGTGATTTTCTGCATTGAAACTCTAACATGACTTGTTCTGCAAGAAGCTCCAAAACATGAAAATCTGTCTTCTGCATTGCAAATAACATTACATTTCATGAGAAAGAAACAGCTTTAATGTATTTAAGGTTTACTCTTACAATTGCATAAACCAACTTTCTCTCACTGATCAAGAAGCTTTTCAGCATCTCTGCCCTCGCATTCTCTTCATTTGCTTAGTTGCACTAAACACAGCATTAGTGTTCTTATAAGCTTTAAACTAGTGATTTTCTGCATTGAAACTCTAACATGACTTGTTCTGCAAAAAGCTCCAAAACATGAAAATCTGTCTTCTGCATTGCAAATAACATTACATTTCATGAGACAGAAACAGCTTTAATGTATTTAAGGTTTACTCTTACAATTGCATAAACCAACTTTCTCTCACTGATCAAGAAGCTTTTCAGGATCTGTGCCCTCGCATTCTCTTCATTTGCTTAGTTGCACCAAACACAGCATTAGTGTTCTTAAAGCTTTAAACTAGTGATTTTCTGCATTGAAACTCTAACATGACTTGTTCTGCAAAAAGCTCCAAAACATGAAAATCTGTCTTCTGCATTGCAAATAACATTACATTTCATGAGAAAGAAACAGCTTTAATGTATTTAAGGTTTACTCTTACAATTGCATAAACCAACTTTCTCTCACTGAGAAAGAAGCTTTTCTTTGCTTAGTTGCATTAAACACAGCATTACGGTTCTTGGAAACTTTAAACTAGTGATTTTCTGCATTGAATCTTTAAAATGACTTCCTCTGGAAAAAGCTTCCAAATATGAACATCTGTCTTCTGCATTGCAAATAAAATTACATTTCATGAGAAAGAAACATCTTTCATGTACTTAAGCTTTACTCTTAAAACTGCATAAACCAACTTTCTCGTAGTGAGAAAGAAGCTTTTCAGCATGTGTTCCCTCGAATTCTCTTATATTTGCAATAAACACAGCATTAGTGTTCTTAGAAGCTCTAAATAGCGATTTTGTGCATTGAAGCTTTAACATGACTTGTTCTGCAAAAAGCTCCAAAACATGAAAATCTGTCTTCTGCATTGCAAATAACATTACATTTCATGAGAAAGAAACATCTTTCATGTATTTAAGCTTTACTCTTAGAACTGTATAAACCAACTTTCTCTTACTGAGAAAGAATATTTTCTTTGCTTAGTTGCATTAAACACAGCATTAGTGTTCTTGGAAAGTTTAAACTAGTGATTTTCTGCATTGAAACTTTAAAATGACTTCCTCTGCAAAAAGCTCCAAAGCATGAAAATCTGTCTTCTCTATTGCAAATAACATTACATTTCATGAGAAAGAACATGAAATGTAAATAACATTACATTTTATGAGAAAGAAACATCTTTCATGTATTTAAGCTTTACTCTTAGAACTGCATAAACCAACTTTCTCGTAGTGAGAAAGAAGCTTTTCAGCATGTGTTCCCCCGCATTCTCTTATATTTGCAATAAACACAGCATTAGTGTTCTTAGAAGCTTTAAACTAGTGATTTTCTGCATTGAAGCTCTAACATGACTTGTTCTGCAAAAAGGTCCAAAACATGAAAATCTGTCTTCTGCACTGCAAATAACATTACATTTCATGAGAAAGAACATGAAATGTAAATAACATTACATTTTATGAGAAAGAAACATCTTTCATGTATTTAAGCTTTACTCTTAGAACTGCATAAACCAACTTTCTCTTACTGAGAAAGAAGATTTTCTTTGCTTAGTTGCATTAAACACAGCATTAGTGTTCTTGGAAACTTTAAACTAGTGATTTTCTGCATTGAAACTTTAAAATGACTTCCTCTGGAAAAAGCTTCCAAACATGAACATCTGTCTTCTGCATTGCATATAACATTACATTTCATGAGAAAGAAACATCTTTCATGTACTTAAGCTTTACTCTTAAAACTGCATAAACCAACTTTCTCGTAGTGAGAAAGAAGCTTTTCAGCATGTGTTCCCTCGCATTCTCTTATATTTGCAATAAACACAGCATTAGTGTTCTTAGAAGCACTAAATATCGATTTTGTGCATTGAAGCTCTAACATGACTTGCTCTGCAAAAAGCTCCAAACCATGAAAATCTGTCTTCTGCACTGCAAATAACATATTTCATGAGAAAGAAACATCTATCATATACTTAAGCTTTACTCTTAAAACTGCATAAACCAACATTCGCTCACTTAGAAAGGAGCTTTTCAGCATCTCTGCCCTCGCATTCTCTTCATTTGCTTAGTTGCACTAAACACAGCATTAGTGTTCTTAGAAGCTTTAAACTAGTGATTTTCTGCATTGAAACTCTAACATGACTTGTTCTGCAAAAAGCTCCAAAACATGAAAATCTGTCTTCTGCATTGCAAATAACATTACATTTCATGAGAAAGAAACAGCTTTAATGTATTTAAGGTTTACTCTTACAATTGCATAAACCAACTTTCTCTCACTGATCAAGAAGCTTTTCAGCATCTCTGCCCTCGCATTCTCTTCATTTGCTTAGTTGCACTAAACACAGCATTAGTGTTCTTATAAGCTTTAAACTAGTGATTTTCTGCATTGAAACTCTAACATGACTTGTTCTGCAAAAAGCTCCAAAACATGAAAATCTGTCTTCTGCATTGCAAATAACTACATTTCATGAGACAGAAACAGCTTTAATGTATTTAAGGTTTACTCTTACAATTGCATAAACCAACTTTCTCTCACTGATCAAGAAGCTTTTCAGGATCTGTGCCCTCGCATTCTCTTCATTTGCTTAGTTGCACCAAACACAGCATTAGTGTTCTTAAAGCTTTAAACTAGTGATTTTCTGCATTGAAACTCTAACATGACTTGTTCTGCAAAAAGCTCCAAAACATGAAAATCTGTCTTCTGCATTGCAAATAACATTACATTTCATGAGAAAGAAACAGCTTTAATGTATTTAAGGTTTACTCTTACAATTGCATAAACCAACTTTCTCTCACTGAGAAAGAAGCTTTTCTTTGCTTAGTTGCATTAAACACAGCATTACGGTTCTTGGAAACTTTAAACTAGTGATTTTCTGCATTGAATCTTTAAAATGACTTCCTCTGGAAAAAGCTTCCAAATATGAACATCTGTCTTCTGCATTGCAAATAAAATTACATTTCATGAGAATGAAACATCTTTCATGTACTTAAGCTTTACTCTTAAAACTGCATAAACCAACTTTCTCGTAGTGAGAAAGAAGCTTTTCAGCATGTGTTCCCTCGAATTCTCTTATATTTGCAATAAACACAGCATTAGTGTTCTTAGAAGCTCTAAATAGCGATTTTGTGCATTGAAGCTCTAACATGACTTGTTCTGCAAAAAGCTCCAAAACATGAAAATCTGTCTTCTGCATTGCAAATAACATTACATTTCATGAGAAAGAAACATCTTTCATGTATTTAAGCTTTACTCTTAGAATTGTATAAACCAACTTTCTCTTACTGAGAAAGAATATTTTCTTTGCTTAGTTGCATTAAACACAGCATTAGTGTTCTTGGAAAGTTTAAACTAGTGATTTTCTGCATTGAAACTCTAACATGACTTGTTCTGCAAAAAGCTCCAAAACATGAAAATCTGTCTTCTGCATTGCAAATAACATTACATTTCATGAGAAAGAAACAGCTTTAATGTATTTAAGGTTTACTCTTACAATTGCATAAACCAACTTTCTCTCACTGATCAAGAAGCTTTTCAGCATCTCTGCCCTCGCATTCTCTTCATTTGCTTAGTTGCACTAAACACAGCATTAGTGTTCTTATAAGCTTTAAACTAGTGATTTTCTGCATTGAAACTCTAACATGACTTGTTCTGCAAAAAGCTCCAAAACATGAAAATCTGTCTTCTGCATTGCAAATAACATTACATTTCATGAGAAAGAAACAGCTTTAATGTATTTAAGGTTTACTCTTACAATTGCATAAACCAACTTTCTCTCACTGATCAAGAAGCTTTTCAGGATCTGTGCCCTCGCATTCTCTTCATTTGCTTAGTTGCACCAAACACAGCATTAGTGTTATTCAAGCTTTAAACTAGTGATTTTCTGCATTGAAACTCTAACATGACTTGTTCTGCAAAAAGCTCCAAAACATGAAAATCTGTCTTCTGCATTGCAAATAACATTACATTTCATGAGAAAGAAACAGCTTTAATGTATTTAAGGTTTACTCTTACAATTGCATAAACCAACTTTCTCTCACTGAGAAAGAAGCTTTTCTTTGCTTAGTTGCATTAAACACAGCATTACGGTTCTTGGAAACTTTAAACTAGTGATTTTCTGCATTGAATCTTTAAAATGACTTCCTCTGGAAAAAGCTTCCAAATATGAACATCTGTCTTCTGCATTGCAAATAAAATTACATTTCATGAGAAAGAAACATCTTTCATGTACTTAAGCTTTACTCTTAAAACTGCATAAACCAACTATCTCGTAGTGAGAAAGAAGCTTTTCAGCATGTGTTCCCTCGAATTCTCTTATATTTGCAATAAACACAGCATTAGTGTTCTTAGAAGCTCTAAATAGCGATTTTGTGCATTGAAGCTCTAACATGACTTGTTCTGCAAAAAGCTCCAAAACATGAAAATCTGTCTTCTGCATTGCAAATAACATTACATTTCATGAGAAAGAAACATCTTTCATGTATTTAAGCTTTACTCTTAGAACTGTATAAACCAACTTTCTCTTACTGAGAAAGAATATTTTCTTTGCTTAGTTGCATTAAACACAGCATTAGTGTTCTTGGAAAGTTTAAACTAGTGATTTTCTGCATTGAAACTTTAAAATGACTTCCTCTGCAAAAAGCTCCAAAGCATGAAAATCTGTCTTCTCTATTGCAAATAACATTACATTTCATGAGAAAGAACATGAAATGTAAATAACATTACATTTTATGAGAAAGAAACATCTTTCATGTATTTAAGCTTTACTCTTAGAACTGCATAAACCAACTTTCTCGTAGTGAGAAAGAAGCTTTTCAGCATGTGTTCCCCCGCATTCTCTTATATTTGCAATAAACACAGCATTAGTGTTCTTAGAAGCTTTAAACTAGTGATTTTCTGCATTGAAGCTCTAACATGACTTGTTCTGCAAAAAGGTCCAAAACATGAAAATCTGTCTTCTGCACTGCAAATAACATTACATTTCATGAGAAAGAACATGAAATGTAAATAACATTACAATTTATGAGAAAGAAACATCTTTCATGTATTTAAGCTTTACTCTTAGAACTGCATAAACCAACTTTCTCTTACTGAGAAAGAAGATTTTCTTTGCTTAGTTGCATTAAACACAGCATTAGTGTTCTTGGAAACTTTAAACTAGTGATTTTCTGCATTGAAACTTTAAAATGACTTCCTCTGGAAAAAGCTTCCAAACATGAACATCTGTCTTCTGCATTGCATATAACATTACATTTCATGAGAAAGAAACATCTTTCATGTACTTAAGCTTTACTCTTAAAACTGCATAAACCAACTTTCTCGTAGTGAGAAAGAAGCTTTTCAGCATGTGTTCCCTCGCATTCTCTTATATTTGCAATAAACACAGCATTAGTGTTCTTAGAAGCACTAAATATCGATTTTGTGCATTGAAGCTCTAACATGACTTGCTCTGCAAAAAGCTCCAAAACATGAAAATCTGTCTTCTGCACTGCAAATAACATATTTCATGAGAAAGAAACAGCTTTAATGTATTTAAGGTTTACTCTTACAATTGCATAAACCAACTTTCTCTCACTGATCAAGAAGCTTTTCAGCATCTCTGCCCTCGCATTCTCTTCATTTGCTTAGTTGCACTAAACACAGCATTAGTGTTCTTATAAGCTTTAAACTAGTGATTTTCTGCATTGAAACTCTAACATGACTTGTTCTGCAAAAAGCTCCAAAACATGAAAATCTGTCTTCTGCATTGCAAATAACATTACATTTCATGAGACAGAAACAGCTTTAATGTATTTAAGGTTTACTCTTACAATTGCATAAACCAACTTTCTCTCACTGATCAAGAAGCTTTTCAGGATCTGTGCCCTCGCATTCTCTTCATTTGCTTAGTTGCACCAAACACAGCATTAGTGTTCTTAAAGCTTTAAACTAGTGATTTTCTGCATTGAAACTCTAACATGACTTGTTCTGCAAAAAGCTCCAAAACATGAAAATCTGTCTTCTGCATTGCAAATAACATTACATTTCATGAGAAAGAAACAGCTTTAATGTATTTAAGGTTTACTCTTACAATTGCATAAACCAACTTTCTCTCACTGAGAAAGAAGCTTTTCTTTGCTTAGTTGCATTAAACACAGCATTACGGTTCTTGGAAACTTTAAACTAGTGATTTTCTGCATTGAATCTTTAAAATGACTTCCTCTGGAAAAAGCTTCCAAATATGAACATCTGTCTTCTGCATTGCAAATAAAATTACATTTCATGAGAAAGAAACATCTTTCATGTACTTAAGCTTTACTCTTAAAACTGCATAAACCAACTTTCTCGTAGTGAGAAAGAAGCTTTTCAGCATGTGTTCCCTCGAATTCTCTTATATTTGCAATAAACACAGCATTAGTGTTCTTAGAAGCTCTAAATAGCGATTTTGTGCATTGAAGCTTTAACATGACTTGTTCTGCAAAAAGCTCCAAAACATGAAAATCTGTCTTCTGCATTGCAAATAACATTACATTTCATGAGAAAGAAACATCTTTCATGTATTTAAGCTTTACTCTTAGAACTGTATAAACCAACTTTCTCTTACTGAGAAAGAATATTTTCTTTGCTTAGTTGCATTAAACACAGCATTAGTGTTCTTGGAAAGTTTAAACTAGTGATTTTCTGCATTGAAACTTTAAAATGACTTCCTCTGCAAAAAGCTCCAAAGCATGAAAATCTGTCTTCTCTATTGCAAATAACATTACATTTCATGAGAAAGAACATGAAATGTAAATAACATTACATTTTATGAGAAAGAAACATCTTTCATGTATTTAAGCTTTACTCTTAGAACTGCATAAACCAACTTTCTCGTAGTGAGAAAGAAGCTTTTCAGCATGTGTTCCCCCGCATTCTCTTATATTTGCAATAAACACAGCATTAGTGTTCTTAGAAGCTTTAAACTAGTGATTTTCTGCATTGAAACTTTAAAATGACTTCCTCTGGAAAAAGCTTCCAAACATGAACATCTGTCTTCTGCATTGCATATAACATTACATTTCATGAGAAAGAAACATCTTTCATGTACTTAAGCTTTACTCTTAAAACTGCATAAACCAACTTTCTCGTAGTGAGAAAGAAGCTTTTCAGCATGTGTTCCCTCGCATTCTCTTATATTTGCAATAAACACAGCATTAGTGTTCTTAGAAGCACTAAATATCGATTTTGTGCATTGAAGCTCTAACATGACTTGCTCTGCAAAAAGCTCCAAACCATGAAAATCTGTCTTCTGCACTGCAAATAACATATTTCATGAGAAAGAAACATCTATCATATACTTAAGCTTTACTCTTAAAACTGCATAAACCAACATTCGCTCACTTAGAAAGGAGCTTTTCAGCATCTCTGCCCTCGCATTCTCTTCATTTGCTTAGTTGCACTAAACACAGCATTAGTGTTCTTAGAAGCTTTAAACTAGTGATTTTCTGCATTGAAACTCTAACATGACTTGTTCTGCAAGAAGCTCCAAAACATGAAAATCTGTCTTCTGCATTGCAAATAACATTACATTTCATGAGAAAGAAACAGCTTTAATGTATTTAAGGTTTACTCTTACAATTGCATAAACCAACTTTCTCTCACTGATCAAGAAGCTTTTCAGCATCTCTGCCCTCGCATTCTCTTCATTTGCTTAGTTGCACTAAACACAGCATTAGTGTTCTTATAAGCTTTAAACTAGTGATTTTCTGCATTGAAACTCTAACATGACTTGTTCTGCAAAAAGCTCCAAAACATGAAAATCTGTCTTCTGCATTGCAAATAACATTACATTTCATGAGACAGAAACAGCTTTAATGTATTTAAGGTTTACTCTTACAATTGCATAAACCAACTTTCTCTCACTGATCAAGAAGCTTTTCAGGATCTGTGCCCTCGCATTCTCTTCATTTGCTTAGTTGCACCAAACACAGCATTAGTGTTCTTAAAGCTTTAAACTAGTGATTTTCTGCATTGAAACTCTAACATGACTTGTTCTGCAAAAAGCTCCAAAACATGAAAATCTGTCTTCTGCATTGCAAATAACATTACATTTCATGAGAAAGAAACAGCTTTAATGTATTTAAGGTTTACTCTTACAATTGCATAAACCAACTTTCTCTCACTGAGAAAGAAGCTTTTCTTTGCTTAGTTGCATTAAACACAGCATTACGGTTCTTGGAAACTTTAAACTAGTGATTTTCTGCATTGAATCTTTAAAATGACTTCCTCTGGAAAAAGCTTCCAAATATGAACATCTGTCTTCTGCATTGCAAATAAAATTACATTTCATGAGAAAGAAACATCTTTCATGTACTTAAGCTTTACTCTTAAAACTGCATAAACCAACTTTCTCGTAGTGAGAAAGAAGCTTTTCAGCATGTGTTCCCTCGAATTCTCTTATATTTGCAATAAACACAGCATTAGTGTTCTTAGAAGCTCTAAATAGCGATTTTGTGCATTGAAGCTTTAACATGACTTGTTCTGCAAAAAGCTCCAAAACATGAAAATCTGTCTTCTGCATTGCAAATAACATTACATTTCATGAGAAAGAAACATCTTTCATGTATTTAAGCTTTACTCTTAGAACTGTATAAACCAACTTTCTCTTACTGAGAAAGAATATTTTCTTTGCTTAGTTGCATTAAACACAGCATTAGTGTTCTTGGAAAGTTTAAACTAGTGATTTTCTGCATTGAAACTTTAAAATGACTTCCTCTGCAAAAAGCTCCAAAGCATGAAAATCTGTCTTCTCTATTGCAAATAACATTACATTTCATGAGAAAGAACATGAAATGTAAATAACATTACATTTTATGAGAAAGAAACATCTTTCATGTATTTAAGCTTTACTCTTAGAACTGCATAAACCAACTTTCTCGTAGTGAGAAAGAAGCTTTTCAGCATGTGTTCCCCCGCATTCTCTTATATTTGCAATAAACACAGCATTAGTGTTCTTAGAAGCTTTAAACTAGTGATTTTCTGCATTGAAGCTCTAACATGACTTGTTCTGCAAAAAGGTCCAAAACATGAAAATCTGTCTTCTGCACTGCAAATAACATTACATTTCATGAGAAAGAACATGAAATGTAAATAACATTACATTTTATGAGAAAGAAACATCTTTCATGTATTTAAGCTTTACTCTTAGAACTGCATAAACCAACTTTCTCTTACTGAGAAAGAAGATTTTCTTTGCTTAGTTGCATTAAACACAGCATTAGTGTTCTTGGAAACTTTAAACTAGTGATTTTCTGCATTGAAACTTTAAAATGACTTCCTCTGGAAAAAGCTTCCAAACATGAACATCTGTCTTCTGCATTGCATATAACATTACATTTCATGAGAAAGAAACATCTTTCATGTACTTAAGCTTTACTCTTAAAACTGCATAAACCAACTTTCTCGTAGTGAGAAAGAAGCTTTTCAGCATGTGTTCCCTCGCATTCTCTTATATTTGCAATAAACACAGCATTAGTGTTCTTAGAAGCACTAAATATCGATTTTGTGCATTGAAGCTCTAACATGACTTGCTCTGCAAAAAGCTCCAAACCATGAAAATCTGTCTTCTGCACTGCAAATAACATATTTCATGAGAAAGAAACATCTATCATATACTTAAGCTTTACTCTTAAAACTGCATAAACCAACATTCGCTCACTTAGAAAGGAGCTTTTCAGCATCTCTGCCCTCGCATTCTCTTCATTTGCTTAGTTGCACTAAACACAGCATTAGTGTTCTTATAAGCTTTAAACTAGTGATTTTCTGCATTGAAACTCTAACATGACTTGTTCTGCAAAAAGCTCCAAAACATGAAAATCTGTCTTCTGCATTGCAAATAACATTACATTTCATGAGAAAGAAACAGCTTTAATGTATTTAAGGTTTACTCTTACAATTGCATAAACCAACTTTCTCTCACTGATCAAGAAGCTTTTCAGCATCTCTGCCCTCGCATTCTCTTCATTTGCTTAGTTGCACTAAACACAGCATTAGTGTTCTTATAAGCTTTAAACTAGTGATTTTCTGCATTGAAACTCTAACATGACTTGTTCTGCAAAAAGCTCCAAAACATGAAAATCTGTCTTCTGCATTGCAAATAACATTACATTTCATGAGACAGAAACAGCTTTAATGTATTTAAGGTTTACTCTTACAATTGCATAAACCAACTTTCTCTCACTGATCAAGAAGCTTTTCAGGATCTGTGCCCTCGCATTCTCTTCATTTGCTTAGTTGCACCAAACACAGCATTAGTGTTCTTAAAGCTTTAAACTAGTGATTTTCTGCATTGAAACTCTAACATGACTTGTTCTGCAAAAAGCTCCAAAACATGAAAATCTGTCTTCTGCATTGCAAATAACATTACATTTCATGAGAAAGAAACAGCTTTAATGTATTTAAGGTTTACTCTTACAATTGCATAAACCAACTTTCTCTCACTGAGAAAGAAGCTTTTCTTTGCTTAGTTGCATTAAACACAGCATTACGGTTCTTGGAAACTTTAAACTAGTGATTTTCTGCATTGAATCTTTAAAATGACTTCCTCTGGAAAAAGCTTCCAAATATGAACATCTGTCTTCTGCATTGCAAATAAAATTACATTTCATGAGAAAGAAACATCTTTCATGTACTTAAGCTTTACTCTTAAAACTGCATAAACCAACTTTCTCGTAGTGAGAAAGAAGCTTTTCAGCATGTGTTCCCTCGAATTCTCTTATATTTGCAATAAACACAGCATTAGTGTTCTTAGAAGCTCTAAATAGCGATTTTGTGCATTGAAGCTCTAACATGACTTGTTCTGCAAAAAGCTCCAAAACATGAAAATCTGTCTTCTGCATTGCAAATAACATTACATTTCATGAGAAAGAAACATCTTTCATGTACTTAAGCTTTACTCTTAAAACTGCATAAACCAACTTTCTCGTAGTGAGAAAGAAGCTTTTCAGCATGTGTTCCCTCGCATTCTCTTATATTTGCAATAAACACAGCATTAGTGTTCTTAGAAGCTCTAAATATCGATTTTGTGCATTGAAGCTCTAACATGACTTGCTCTGCAAAAAGCTCCAAAACATGAAAATCTGTCTTCTGCACTGCAAATAACATATTTCATGAGAAAGAAACATCTATCATATACTTAAGCTTTACTCTTAAAACTGCATAAACCAACATTCGCTCACTTAGAAAGGAGCTTTTCAGCATCTCTGCCCTCGCATTCTCTTCATTTGCTTAGTTGCACTAAACACAGCATTAGTGTTCTTAGAAGCTTTAAACTAGTGATTTTCTGCATTGAAACTCTAACATGACTTGTTCTGCAAAAAGCTCCAAAACATGAAAATCTGTCTTCTGCATTGCAAATAACATTACATTTCATGAGAAAGAAACAGCTTTAATGTATTTAAGGTTTACTCTTACAATTGCATAAACCAACTTTCTCTCACTGATCAAGAAGCTTTTCAGCATCTCTGCCCTCGCATTCTCTTCATTTGCTTAGTTGCACTAAACACAGCATTAGTGTTCTTATAAGCTTTAAACTAGTGATTTTCTGCATTGAAACTCTAACATGACTTGTTCTGCAAAAAGCTCCAAAACATGAAAATCTGTCTTCTGCATTGCAAATAACATTACATTTCATGAGAAAGAAACAGCTTTAATGTATTTAAGGTTTACTCTTACAATTGCATAAACCAACTTTCTCTCACTGATCAAGAAGCTTTTCAGGATCTGTGCCCTCGCATTCTCTTCATTTGCTTAGTTGCACCAAACACAGCATTAGTGTTATTCAAGCTTTAAACTAGTGATTTTCTGCATTGAAACTCTAACATGACTTGTTCTGCAAAAAGCTCCAAAACATGAAAATCTGTCTTCTGCATTGCAAATAACATTACATTTCATGAGAAAGAAACAGCTTTAATGTATTTAAGGTTTACTCTTACAATTGCATAAACCAACTTTCTCTCACTGAGAAAGAAGCTTTTCTTTGCTTAGTTGCATTAAACACAGCATTACGGTTCTTGGAAACTTTAAACTAGTGATTTTCTGCATTGAATCTTTAAAATGACTTCCTCTGGAAAAAGCTTCCAAATATGAACATCTGTCTTCTGCATTGCAAATAAAATTACATTTCATGAGAAAGAAACATCTTTCATGTACTTAAGCTTTACTCTTAAAACTGCATAAACCAACTATCTCGTAGTGAGAAAGAAGCTTTTCAGCATGTGTTCCCTCGAATTCTCTTATATTTGCAATAAACACAGCATTAGTGTTCTTAGAAGCTCTAAATAGCGATTTTGTGCATTGAAGCTCTAACATGACTTGTTCTGCAAAAAGCTCCAAAACATGAAAATCTGTCTTCTGCATTGCAAATAACATTACATTTCATGAGAAAGAAACATCTTTCATGTATTTAAGCTTTACTCTTAGAACTGTATAAACCAACTTTCTCTTACTGAGAAAGAATATTTTCTTTGCTTAGTTGCATTAAACACAGCATTAGTGTTCTTGGAAAGTTTAAACTAGTGATTTTCTGCATTGAAACTTTAAAATGACTTCCTCTGCAAAAAGCTCCAAAGCATGAAAATCTGTCTTCTCTATTGCAAATAACATTACATTTCATGAGAAAGAACATGAAATGTAAATAACATTACATTTTATGAGAAAGAAACATCTTTCATGTATTTAAGCTTTACTCTTAGAACTGCATAAACCAACTTTCTCGTAGTGAGAAAGAAGCTTTTCAGCATGTGTTCCCCCGCATTCTCTTATATTTGCAATAAACACAGCATTAGTGTTCTTAGAAGCTTTAAACTAGTGATTTTCTGCATTGAAGCTCTAACATGACTTGTTCTGCAAAAAGGTCCAAAACATGAAAATCTGTCTTCTGCACTGCAAATAACATTACATTTCATGAGAAAGAACATGAAATGTAAATAACATTACAATTTATGAGAAAGAAACATCTTTCATGTATTTAAGCTTTACTCTTAGAACTGCATAAACCAACTTTCTCTTACTGAGAAAGAAGATTTTCTTTGCTTAGTTGCATTAAACACAGCATTAGTGTTCTTGGAAACTTTAAACTAGTGATTTTCTGCATTGAAACTTTAAAATGACTTCCTCTGGAAAAAGCTTCCAAACATGAACATCTGTCTTCTGCATTGCATATAACATTACATTTCATGAGAAAGAAACATCTTTCATGTACTTAAGCTTTACTCTTAAAACTGCATAAACCAACTTTCTCGTAGTGAGAAAGAAGCTTTTCAGCATGTGTTCCCTCGCATTCTCTTATATTTGCAATAAACACAGCATTAGTGTTCTTAGAAGCACTAAATATCGATTTTGTGCATTGAAGCTCTAACATGACTTGCTCTGCAAAAAGCTCCAAAACATGAAAATCTGTCTTCTGCACTGCAAATAACATATTTCATGAGAAAGAAACATCTATCATATACTTAAGCTTTACTCTTAAAACTGCATAAACCAACATTCGCTCACTTAGAAAGGAGCTTTTCAGCATCTCTGCCCTCGCATTCTCTTCATTTGCTTAGTTGCACTAAACACAGCATTAGTGTTCTTAGAAGCTTTAAACTAGTGATTTTCTGCATTGAAACTCTAACATGACTTGTTCTGCAAAAAGCTCCAAAACATGAAAATCTGTCTTCTGCATTGCAAATAACATTACATTTCATGAGAAAGAAACAGCTTTAATGTATTTAAGGTTTACTCTTACAATTGCATAAACCAACTTTCTCTCACTGATCAAGAAGCTTTTCAGCATCTCTGCCCTCGCATTCTCTTCATTTGCTTAGTTGCACTAAACACAGCATTAGTGTTCTTATAAGCTTTAAACTAGTGATTTTCTGCATTGAAACTCTAACATGACTTGTTCTGCAAAAAGCTCCAAAACATGAAAATCTGTCTTCTGCATTGCAAATAACATTACATTTCATGAGACAGAAACAGCTTTAATGTATTTAAGGTTTACTCTTACAATTGCATAAACCAACTTTCTCTCACTGATCAAGAAGCTTTTCAGGATCTGTGCCCTCGCATTCTCTTCATTTGCTTAGTTGCACCAAACACAGCATTAGTGTTCTTAAAGCTTTAAACTAGTGATTTTCTGCATTGAAACTCTAACATGACTTGTTCTGCAAAAAGCTCCAAAACATGAAAATCTGTCTTCTGCATTGCAAATAACATTACATTTCATGAGAAAGAAACAGCTTTAATGTATTTAAGGTTTACTCTTACAATTGCATAAACCAACTTTCTCTCACTGAGAAAGAAGCTTTTCTTTGCTTAGTTGCATTAAACACAGCATTACGGTTCTTGGAAACTTTAAACTAGTGATTTTCTGCATTGAATCTTTAAAATGACTTCCTCTGGAAAAAGCTTCCAAATATGAACATCTGTCTTCTGCATTGCAAATAAAATTACATTTCATGAGAAAGAAACATCTTTCATGTACTTAAGCTTTACTCTTAAAACTGCATAAACCAACTTTCTCGTAGTGAGAAAGAAGCTTTTCAGCATGTGTTCCCTCGAATTCTCTTATATTTGCAATAAACACAGCATTAGTGTTCTTAGAAGCTCTAAATAGCGATTTTGTGCATTGAAGCTTTAACATGACTTGTTCTGCAAAAAGCTCCAAAACATGAAAATCTGTCTTCTGCATTGCAAATAACATTACATTTCATGAGAAAGAAACATCTTTCATGTATTTAAGCTTTACTCTTAGAACTGTATAAACCAACTTTCTCTTACTGAGAAAGAATATTTTCTTTGCTTAGTTGCATTAAACACAGCATTAGTGTTCTTGGAAAGTTTAAACTAGTGATTTTCTGCATTGAAACTTTAAAATGACTTCCTCTGCAAAAAGCTCCAAAGCATGAAAATCTGTCTTCTCTATTGCAAATAACATTACATTTCATGAGAAAGAACATGAAATGTAAATAACATTACATTTTATGAGAAAGAAACATCTTTCATGTATTTAAGCTTTACTCTTAGAACTGCATAAACCAACTTTCTCGTAGTGAGAAAGAAGCTTTTCAGCATGTGTTCCCCCGCATTCTCTTATATTTGCAATAAACACAGCATTAGTGTTCTTAGAAGCTTTAAACTAGTGATTTTCTGCATTGAAACTTTAAAATGACTTCCTCTGGAAAAAGCTTCCAAACATGAACATCTGTCTTCTGCATTGCATATAACATTACATTTCATGAGAAAGAAACATCTTTCATGTACTTAAGCTTTACTCTTAAAACTGCATAAACCAACTTTCTCGTAGTGAGAAAGAAGCTTTTCAGCATGTGTTCCCTCGCATTCTCTTATATTTGCAATAAACACAGCATTAGTGTTCTTAGAAGCACTAAATATCGATTTTGTGCATTGAAGCTCTAACATGACTTGCTCTGCAAAAAGCTCCAAACCATGAAAATCTGTCTTCTGCACTGCAAATAACATATTTCATGAGAAAGAAACATCTATCATATACTTAAGCTTTACTCTTAAAACTGCATAAACCAACATTCGCTCACTTAGAAAGGAGCTTTTCAGCATCTCTGCCCTCGCATTCTCTTCATTTGCTTAGTTGCACTAAACACAGCATTAGTGTTCTTAGAAGCTTTAAACTAGTGATTTTCTGCATTGAAACTCTAACATGACTTGTTCTGCAAGAAGCTCCAAAACATGAAAATCTGTCTTCTGCATTGCAAATAACATTACATTTCATGAGAAAGAAACAGCTTTAATGTATTTAAGGTTTACTCTTACAATTGCATAAACCAACTTTCTCTCACTGATCAAGAAGCTTTTCAGCATCTCTGCCCTCGCATTCTCTTCATTTGCTTAGTTGCACTAAACACAGCATTAGTGTTCTTATAAGCTTTAAACTAGTGATTTTCTGCATTGAAACTCTAACATGACTTGTTCTGCAAAAAGCTCCAAAACATGAAAATCTGTCTTCTGCATTGCAAATAACATTACATTTCATGAGACAGAAACAGCTTTAATGTATTTAAGGTTTACTCTTACAATTGCATAAACCAACTTTCTCTCACTGATCAAGAAGCTTTTCAGGATCTGTGCCCTCGCATTCTCTTCATTTGCTTAGTTGCACCAAACACAGCATTAGTGTTCTTAAAGCTTTAAACTAGTGATTTTCTGCATTGAAACTCTAACATGACTTGTTCTGCAAAAAGCTCCAAAACATGAAAATCTGTCTTCTGCATTGCAAATAACATTACATTTCATGAGAAAGAAACAGCTTTAATGTATTTAAGGTTTACTCTTACAATTGCATAAACCAACTTTCTCTCACTGAGAAAGAAGCTTTTCTTTGCTTAGTTGCATTAAACACAGCATTACGGTTCTTGGAAACTTTAAACTAGTGATTTTCTGCATTGAATCTTTAAAATGACTTCCTCTGGAAAAAGCTTCCAAATATGAACATCTGTCTTCTGCATTGCAAATAAAATTACATTTCATGAGAAAGAAACATCTTTCATGTACTTAAGCTTTACTCTTAAAACTGCATAAACCAACTTTCTCGTAGTGAGAAAGAAGCTTTTCAGCATGTGTTCCCTCGAATTCTCTTATATTTGCAATAAACACAGCATTAGTGTTCTTAGAAGCTCTAAATAGCGATTTTGTGCATTGAAGCTTTAACATGACTTGTTCTGCAAAAAGCTCCAAAACATGAAAATCTGTCTTCTGCATTGCAAATAACATTACATTTCATGAGAAAGAAACATCTTTCATGTATTTAAGCTTTACTCTTAGAACTGTATAAACCAACTTTCTCTTACTGAGAAAGAATATTTTCTTTGCTTAGTTGCATTAAACACAGCATTAGTGTTCTTGGAAAGTTTAAACTAGTGATTTTCTGCATTGAAACTTTAAAATGACTTCCTCTGCAAAAAGCTCCAAAGCATGAAAATCTGTCTTCTCTATTGCAAATAACATTACATTTCATGAGAAAGAACATGAAATGTAAATAACATTACATTTTATGAGAAAGAAACATCTTTCATGTATTTAAGCTTTACTCTTAGAACTGCATAAACCAACTTTCTCGTAGTGAGAAAGAAGCTTTTCAGCATGTGTTCCCCCGCATTCTCTTATATTTGCAATAAACACAGCATTAGTGTTCTTAGAAGCTTTAAACTAGTGATTTTCTGCATTGAAGCTCTAACATGACTTGTTCTGCAAAAAGGTCCAAAACATGAAAATCTGTCTTCTGCACTGCAAATAACATTACATTTCATGAGAAAGAACATGAAATGTAAATAACATTACATTTTATGAGAAAGAAACATCTTTCATGTATTTAAGCTTTACTCTTAGAACTGCATAAACCAACTTTCTCTTACTGAGAAAGAAGATTTTCTTTGCTTAGTTGCATTAAACACAGCATTAGTGTTCTTGGAAACTTTAAACTAGTGATTTTCTGCATTGAAACTTTAAAATGACTTCCTCTGGAAAAAGCTTCCAAACATGAACATCTGTCTTCTGCATTGCATATAACATTACATTTCATGAGAAAGAAACATCTTTCATGTACTTAAGCTTTACTCTTAAAACTGCATAAACCAACTTTCTCGTAGTGAGAAAGAAGCTTTTCAGCATGTGTTCCCTCGCATTCTCTTATATTTGCAATAAACACAGCATTAGTGTTCTTAGAAGCACTAAATATCGATTTTGTGCATTGAAGCTCTAACATGACTTGCTCTGCAAAAAGCTCCAAACCATGAAAATCTGTCTTCTGCACTGCAAATAACATATTTCATGAGAAAGAAACATCTATCATATACTTAAGCTTTACTCTTAAAACTGCATAAACCAACATTCGCTCACTTAGAAAGGAGCTTTTCAGCATCTCTGCCCTCGCATTCTCTTCATTTGCTTAGTTGCACTAAACACAGCATTAGTGTTCTTAGAAGCTTTAAACTAGTGATTTTCTGCATTGAAACTCTAACATGACTTGTTCTGCAAAAAGCTCCAAAACATGAAAATCTGTCTTCTGCATTGCAAATAACATTACATTTCATGAGAAAGAAACAGCTTTAATGTATTTAAGGTTTACTCTTACAATTGCATAAACCAACTTTCTCTCACTGATCAAGAAGCTTTTCAGCATCTCTGCCCTCGCATTCTCTTCATTTGCTTAGTTGCACTAAACACAGCATTAGTGTTCTTATAAGCTTTAAACTAGTGATTTTCTGCATTGAAACTCTAACATGACTTGTTCTGCAAAAAGCTCCAAAACATGAAAATCTGTCTTCTGCATTGCAAATAACTACATTTCATGAGACAGAAACAGCTTTAATGTATTTAAGGTTTACTCTTACAATTGCATAAACCAACTTTCTCTCACTGATCAAGAAGCTTTTCAGGATCTGTGCCCTCGCATTCTCTTCATTTGCTTAGTTGCACCAAACACAGCATTAGTGTTCTTAAAGCTTTAAACTAGTGATTTTCTGCATTGAAACTCTAACATGACTTGTTCTGCAAAAAGCTCCAAAACATGAAAATCTGTCTTCTGCATTGCAAATAACATTACATTTCATGAGAAAGAAACAGCTTTAATGTATTTAAGGTTTACTCTTACAATTGCATAAACCAACTTTCTCTCACTGAGAAAGAAGCTTTTCTTTGCTTAGTTGCATTAAACACAGCATTACGGTTCTTGGAAACTTTAAACTAGTGATTTTCTGCATTGAATCTTTAAAATGACTTCCTCTGGAAAAAGCTTCCAAATATGAACATCTGTCTTCTGCATTGCAAATAAAATTACATTTCATGAGAATGAAACATCTTTCATGTACTTAAGCTTTACTCTTAAAACTGCATAAACCAACTTTCTCGTAGTGAGAAAGAAGCTTTTCAGCATGTGTTCCCTCGAATTCTCTTATATTTGCAATAAACACAGCATTAGTGTTCTTAGAAGCTCTAAATAGCGATTTTGTGCATTGAAGCTCTAACATGACTTGTTCTGCAAAAAGCTCCAAAACATGAAAATCTGTCTTCTGCATTGCAAATAACATTACATTTCATGAGAAAGAAACATCTTTCATGTATTTAAGCTTTACTCTTAGAATTGTATAAACCAACTTTCTCTTACTGAGAAAGAATATTTTCTTTGCTTAGTTGCATTAAACACAGCATTAGTGTTCTTGGAAAGTTTAAACTAGTGATTTTCTGCATTGAAACTTTAAAATGACTTCCTCTGCAAAAAGCTCCAAAGCATGAAAATCTGTCTTCTCTATTGCAAATAACATTACATTTCATGAGAAAGAAACAGCTTTAATGTATTTAAGGTTTACTCTTACAATTGCATAAACCAACTTTCTCTCACTGATCAAGAAGCTTTTCAGCATCTCTGCCCTCGCATTCTCTTCATTTGCTTAGTTGCACTAAACACAGCATTAGTGTTCTTATAAGCTTTAAACTAGTGATTTTCTGCATTGAAACTCTAACATGACTTGTTCTGCAAAAAGCTCCAAAACATGAAAATCTGTCTTCTGCATTGCAAATAACATTACATTTCATGAGACAGAAACAGCTTTAATGTATTTAAGGTTTACTCTTACAATTGCATAAACCAACTTTCTCTCACTGATCAAGAAGCTTTTCAGGATCTGTGCCCTCGCATTCTCTTCATTTGCTTAGTTGCACCAAACACAGCATTAGTGTTCTTAAAGCTTTAAACTAGTGATTTTCTGCATTGAAACTCTAACATGACTTGTTCTGCAAAAAGCTCCAAAACATGAAAATCTGTCTTCTGCATTGCAAATAACATTACATTTCATGAGAAAGAAACAGCTTTAATGTATTTAAGGTTTACTCTTACAATTGCATAAACCAACTTTCTCTCACTGAGAAAGAAGCTTTTCTTTGCTTAGTTGCATTAAACACAGCATTACGGTTCTTGGAAACTTTAAACTAGTGATTTTCTGCATTGAATCTTTAAAATGACTTCCTCTGGAAAAAGCTTCCAAATATGAACATCTGTCTTCTGCATTGCAAATAAAATTACATTTCATGAGAATGAAACATCTTTCATGTACTTAAGCTTTACTCTTAAAACTGCATAAACCAACTTTCTCGTAGTGAGAAAGAAGCTTTTCAGCATGTGTTCCCTCGAATTCTCTTATATTTGCAATAAACACAGCATTAGTGTTCTTAGAAGCTCTAAATAGCGATTTTGTGCATTGAAGCTCTAACATGACTTGTTCTGCAAAAAGCTCCAAAACATGAAAATCTGTCTTCTGCATTGCAAATAACATTACATTTCATGAGAAAGAAACATCTTTCATGTATTTAAGCTTTACTCTTAGAACTGTATAAACCAACTTTCTCTTACTGAGAAAGAATATTTTCTTTGCTTAGTTGCATTAAACACAGCATTAGTGTTCTTGGAAAGTTTAAACTAGTGATTTTCTGCATTGAAACTTTAAAATGACTTCCTCTGCAAAAAGCTCCAAAGCATGAAAATCTGTCTTCTCTATTGCAAATAACATTACATTTCATGAGAAAGAACATGAAATGTAAATAACATTACATTTTATGAGAAAGAAACATCTTTCATGTATTTAAGCTTTACTCTTAGAACTGCATAAACCAACTTTCTCGTAGTGAGAAAGAAGCTTTTCAGCATGTGTTCCCCCGCATTCTCTTATATTTGCAATAAACACAGCATTAGTGTTCTTAGAAGCTTTAAACTAGTGATTTTCTGCATTGAAGCTCTAACATGACTTGTTCTGCAAAAAGGTCCAAAACATGAAAATCTGTCTTCTGCACTGCAAATAACATTACATTTCATGAGAAAGAACATGAAATGTAAATAACATTACATTTTATGAGAAAGAAACATCTTTCATGTATTTAAGCTTTACTCTTAGAACTGCATAAACCAACTTTCTCTTGCTGAGAAAGAAGATTTTCTTTGCTTAGTTGCATTAAACACAGCATTAGTGTTCTTGGAAACTTTAAACTAGTGATTTTCTGCATTGAAACTTTAAAAGGACTTCCTCTGGAAAAAGCTTCCAAACATGAACATCTGTCTTCTGCATTGCATATAACATTACATTTCATGAGAAAGAAACATCTTTCATGTACTTAAGCTTTACTCTTAAAACTGCATAAACCAACTTTCTCGTAGTGAGAAAGAAGCTTTTCAGCATGTGTTCCCTCGCATTCTCTTATATTTGCAATAAACACAGCATTAGTGTTCTTAGAAGCACTAAATATCGATTTTGTGCATTGAAGCTCTAACATGACTTGCTCTGCAAAAAGCTCCAAAACATGAAAATCTGTCTTCTGCACTGCAAATAACATATTTCATGAGAAAGAAACATCTATCATATACTTAAGCTTTACTCTTAAAACTGCATAAACCAACATTCGCTCACTTAGAAAGGAGCTTTTCAGCATCTCTGCCCTCGCATTCTCTTCATTTGCTTAGTTGCACTAAACACAGCATTAGTGTTCTTAGAAGCTTTAAACTAGTGATTTTCTGCATTGAAACTCTAACATGACTTGTTCTGCAAAAAGCTCCAAAACATGAAAATCTGTCTTCTGCATTGCAAATAACATTACATTTCATGAGAAAGAAACAGCTTTAATGTCACTGAGAAAGAAGCTTTTCTTTGCTTAGTTGCATTAAACACAGCATTACGGTTCTTGGAAACTTTAAACTAGTGATTTTCTGCATTGAATCTTTAAAATGACTTCCTCTGGAAAAAGCTTCCAAATATGAACATCTGTCTTCTGCATTGCAAATAAAATTACATTTCATGAGAAAGAAACATCTTTCATGTACTTAAGCTTTACTCTTAAAACTGCATAAACCAACTTTCTCGTAGTGAGAAAGAAGCTTTTCAGCATGTGTTCCCTCGAATTCTCTTATATTTGCAATAAACACAGCATTAGTGTTCTTAGAAGCTCTAAATAGCGATTTTGTGCATTGAAGCTTTAACATGACTTGTTCTGCAAAAAGCTCCAAAACATGAAAATCTGTCTTCTGCATTGCAAATAACATTACATTTCATGAGAAAGAAACATCTTTCATGTATTTAAGCTTTACTCTTAGAACTGTATAAACCACTTTCTCTTACTGAGAAAGAATATTTTCTTTGCTTAGTTGCATTAAACACAGCATTAGTGTTCTTGGAAAGTTTAAACTAGTGATTTTCTGCATTGAAACTTTAAAATGACTTCCTCTGCAAAAAGCTCCAAAGCATGAAAATCTGTCTTCTCTATTGCAAATAACATTACATTTCATGAGAAAGAACATGAAATGTAAATAACATTACATTTTATGAGAAAGAAACATCTTTCATGTATTTAAGCTTTACTCTTAGAACTGCATAAACCAACTTTCTCGTAGTGAGAAAGAAGCTTTTCAGCATGTGTTCCCCCGCATTCTCTTATATTTGCAATAAACACAGCATTAGTGTTCTTAGAAGCTTTAAACTAGTGATTTTCTGCATTGAAGCTCTAACATGACTTGTTCTGCAAAAAGGTCCAAAACATGAAAATCTGTCTTCTGCACTGCAAATAACATTACATTTCATGAGAAAGAACATGAAATGTAAATAACATTACATTTTATGAGAAAGAAACATCTTTCATGTATTTAAGCTTTACTCTTAGAACTGCATAAACCAACTTTCTCGTAGTGAGAAAGAAGCTTTTCAGCATGTGTTCCCCCGCATTCTCTTATATTTGCAATAAACACAGCATTAGTGTTCTTAGAAGCTTTAAACTAGTGATTTTCTGCATTGAAGCTCTAACATGACTTGTTCTGCAAAAAGGTCCAAAACATGAAAATCTGTCTTCTGCACTGCAAATAACATTACATTTCATGAGAAAGAACATGAAATGTAAATAACATTACATTTTATGAGAAAGAAACATCTTTCATGTATTTAAGCTTTACTCTTAGAACTGCATAAACCAACTTTCTCTTACTGAGAAAGAAGATTTTCTTTGCTTAGTTGCATTAAACACAGCATTAGTGTTCTTGGAAACTTTAAACTAGTGATTTTCTGCATTGAAACTTTAAAATGACTTCCTCTGGAAAAAGCTTCCAAACATGAACATCTGTCTTCTGCATTGCATATAACATTACATTTCATGAGAAAGAAACATCTTTCATGTACTTAAGCTTTACTCTTAAAACTGCATAAACCAACTTTCTCGTAGTGAGAAAGAAGCTTTTCAGCATGTGTTCCCTCGCATTCTCTTATATTTGCAATAAACACAGCATTAGTGTTCTTAGAAGCTCTAAATATCGATTTTGTGCATTGAAGCTCTAACATGACTTGCTCTGCAAAAAGCTCCAAAACATGAAAATCTGTCTTCTGCATTGCATATAACATTACATTTCATGAGAAAGAAACATCTTTCATGTACTTAAGCTTTACTCTTATAACTGCATAAACCAACTTTCTCGTAGTGAGAAAGAAGCTTTTCAGCATGTGTTCCCTCGCATTCTCTTATATTTGCAATAAACACAGCATTAGTGTTCTTAGAAGCTCTAAATATCGATTTTGTGCATTGAAGCTCTAACATGACTTGCTCTGCAAAAAGCTCCAAAACATGAAAATCTGTCTTCTGCACTGCAAATAACATATTTCATGAGAAAGAAACATCTATCATATACTTAAGCTTTACTCTTAAAACTGCATAAACCAACATTCGCTCACTTAGAAAGGAGCTTTTCAGCATCTCTGCCCTCGCATTCTCTTCATTTGCTTAGTTGCACTAAACACAGCATTAGTGTTCTTAGAAGCTTTAAACTAGTGATTTTCTGCATTGAAACTCTAACATGACTTGTTCTGCAAAAAGCTCCAAAACATGAAAATCTGTCTTCTGCATTGCAAATAACATTACATTTCATGAGAAAGAAACAGCTTTAATGTATTTAAGGTTTACTCTTACAATTGCATAAACCAACTTTCTCTCACTGATCAAGAAGCTTTTCAGCATCTCTGCCCTCGCATTCTCTTCATTTGCTTAGTTGCACTAAACACAGCATTAGTGTTCTTATAAGCTTTAAACTAGTGATTTTCTGCATTGAAACTCTAACATGACTTGTTCTGCAAAAAGCTCCAAAACATGAAAATCTGTCTTCTGCATTGCAAATAACATTACATTTCATGAGAAAGAAACAGCTTTAATGTATTTAAGGTTTACTCTTACAATTGCATAAACCAACTTTCTCTCACTGATCAAGAAGCTTTTCAGGATCTGTGCCCTCGCATTCTCTTCATTTGCTTAGTTGCACCAAACACAGCATTAGTGTTCTTCAAGCTTTAAACTAGTGATTTTCTGCATTGAAACTCTAACATGACTTGTTCTGCAAAAAGCTCCAAAACATGAAAATCTGTCTTCTGCATTGCAAATAACATTACATTTCATGAGAAATAAACAGCTTTAATGTATTTAAGGTTTACTCTTACAATTGCATAAACCAACTTTCTCTCACTGATCAAGAAGCTTTTCAGGATCTGTGCCCTCGCATTCTCTTCATTTGCTTAGTTGCACCAAACACAGCATTAGTGTTCTTCAAGCTTTAAACTAGTGATTTTCTGCATTGAAACTCTAACATGACTTGTTCTGCAAAAAGCTCCAAAACATGAAAATCTGTCTTCTGCATTGCAAATAACATTACATTTCATGAGAAATAAACAGCTTTAATGTATTTAAGGTTTACTCTTACAATTGCATAAACCAACTTTCTCTCACTGATCAAGAAGCTTTTCAGGATCTGTGCCCTCGCATTCTCTTCATTTGCTTAGTTGCACCAAACACAGCATTAGTGTTCTTCAAGCTTTAAACTAGTGATTTTCTGCATTGAAACTCTAACATGACTTGTTCTGCAAAAAGCTCCAAAACATGAAAATCTGTCTTCTGCATTGCAAATAACATTACATTTCATGAGAAATAAACAGCTTTAATGTATTTAAGGTTTACTCTTACAATTGCATAAACCAACTTTCTCTCACTGAGAAAGAAGCTTTTCTTTGCTTAGTTGCATTAAACACAGCATTACGGTTCTTGGAAACTTTAAACTAGTGATTTTCTGCATTGAATCTTTAAAATGACTTCCTCTGGAAAAAGCTTCCAAATATGAACATCTGTCTTCTGCATTGCAAATAAAATTACATTTCATGAGAAAGAAACATCTTTCATGTACTTAAGCTTTACTCTTAAAACTGCATAAACCAACTTTCTCGTAGTGAGAAAGAAGCTTTTCAGCATGTGTTCCCTCGAATTCTCTTATATTTGCAATAAACACAGCATTAGTGTTCTTAGAAGCTCTAAATAGCGATTTTGTGCATTGAAGCTCTAACATGACTTGTTCTGCAAAAAGCTCCAAAACATGAAAATCTGTCTTCTGCATTGCAAATAACATTACATTTCATGAGAAAGAAACATCTTTCATGTATTTAAGCTTTACTCTTAGAACTGTATAAACCAACTTTCTCTTACTGAGAAAGAATATTTTCTTTGCTTAGTTGCATTAAACACAGCATTAGTGTTCTTGGAAAGTTTAAACTAGTGATTTTCTGCATTGAAACTTTAAAATGACTTCCTCTGCAAAAAGCTCCAAAGCATGAAAATCTGTCTTCTCTATTGCAAATAACATTACATTTCATGAGAAAGAACATGAAATGTAAATAACATTACATTTTATGAGAAAGAAACATCTTTCATGTATTTAAGCTTTACTCTTAGAACTGCATAAACCAACTTTCTCGTAGTGAGAAAGAAGCTTTTCAGCATGTGTTCCCCCGCATTCTCTTATATTTGCAATAAACACAGCATTAGTGTTCTTAGAAGCTTTAAACTAGTGATTTTCTGCATTGAAGCTCTAACATGACTTGTTCTGCAAAAAGGTCCAAAACATGAAAATCTGTCTTCTGCACTGCAAATAACATTACATTTCATGAGAAAGAACATGAAATGTAAATAACATTACAATTTATGAGAAAGAAACATCTTTCATGTATTTAAGCTTTACTCTTAGAACTGCATAAACCAACTTTCTCTTACTGAGAAAGAAGATTTTCTTTGCTTAGTTGCATTAAACACAGCATTAGTGTTCTTGGAAACTTTAAACTAGTGATTTTCTGCATTGAAACTTTCAAATGACTTCCTCTGGAAAAAGCTTCCAAACATGAACATCTGTCTTCTGCATTGCATATAACATTACATTTCATGAGAAAGAAACATCTTTCATGTACTTAAGCTTTACTCTTAAAACTGCATAAACCAACTTTCTCGTAGTGAGAAAGAAGCTTTTCAGCATGTGTTCCCTCGCATTCTCTTATATTTGCAATAAACACAGCATTAGTGTTCTTAGAAGCACTAAATATCGATTTTGTGCATTGAAGCTCTAACATGACTTGCTCTGCAAAAAGCTCCAAAACATGAAAATCTGTCTTCTGCACTGCAAATAACATATTTCATGAGAAAGAAACAGCTTTAATGTATTTAAGGTTTACTCTTACAATTGCATAAACCAACTTTCTCTCACTGATCAAGAAGCTTTTCAGCATCTCTGCCCTCGCATTCTCTTCATTTGCTTAGTTGCACTAAACACAGCATTAGTGTTCTTAGAAGCTTTAAACTAGTGATTTTCTGCATTGAAACTCTAACATGACTTGTTCTGCAAAAAGCTCCAAAACATGAAAATCTGTCTTCTGCATTGCAAATAACATTACATTTCATGAGAAAGAAACAGCTTTAATGTATTTAAGGTTTACTCTTACAATTGCATAAACCAACTTTCTCTCACTGATCAAGAAGCTTTTCAGCATCTCTGCCCTCGCATTCTCTTCATTTGCTTAGTTGCACTAAACACAGCATTAGTGTTCTTATAAGCTTTAAACTAGTGATTTTCTGCATTGAAACTCTAACATGACTTGTTCTGCAAAAAGCTCCAAAACATGAAAATCTGTCTTCTGCATTGCAAATAACATTACATTTCATGAGAAAGAAACAGCTTTAATGTATTTAAGGTTTACTCTTACAATTGCATAAACCAACTTTCTCTCACTGATCAAGAAGCTTTTCAGGATCTGTGCCCTCGCATTCTCTTCATTTGCTTAGTTGCACCAAACACAGCATTAGTGTTCTTCAAGCTTTAAACTAGTGATTTTCTGCATTGAAACTCTAACATGACTTGTTCTGCAAAAAGCTCCAAAACATGAAAATCTGTCTTCTGCATTGCAAATAACATTACATTTCATGAGAAAGAAACAGCTTTAATGTATTTAAGGTTTACTCTTACAATTGCATAAACCAACTTTCTCTCACTGAGAAAGAAGCTTTTCTTTGCTTAGTTGCATTAAACACAGCATTACGGTTCTTGGAAACTTTAAACTAGTGATTTTCTGCATTGAATCTTTAAAATGACTTCCTCTGGAAAAAGCTTCCAAATATGAACATCTGTCTTCTGCATTGCAAATAAAATTACATTTCATGAGAAAGAAACATCTTTCATGTACTTAAGCTTTACTCTTAAAACTGCATAAACCAACTTTCTCGTAGTGAGAAAGAAGCTTTTCAGCATGTGTTCCCTCGAATTCTCTTATATTTGCAATAAACACAGCATTAGTGTTCTTAGAAGCTCTAAATAGCGATTTTGTGCATTGAAGCTCTAACATGACTTGTTCTGCAAAAAGCTCCAAAACATGAAAATCTGTCTTCTGCATTGCAAATAACATTACATTTCATGAGAAAGAAACATCTTTCATGTATTTAAGCTTTACTCTTAGAACTGTATAAACCAACTTTCTCTTACTGAGAAAGAATATTTTCTTTGCTTAGTTGCATTAAACACAGCATTAGTGTTCTTGGAAAGTTTAAACTAGTGATTTTCTGCATTGAAACTTTAAAATGACTTCCTCTGCAAAAAGCTCCAAAGCATGAAAATCTGTCTTCTCTATTGCAAATAACATTACATTTCATGAGAAAGAACATGAAATGTAAATAACATTACATTTTATGAGAAAGAAACATCTTTCATGTATTTAAGCTTTACTCTTAGAACTGCATAAACCAACTTTCTCGTAGTGAGAAAGAAGCTTTTCAGCATGTGTTCCCCCGCATTCTCTTATATTTGCAATAAACACAGCATTAGTGTTCTTAGAAGCTTTAAACTAGTGATTTTCTGCATTGAAGCTCTAACATGACTTGTTCTGCAAAAAGGTCCAAAACATGAAAATCTGTCTTCTGCACTGCAAATAACATTACATTTCATGAGAAAGAACATGAAATGTAAATAACATTACAATTTATGAGAAAGAAACATCTTTCATGTATTTAAGCTTTACTCTTAGAACTGCATAAACCAACTTTCTCTTACTGAGAAAGAAGATTTTCTTTGCTTAGTTGCATTAAACACAGCATTAGTGTTCTTGGAAACTTTAAACTAGTGATTTTCTGCATTGAAACTTTAAAATGACTTCCTCTGGAAAAAGCTTCCAAACATGAACATCTGTCTTCTGCATTGCATATAACATTACATTTCATGAGAAAGAAACATCTTTCATGTACTTAAGCTTTACTCTTAAAACTGCATAAACCAACTTTCTCGTAGTGAGAAAGAAGCTTTTCAGCATGTGTTCCCTCGCATTCTCTTATATTTGCAATAAACACAGCATTAGTGTTCTTAGAAGCACTAAATATCGATTTTGTGCATTGAAGCTCTAACATGACTTGCTCTGCAAAAAGCTCCAAAACATGAAAATCTGTCTTCTGCACTGCAAATAACATATTTCATGAGAAAGAAACATCTATCATATACTTAAGCTTTACTCTTAAAACTGCATAAACCAACATTCGCTCACTTAGAAAGGAGCTTTTCAGCATCTCTGCCCTCGCATTCTCTTCATTTGCTTAGTTGCACTAAACACAGCATTAGTGTTCTTAGAAGCTTTAAACTAGTGATTTTCTGCATTGAAACTCTAACATGACTTGTTCTGCAAAAAGCTCCAAAACATGAAAATCTGTCTTCTGCATTGCAAATAACATTACATTTCATGAGAAAGAAACAGCTTTAATGTATTTAAGGTTTACTCTTACAATTGCATAAACCAACTTTCTCTCACTGATCAAGAAGCTTTTCAGCATCTCTGCCCTCGCATTCTCTTCATTTGCTTAGTTGCACCAAACACAGCATTAGTGTTCTTAAAGCTTTAAACTAGTGATTTTCTGCATTGAAACTCTAACATGACTTGTTCTGCAAAAAGCTCCAAAACATGAAAATCTGTCTTCTGCATTGCAAATAACATTACATTTCATGAGAAAGAAACAGCTTTAATGTATTTAAGGTTTACTCTTACAATTGCATAAACCAACTTTCTCTCACTGAGAAAGAAGCTTTTCTTTGCTTAGTTGCATTAAACACAGCATTACGGTTCTTGGAAACTTTAAACTAGTGATTTTCTGCATTGAATCTTTAAAATGACTTCCTCTGGAAAAAGCTTCCAAATATGAACATCTGTCTTCTGCATTGCAAATAAAATTACATTTCATGAGAAAGAAACATCTTTCATGTACTTAAGCTTTACTCTTAAAACTGCATAAACCAACTTTCTCGTAGTGAGAAAGAAGCTTTTCAGCATGTGTTCCCTCGAATTCTCTTATATTTGCAATAAACACAGCATTAGTGTTCTTAGAAGCTCTAAATAGCGATTTTGTGCATTGAAGCTTTAACATGACTTGTTCTGCAAAAAGCTCCAAAACATGAAAATCTGTCTTCTGCATTGCAAATAACATTACATTTCATGAGAAAGAAACATCTTTCATGTATTTAAGCTTTACTCTTAGAACTGTATAAACCAACTTTCTCTTACTGAGAAAGAATATTTTCTTTGCTTAGTTGCATTAAACACAGCATTAGTGTTCTTGGAAAGTTTAAACTAGTGATTTTCTGCATTGAAACTTTAAAATGACTTCCTCTGCAAAAAGCTCCAAAGCATGAAAATCTGTCTTCTCTATTGCAAATAACATTACATTTCATGAGAAAGAACATGAAATGTAAATAACATTACATTTTATGAGAAAGAAACATCTTTCATGTATTTAAGCTTTACTCTTAGAACTGCATAAACCAACTTTCTCGTAGTGAGAAAGAAGCTTTTCAGCATGTGTTCCCCCGCATTCTCTTATATTTGCAATAAACACAGCATTAGTGTTCTTAGAAGCTTTAAACTAGTGATTTTCTGCATTGAAGCTCTAACATGACTTGTTCTGCAAAAAGGTCCAAAACATGAAAATCTGTCTTCTGCACTGCAAATAACATTACATTTCATGAGAAAGAACATGAAATGTAAATAACATTACATTTTATGAGAAAGAAACATCTTTCATGTATTTAAGCTTTACTCTTAGAACTGCATAAACCAACTTTCTCTTACTGAGAAAGAAGATTTTCTTTGCTTAGTTGCATTAAACACAGCATTAGTGTTCTTGGAAACTTTAAACTAGTGATTTTCTGCATTGAAACTTTAAAATGACTTCCTCTGGAAAAAGCTTCCAAACATGAACATCTGTCTTCTGCATTGCATATAACATTACATTTCATGAGAAAGAAACATCTTTCATGTACTTAAGCTTTACTCTTAAAACTGCATAAACCAACTTTCTCGTAGTGAGAAAGAAGCTTTTCAGCATGTGTTCCCTCGCATTCTCTTATATTTGCAATAAACACAGCATTAGTGTTCTTAGAAGCACTAAATATCGATTTTGTGCATTGAAGCTCTAACATGACTTGCTCTGCAAAAAGCTCCAAAACATGAAAATCTGTCTTCTGCACTGCAAATAACATATTTCATGAGAAAGAAACATCTATCATATACTTAAGCTTTACTCTTAAAACTGCATAAACCAACATTCGCTCACTTAGAAAGGAGCTTTTCAGCATCTCTGCCCTCGCATTCTCTTCATTTGCTTAGTTGCACTAAACACAGCATTAGTGTTCTTAGAAGCTTTAAACTAGTGATTTTCTGCATTGAAACTCTAACATGACTTGTTCTGCAAAAAGCTCCAAAACATGAAAATCTGTCTTCTGCATTGCAAATAACATTACATTTCATGAGAAAGAAACAGCTTTAATGTCACTGAGAAAGAAGCTTTTCTTTGCTTAGTTGCATTAAACACAGCATTACGGTTCTTGGAAACTTTAAACTAGTGATTTTCTGCATTGAATCTTTAAAATGACTTCCTCTGGAAAAAGCTTCCAAATATGAACATCTGTCTTCTGCATTGCAAATAAAATTACATTTCATGAGAAAGAAACATCTTTCATGTACTTAAGCTTTACTCTTAAAACTGCATAAACCAACTTTCTCGTAGTGAGAAAGAAGCTTTTCAGCATGTGTTCCCTCGCATTCTCTTATATTTGCAATAAACACAGCATTAGTGTTCTTAGAAGCTCTAAATAGCGATTTTGTGCATTGAAGCTCTAACATGACTTGTTCTGCAAAAAGCTCCAAAACATGAAAATCTGTCTTCTGCATTGCAAATAACATTACATTTCATGAGAAAGAAACATCTTTCATGTACTTAAGCTTTACTCTTAAAACTGCATAAACCAACTTTCTCGTAGTGAGAAAGAAGCTTTTCAGCATGTGTTCCCTCGCATTCTCTTATATTTGCAATAAACACAGCATTAGTGTTCTTAGAAGCTCTAAATATCGATTTTGTGCATTGAAGCTCTAACATGACTTGCTCTGCAAAAAGCTCCAAAACATGAAAATCTGTCTTCTGCACTGCAAATAACATATTTCATGAGAAAGAAACATCTATCATATACTTAAGCTTTACTCTTAAAACTGCATAAACCAACTTTCTCTCACTGAGAAAGAAGCTTTTCTTTGCTTAGTTGCATTAAACACAGCATTACGGTTCTTGGAAACTTTAAACTAGTGATTTTCTGCATTGAATCTTTAAAATGACTTCCTCTGGAAAAAGCTTCCAAATATGAACATCTGTCTTCTGCATTGCAAATAAAATTACATTTCATGAGAAAGAAACATCTTTCATGTACTTAAGCTTTACTCTTAAAACTGCATAAACCAACTTTCTCGTAGTGAGAAAGAAGCTTTTCAGCATGTGTTCCCTCGAATTCTCTTATATTTGCAATAAACACAGCATTAGTGTTCTTAGAAGCTCTAAATAGCGATTTTGTGCATTGAAGCTTTAACATGACTTGTTCTGCAAAAAGCTCCAAAACATGAAAATCTGTCTTCTGCATTGCAAATAACATTACATTTCATGAGAAAGAAACATCTTTCATGTATTTAAGCTTTACTCTTAGAACTGTATAAACCAACTTTCTCTTACTGAGAAAGAATATTTTCTTTGCTTAGTTGCATTAAACACAGCATTAGTGTTCTTGGAAAGTTTAAACTAGTGATTTTCTGCATTGAAACTTTAAAATGACTTCCTCTGCAAAAAGCTCCAAAGCATGAAAATCTGTCTTCTCTATTGCAAATAACATTACATTTCATGAGAAAGAACATGAAATGTAAATAACATTACATTTTATGAGAAAGAAACATCTTTCATGTATTTAAGCTTTACTCTTAGAACTGCATAAACCAACTTTCTCGTAGTGAGAAAGAAGCTTTTCAGCATGTGTTCCCCCGCATTCTCTTATATTTGCAATAAACACAGCATTAGTGTTCTTAGAAGCTTTAAACTAGTGATTTTCTGCATTGAAGCTCTAACATGACTTGTTCTGCAAAAAGGTCCAAAACATGAAAATCTGTCTTCTGCACTGCAAATAACATTACATTTCATGAGAAAGAACATGAAATGTAAATAACATTACATTTTATGAGAAAGAAACATCTTTCATGTATTTAAGCTTTACTCTTAGAACTGCATAAACCAACTTTCTCTTACTGAGAAAGAAGATTTTCTTTGCTTAGTTGCATTAAACACAGCATTAGTGTTCTTGGAAACTTTAAACTAGTGATTTTCTGCATTGAAACTTTAAAATGACTTCCTCTGGAAAAAGCTTCCAAACATGAACATCTGTCTTCTGCATTGCATATAACATTACATTTCATGAGAAAGAAACATCTTTCATGTACTTAAGCTTTACTCTTAAAACTGCATAAACCAACTTTCTCGTAGTGAGAAAGAAGCTTTTCAGCATGTGTTCCCTCGCATTCTCTTATATTTGCAATAAACACAGCATTAGTGTTCTTAGAAGCACTAAATATCGATTTTGTGCATTGAAGCTCTAACATGACTTGCTCTGCAAAAAGCTCCAAAACATGAAAATCTGTCTTCTGCACTGCAAATAACATATTTCATGAGAAAGAAACATCTATCATATACTTAAGCTTTACTCTTAAAACTGCATAAACCAACATTCGCTCACTTAGAAAGGAGCTTTTCAGCATCTCTGCCCTCGCATTCTCTTCATTTGCTTAGTTGCACTAAACACAGCATTAGTGTTCTTAGAAGCTTTAAACTAGTGATTTTCTGCATTGAAACTCTAACATGACTTGTTCTGCAAAAAGCTCCAAAACATGAAAATCTGTCTTCTGCATTGCAAATAACATTACATTTCATGAGAAAGAAACAGCTTTAATGTCACTGAGAAAGAAGCTTTTCTTTGCTTAGTTGCATTAAACACAGCATTACGGTTCTTGGAAACTTTAAACTAGTGATTTTCTGCATTGAATCTTTAAAATGACTTCCTCTGGAAAAAGCTTCCAAATATGAACATCTGTCTTCTGCATTGCAAATAAAATTACATTTCATGAGAAAGAAACATCTTTCATGTACTTAAGCTTTACTCTTAAAACTGCATAAACCAACTTTCTCGTAGTGAGAAAGAAGCTTTTCAGCATGTGTTCCCTCGAATTCTCTTATATTTGCAATAAACACAGCATTAGTGTTCTTAGAAGCTCTAAATAGCGATTTTGTGCATTGAAGCTTTAACATGACTTGTTCTGCAAAAAGCTCCAAAACATGAAAATCTGTCTTCTGCATTGCAAATAACATTACATTTCATGAGAAAGAAACATCTTTCATGTATTTAAGCTTTACTCTTAGAACTGTATAAACCAACTTTCTCTTACTGAGAAAGAATATTTTCTTTGCTTAGTTGCATTAAACACAGCATTAGTGTTCTTGGAAAGTTTAAACTAGTGATTTTCTGCATTGAAACTTTAAAATGACTTCCTCTGCAAAAAGCTCCAAAGCATGAAAATCTGTCTTCTCTATTGCAAATAACATTACATTTCATGAGAAAGAACATGAAATGTAAATAACATTACATTTTATGAGAAAGAAACATCTTTCATGTATTTAAGCTTTACTCTTAGAACTGCATAAACCAACTTTCTCGTAGTGAGAAAGAAGCTTTTCAGCATGTGTTCCCCCGCATTCTCTTATATTTGCAATAAACACAGCATTAGTGTTCTTAGAAGCTTTAAACTAGTGATTTTCTGCATTGAAGCTCTAACATGACTTATTCTGCAAAAAGGTCCAAAACATGAAAATCTGTCTTCTGCACTGCAAATAACATTACATTTCATGAGAAAGAACATGAAATGTAAATAACATTACATTTTATGAGAAAGAAACATCTTTCATGTATTTAAGCTTTACTCTTAGAACTGCATAAACCAACTTTCTCTTACTGAGAAAGAAGATTTTCTTTGCTTAGTTGCATTAAACACAGCATTAGTGTTCTTGGAAACTTTAAACTAGTGATTTTCTGCATTGAAACTTTAAAATGACTTCCTCTGGAAAAAGCTTCCAAACATGAACATCTGTCTTCTGCATTGCATATAACATTACATTTCATGAGAAAGAAACATCTTTCATGTACTTAAGCTTTACTCTTAAAACTGCATAAACCAACTTTCTCGTAGTGAGAAAGAAGCTTTTCAGCATGTGTTCCCTCGCATTCTCTTATATTTGCAATAAACACAGCATTAGTGTTCTTAGAAGCTCTAAATATCGATTTTGTGCATTGAAGCTCTAACATGACTTGCTCTGCAAAAAGCTCCAAAACATGAAAATCTGTCTTCTGCACTGCAAATAACATATTTCATGAGAAAGAAACATCTATCATATACTTAAGCTTTACTCTTAAAACTGCATAAACCAACATTCGCTCACTTAGAAAGGAGCTTTTCAGCATCTCTGCCCTCGCATTCTCTTCATTTGCTTAGTTGCACTAAACACAGCATTAGTGTTCTTATAAGCTTTAAACTAGTGATTTTCTGCATTGAAGCTCTAACATGACTTGTTCTGCAAAAAGCTCCAAAACATGAAAATCTGTCTTCTGCATTGCAAATAACATTACATTTCATGAGAAAGAAACAGCTTTAATGTATTTAAGGTTTACTCTTACAATTGCATAAACCAACTTTCTCTCACTGATCAAGAAGCTTTTCAGGATCTGTGCCCTCGCATTCTCTTCATTTGCTTAGTTGCACCAAACACAGCATTAGTGTTCTTAAAGCTTTAAACTAGTGATTTTCTGCATTGAAACTCTAACATGACTTGTTCTGCAAAAAGCTCCAAAACATGAAAATCTGTCTTCTGCATTGCAAATAACATTACATTTCATGAGAAAGAAACAGCTTTAATGTATTTAAGGTTTACTCTTACAATTGCATAAACCAACTTTCTCTCACTGAGAAAGAAGCTTTTCTTTGCTTAGTTGCATTAAACACAGCATTACGGTTCTTGAAAACTTTAAACTAGTGATTTTCTGCATTGAATCTTTAAAATGACTTCCTCTGGAAAAAGCTTCCAAATATGAACATCTGTCTTCTGCATTGCAAATAAAATTACATTTCATGAGAAAGAAACATCTTTCATGTACTTAAGCTTTACTCTTAAAACTGCATAAACCAACTTTCTCGTAGTGAGAAAGAAGCTTTTCAGCATGTGTTCCCTCGCATTCTCTTATATTTGCAATAAACACAGCATTAGTGTTCTTAGAAGCTCTAAATAGCGATTTTGTGCATTGAAGCTCTAACATGACTTGTTCTGCAAAAAGCTCCAAAACATGAAAATCTGTCTTCTGCATTGCAAATAACATTACATTTCATGAGAAAGAAACATCTTTCATGTACTTAAGCTTTACTCTTAAAACTGCATAAACCAACTTTCTCGTAGTGAGAAAGAAGCTTTTCAGCATGTGTTCCCTCGCATTCTCTTATATTTGCAATAAACACAGCATTAGTGTTCTTACAAGCTCTAAATATCGATTTTGTGCATTGAAGCTCTAACATGACTTGCTCTGCAAAAAGCTCCAAAACATGAAAATCTGTCTTCTGCACTGCAAATAACATATTTCATGAGAAAGAAACATCTTTCATGTACTTAAGCTTTACTCTTAAAACTGCATAAACCAACTTTCTCGTAGTGAGAAAGAAGCTTTTCAGCATGTGTTCCCTCGCATTCTCTTATATTTGCAATAAACACAGCATTAGTGTTCTTAGAAGCACTAAATATCGATTTTGTGCATTGAAGCTCTAACATGACTTGCTCTGCAAAAAGCTCCAAAACATGAAAATCTGTCTTCTGCACTGCAAATAACATATTTCATGAGAAAGAAACATCTATCATATACTTAAGCTTTACTCTTAAAACTGCATAAACCAACATTCGCTCACTTAGAAAGGAGCTTTTCAGCATCTCTGCCCTCGCATTCTCTTCATTTGCTTAGTTGCACTAAACACAGCATTAGTGTTCTTAGAAGCTTTAAACTAGTGATTTTCTGCATTGAAACTCTAACATGACTTGTTCTGCAAAAAGCTCCAAAACATGAAAATCTGTCTTCTGCATTGCAAATAACATTACATTTCATGAGAAAGAAACAGCTTTAATGTATTTAAGGTTTACTCTTACAATTGCATAAACCAACTTTCTCTCACTGATCAAGAAGCTTTTCAGCATCTCTGCCCTCGCATTCTCTTCATTTGCTTAGTTGCACTAAACACAGCATTAGTGTTCTTATAAGCTTTAAACTAGTGATTTTCTGCATTGAAACTCTAACATGACTTGTTCTGCAAAAAGCTCCAAAACATGAAAATCTGTCTTCTGCATTGCAAATAACATTACATTTCATGAGACAGAAACAGCTTTAATGTATTTAAGGTTTACTCTTACAATTGCATAAACCAACTTTCTCTCACTGATCAAGAAGCTTTTCAGGATCTGTGCCCTCGCATTCTCTTCATTTGCTTAGTTGCACCAAACACAGCATTAGTGTTCTTAAAGCTTTAAACTAGTGATTTTCTGCATTGAAACTCTAACATGACTTGTTCTGCAAAAAGCTCCAAAACATGAAAATCTGTCTTCTGCATTGCAAATAACATTACATTTCATGAGAAAGAAACAGCTTTAATGTATTTAAGGTTTACTCTTACAATTGCATAAACCAACTTTCTCTCACTGAGAAAGAAGCTTTTCTTTGCTTAGTTGCATTAAACACAGCATTACGGTTCTTGGAAACTTTAAACTAGTGATTTTCTGCATTGAATCTTTAAAATGACTTCCTCTGGAAAAAGCTTCCAAATATGAACATCTGTCTTCTGCATTGCAAATAAAATTACATTTCATGAGAATGAAACATCTTTCATGTACTTAAGCTTTACTCTTAAAACTGCATAAACCAACTTTCTCGTAGTGAGAAAGAAGCTTTTCAGCATGTGTTCCCTCGAATTCTCTTATATTTGCAATAAACACAGCATTAGTGTTCTTAGAAGCTCTAAATAGCGATTTTGTGCATTGAAGCTCTAACATGACTTGTTCTGCAAAAAGCTCCAAAACATGGAAATCTGTCTTCTGCATTGCAAATAACATTACATTTCATGAGAAAGAAACATCTTTCATGTATTTAAGCTTTACTCTTAGAACTGCATAAACCAACTTTCTCTTACTGAGAAAGAATATTTTCTTTGCTTAGTTGCATTAAACACAGCATTAGTGTTCTTAGAAGCTTTAAACTAGTGATTTTCTGCATTGAAGCTCTAACATGACTTGTTCTGCAAAAAGGTCCAAAACATGAAAATCTGTCTTCTGCACTGCAAATAACATTACATTTCATGAGAAAGAACATGAAATGTAAATAACATTACATTTTATGAGAAAGAAACATCTTTCATGTATTTAAGCTTTACTCTTAGAACTGCATAAACCAACTTTCTCTTACTGAGAAAGAAGATTTTCTTTGCTTAGTTGCATTAAACACAGCATTAGTGTTCTTGGAAACTTTAAACTAGTGATTTTCTGCATTGAAACTTTAAAATGACTTCCTCTGGAAAAAGCTTCCAAACATGAACATCTGTCTTCTGCATTGCATATAACATTACATTTCATGAGAAAGAAACATCTTTCATGTACTTAAGCTTTACTCTTAAAACTGCATAAACCAACTTTCTCGTAGTGAGAAAGAAGCTTTTCAGCATGTGTTCCCTCGCATTCTCTTATATTTGCAATAAACACAGCATTAGTGTTCTTAGAAGCACTAAATATCGATTTTGTGCATTGAAGCTCTAACATGACTTGCTCTGCAAAAAGCTCCAAAACATGAAAATCTGTCTTCTGCACTGCAAATAACATATTTCATGAGAAAGAAACATCTATCATATACTTAAGCTTTACTCTTAAAACTGCATAAACCAACATTCGCTCACTTAGAAAGGAGCTTTTCAGCATCTCTGCCCTCGCATTCTCTTCATTTGCTTAGTTGCACTAAACACAGCATTAGTGTTCTTAGAAGCTTTAAACTAGTGATTTTCTGCATTGAAACTCTAACATGACTTGTTCTGCAAAAAGCTCCAAAACATGAAAATCTGTCTTCTGCATTGCAAATAACATTACATTTCATGAGAAAGAAACAGCTTTAATGTATTTAAGGTTTACTCTTACAATTGCATAAACCAACTTTCTCTCACTGATCAAGAAGCTTTTCAGCATCTCTGCCCTCGCATTCTCTTCATTTGCTTAGTTGCACTAAACACAGCATTAGTGTTCTTATAAGCTTTAAACTAGTGATTTTCTGCATTGAAACTCTAACATGACTTGTTCTGCAAAAAGCTCCAAAACATGAAAATCTGTCTTCTGCATTGCAAATAACATTACATTTCATGAGACAGAAACAGCTTTAATGTATTTAAGGTTTACTCTTACAATTGCATAAACCAACTTTCTCTCACTGATCAAGAAGCTTTTCAGGATCTGTGCCCTCGCATTCTCTTCATTTGCTTAGTTGCACCAAACACAGCATTAGTGTTCTTAAAGCTTTAAACTAGTGATTTTCTGCATTGAAACTCTAACATGACTTGTTCTGCAAAAAGCTCCAAAACATGAAAATCTGTCTTCTGCATTGCAAATAACATTACATTTCATGAGAAAGAAACAGCTTTAATGTATTTAAGGTTTACTCTTACAATTGCATAAACCAACTTTCTCTCACTGAGAAAGAAGCTTTTCTTTGCTTAGTTGCATTAAACACAGCATTACGGTTCTTGGAAACTTTAAACTAGTGATTTTCTGCATTGAATCTTTAAAATGACTTCCTCTGGAAAAAGCTTCCAAATATGAACATCTGTCTTCTGCATTGCAAATAAAATTACATTTCATGAGAAAGAAACATCTTTCATGTACTTAAGCTTTACTCTTAAAACTGCATAAACCAACTTTCTCGTAGTGAGAAAGAAGCTTTTCAGCATGTGTTCCCTCGAATTCTCTTATATTTGCAATAAACACAGCATTAGTGTTCTTAGAAGCTCTAAATAGCGATTTTGTGCATTGAAGCTCTAACATGACTTGTTCTGCAAAAAGCTCCAAAACATGAAAATCTGTCTTCTGCATTGCAAATAACATTACATTTCATGAGAAAGAAACATCTTTCATGTATTTAAGCTTTACTCTTAGAACTGTATAAACCAACTTTCTCTTACTGAGAAAGAATATTTTCTTTGCTTAGTTGCATTAAACACAGCATTAGTGTTCTTGGAAAGTTTAAACTAGTGATTTTCTGCATTGAAACTTTAAAATGACTTCCTCTGCAAAAAGCTCCAAAGCATGAAAATCTGTCTTCTCTATTGCAAATAACATTACATTTCATGAGAAAGAACATGAAATGTAAATAACATTACATTTTATGAGAAAGAAACATCTTTCATGTATTTAAGCTTTACTCTTAGAACTGCATAAACCAACTTTCTCGTAGTGAGAAAGAAGCTTTTCAGCATGTGTTCCCCCGCATTCTTTTATATTTGCAATAAACACAGCATTAGTGTTCTTAGAAGCTTTAAACTAGTGATTTTCTGCATTGAAGCTCTAATATGACTTGTTCTGCAAAAAGGTCCAAAACATGAAAATCTGTCTTCTGCACTGCAAATAACATTACATTTCATGAGAAAGAACATGAAATGTAAATAACATTACATTTTATGAGAAAGAAACATCTTTCATGTATTTAAGCTTTACTCTTAGAACTGCATAAACCAACTTTCTCTTACTGCGAAAGAAGATTTTCTTTGCTTAGTTGCATTAAACACAGCATTAGTGTTCTTGGAAACTTTAAACTAGTGATTTTCTGCATTGAAACTTTAAAATGACTTCCTCTGGAAAAAGCTTCCAAACATGAACATCTGTCTTCTGCATTGCATATAACATTACATTTCATGAGAAAGAAACATCTTTCATGTACTTAAGCTTTACTCTTATAACTGCATAAACCAACTTTCTCGTAGTGAGAAAGAAGCTTTTCAGCATGTGTTCCCTCGCATTCTCTTATATTTGCAATAAACACAGCATTAGTGTTCTTAGAAGCTCTAAATATCGATTTTGTGCATTGAAGCTCTAACATGACTTGCTCTGCAAAAAGCTCCAAAACATGAAAATCTGTCTTCTGCACTGCAAATAACATATTTCATGAGAAAGAAACATCTATCATATACTTAAGCTTTACTCTTAAAACTGCATAAACCAACATTCGCTCACTTAGAAAGGAGCTTTTCAGCATCTCTGCCCTCGCATTCTCTTCATTTGCTTAGTTGCACTAAACACAGCATTAGTGTTCTTAGAAGCTTTAAACTAGTGATTTTCTGCATTGAAACTCTAACATGACTTGTTCTGCAAAAAGCTCCAAAACATGAAAATCTGTCTTCTGCATTGCAAATAACATTACATTTCATGAGAAAGAAACAGCTTTAATGTATTTAAGGTTTACTCTTACAATTGCATAAACCAACTTTCTCTCACTGATCAAGAAGCTTTTCAGGATCTGTGCCCTCGCATTCTCTTCATTTGCTTAGTTGCACCAAACACAGCATTAGTGTTCTTCAAGCTTTAAACTAGTGATTTTCTGCATTGAAACTCTAACATGACTTGTTCTGCAAAAAGCTCCAAAACATGAAAATCTGTCTTCTGCATTGCAAATAACATTACATTTCATGAGAAAGAAACATCTTTCATGTATTTAAGCTTTACTCTTAGAACTGTATAAACCAACTTTCTCTTACTGAGAAAGAATATTTTCTTTGCTTAGTTGCATTAAACACAGCATTAGTGTTCTTGGAAAGTTTAAACTAGTGATTTTCTGCATTGAAACTTTAAAATGACTTCCTCTGCAAAAAGCTCCAAAGCATGAAAATCTGTCTTCTCTATTGCAAATAACATTACATTTCATGAGAAAGAACATGAAATGTAAATAACATTACATTTTATGAGAAAGAAACATCTTTCATGTATTTAAGCTTTACTCTTAGAACTGCATAAACCAACTTTCTCGTAGTGAGAAAGAAGCTTTTCAGCATGTGTTCCCCCGCATTCTCTTATATTTGCAATAAACACAGCATTAGTGTTCTTAGAAGCTTTAAACTAGTGATTTTCTGCATTGAAGCTCTAACATGACTTGTTCTGCAAAAAGCTCCAAAACATGAAAATCTGTCTTCTGCACTGCAAATAACATTACATTTCATGAGAAAGAACATGAAATGTAAATAACATTACAATTTATGAGAAAGAAACATCTTTCATGTATTTAAGCTTTACTCTTAGAACTGCATAAACCAACTTTCTCTTACTGAGAAAGAAGATTTTCTTTGCTTAGTTGCATTAAACACAGCATTAGTGTTCTTGGAAACTTTAAACTAGTGATTTTCTGCATTGAAACTTTAAAATGACTTCCTCTGGAAAAAGCTTCCAAACATGAACATCTGTCTTCTGCATTGCATATAACATTACATTTCATGAGAAAGAAACATCTTTCATGTACTTAAGCTTTACTCTTAAAACTGCATAAACCAACTTTCTCGTAGTGAGAAAGAAGCTTTTCAGCATGTGTTCCCTCGCATTCTCTTATATTTGCAATAAACACAGCATTAGTGTTCTTAGAAGCACTAAATATCGATTTTGTGCATTGAAGCTCTAACATGACTTGCTCTGCAAAAAGCTCCAAAACATGAAAATCTGTCTTCTGCACTGCAAATAACATATTTCATGAGAAAGAAACATCTATCATATACTTAAGCTTTACTCTTAAAACTGCATAAACCAACATTCGCTCACTTAGAAAGGAGCTTTTCAGCATCTCTGCCCTCGCATTCTCTTCATTTGCTTAGTTGCACTAAACACAGCATTAGTGTTCTTAGAAGCTTTAAACTAGTGATTTTCTGCATTGAAACTCTAACATGACTTGTTCTGCAAAAAGCTCCAAAACATGAAAATCTGTCTTCTGCATTGCAAATAACATTACATTTCATGAGAAAGAAACAGCTTTAATGTATTTAAGGTTTACTCTTACAATTGCATAAACCAACTTTCTCTCACTGATCAAGAAGCTTTTCAGCATCTCTGCCCTCGCATTCTCTTCATTTGCTTAGTTGCACTAAACACAGCATTAGTGTTCTTATAAGCTTTAAACTAGTGATTTTCTGCATTGAAACTCTAACATGACTTGTTCTGCAAAAAGCTCCAAAACATGAAAATCTGTCTTCTGCATTGCAAATAACATTACATTTCATGAGACAGAAACAGCTTTAATGTATTTAAGGTTTACTCTTACAATTGCATAAACCAACTTTCTCTCACTGATCAAGAAGCTTTTCAGGATCTGTGCCCTCGCATTCTCTTCATTTGCTTAGTTGCACCAAACACAGCATTAGTGTTCTTAAAGCTTTAAACTAGTGATTTTCTGCATTGAAACTCTAACATGACTTGTTCTGCAAAAAGCTCCAAAACATGAAAATCTGTCTTCTGCATTGCAAATAACATTACATTTCATGAGAAAGAAACAGCTTTAATGTATTTAAGGTTTACTCTTACAATTGCATAAACCAACTTTCTCTCACTGAGAAGAAGCTTTTCTTTGCTTAGTTGCATTAAACACAGCATTACGGTTCTTGGAAACTTTAAACTAGTGATTTTCTGCATTGAATCTTTAAAATGACTTCCTCTGGAAAAAGCTTCCAAATATGAACATCTGTCTTCTGCATTGCAAATAAAATTACATTTCATGAGAAAGAAACATCTTTCATGTACTTAAGCTTTACTCTTAAAACTGCATAAACCAACTTTCTCGTAGTGAGAAAGAAGCTTTTCAGCATGTGTTCCCTCGCATTCTCTTATATTTGCAATAAACACAGCATTAGTGTTCTTAGAAGCTCTAAATAGCGATTTTGTGCATTGAAGCTCTAACATGACTTGTTCTGCAAAAAGCTCCAAAACATGAAAATCTGTCTTCTGCATTGCAAATAACATTACATTTCATGAGAAAGAAACATCTTTCATGTACTTAAGCTTTACTCTTAAAACTGCATAAACCAACTTTCTCGTAGTGAGAAAGAAGCTTTTCAGCATGTGTTCCCTCGCATTCTCTTATATTTGCAATAAACACAGCATTAGTGTTCTTAGAAGCTCTAAATATCGATTTTGTGCATTGAAGCTCTAACATGACTTGCTCTGCAAAAAGCTCCAAAACATGAAAATCTGTCTTCTGCACTGCAAATAACATATTTCATGAGAAAGAAACATCTTTCATGTACTTAAGCTTTACTCTTAAAACTGCATAAACCAACTTTCTCGTAGTGAGAAAGAAGCTTTTCAGCATGTGTTCCCTCGCATTCTCTTATATTTGCAATAAACACAGCATTAGTGTTCTTAGAAGCACTAAATATCGATTTTGTGCATTGAAGCTCTAACATGACTTGCTCTGCAAAAAGCTCCAAAACATGAAAATCTGTCTTCTGCACTGCAAATAACATATTTCATGAGAAAGAAACATCTATCATATACTTAAGCTTTACTCTTAAAACTGCATAAACCAACATTCGCTCACTTAGAAAGGAGCTTTTCAGCATCTCTGCCCTCGCATTCTCTTCATTTGCTTAGTTGCACTAAACACAGCATTAGTGTTCTTAGAAGCTTTAAACTAGTGATTTTCTGCATTGAAACTCTAACATGACTTGTTCTGCAAAAAGCTCCAAAACATGAAAATCTGTCTTCTGCATTGCAAATAACATTACATTTCATGAGACAGAAACAGCTTTAATGTATTTAAGGTTTACTCTTACAATTGCATAAACCAACTTTCTCTCACTGATCAAGAAGCTTTTCAGGATCTGTGCCCTCGCATTCTCTTCATTTGCTTAGTTGCACCAAACACAGCATTAGTGTTCTTAAAGCTTTAAACTAGTGATTTTCTGCATTGAAACTCTAACATGACTTGTTCTGCAAAAAGCTCCAAAACATGAAAATCTGTCTTCTGCAATGCAAATAACATTACATTTCATGAGAAAGAAACAGCTTTAATGTATTTAAGGTTTACTCTTACAATTGCATAAACCAACTTTCTCTCACTGATCAAGAAGCTTTTCAGCATCTCTGCCCTCGCATTCTCTTCATTTGCTTAGTTGCACTAAACACAGCATTAGTGTTCTTATAAGCTTTAAACTAGTGATTTTCTGCATTGAAGCTCTAACATGACTTGTTCTGCAAAAAGCTCCAAAACATGAAAATCTGTCTTCTGCATTGCAAATAACATTACATTTCATGAGAAAGAAACAGCTTTAATGTATTTAAGGTTTACTCTTACAATTGCATAAACCAACTTTCTCTCACTGATCAAGAAGCTTTTCAGGATCTGTGCCCTCGCATTCTCTTCATTTGCTTAGTTGCACCAAACACAGCATTAGTGTTCTTCAAGCTTTAAACTAGTGATTTTCTGCATTGAAACTCTAACATGACTTGTTCTGTAAAAAGCTCCAAAACATGAAAATCTGTCTTCTGCATTGCAAATAACATTACATTTCATGAGAAAGAAACAGCTTTAATGTATTTAAGGTTTACTCTTACAATTGCATAAACCAACTTTCTCTCACTGAGAAAGAAGCTTTTCTTTGCTTAGTTGCATTAAACACAGCATTACGGTTCTTGGAAACTTTAAACTAGTGATTTTCTGCATTGAATCTTTAAAATGACTTCCTCTGGAAAAAGCTTCCAAATATGAACATCTGTCTTCTGCATTGCAAATAAAATTACATTTCATGAGAAAGAAACATCTTTCATGTACTTAAGCTTTACTCTTAAAACTGCATAAACCAACTTTCTCGTAGTGAGAAAGAAGCTTTTCAGCATGTGTTCCCCCGCATTCTCTTATATTTGCAATAAACACAGCATTAGTGTTCTTAGAAGCTTTAAACTAGTGATTTTCTGCATTGAAGCTCTAACATGACTTGTTCTGCAAAAAGCTCCAAAACATGAAAATCTGTCTTCTGCACTGCAAATAACATTACATTTCATGAGAAAGAACATGAAATGTAAATAACATTACAATTTATGAGAAAGAAACATCTTTCATGTATTTAAGCTTTACTCTTAGAACTGCATAAACCAACTTTCTCTTACTGAGAAAGAAGATTTTCTTTGCTTAGTTGCATTAAACACAGCATTAGTGTTCTTGGAAACTTTAAACTAGTGATTTTCTGCATTGAAACTTTAAAATGACTTTCTCTGGAAAAAGCTTCCAAACATGAACATCTGTCTTCTGCATTGCATATAACATTACATTTCATGAGAAAGAAACATCTTTCATGTACTTAAGCTTTACTCTTAAAACTGCATAAACCAACTTTCTCGTAGTGAGAAAGAAGCTTTTCAGCATGTGTTCCCTCGCATTCTCTTATATTTGCAATAAACACAGCATTAGTGTTCTTAGAAGCACTAAATATCGATTTTGTGCATTGAAGCTCTAACATGACTTGCTCTGCAAAAAGCTCCAAAACATGAAAATCTGTCTTCTGCACTGCAAATAACATATTTCATGAGAAAGAAACATCTATCATATACTTAAGCTTTACTCTTAAAACTGCATAAACCAACATTCGCTCACTTAGAAAGGAGCTTTTCAGCATCTCTGCCCTCGCATTCTCTTCATTTGCTTAGTTGCACTAAACACAGCATTAGTGTTCTTAGAAGCTTTAAACTAGTGATTTTCTGCATTGAAACTCTAACATGACTTGTTCTGCAAAAAGCTCCAAAACATGAAAATCTGTCTTCTGCATTGCAAATAACATTACATTTCATGAGAAAGAAACAGCTTTAATGTATTTAAGGTTTACTCTTACAATTGCATAAACCAACTTTCTCTCACTGATCAAGAAGCTTTTCAGCATCTCTGCCCTCGCATTCTCTTCATTTGCTTAGTTGCACTAAACACAGCATTAGTGTTCTTATAAGCTTTAAACTAGTGATTTTCTGCATTGAAACTCTAACATGACTTGTTCTGCAAAAAGCTCCAAAACATGAAAATCTGTCTTCTGCATTGCAAATAACATTACATTTCATGAGACAGAAACAGCTTTAATGTATTTAAGGTTTACTCTTACAATTGCATAAACCAACTTTCTCTCACTGATCAAGAAGCTTTTCAGGATCTGTGCCCTCGCATTCTCTTCATTTGCTTAGTTGCACCAAACACAGCATTAGTGTTCTTAAAGCTTTAAACTAGTGATTTTCTGCATTGAAACTCTAACATGACTTGTTCTGCAAAAAGCTCCAAAACATGAAAATCTGTCTTCTGCATTGCAAATAACATTACATTTCATGAGAAAGAAACAGCTTTAATGTATTTAAGGTTTACTCTTACAATTGCATAAACCAACTTTCTCTCACTGATCAAGAAGCTTTTCAGCATCTCTGCCCTCGCATTCTCTTCATTTGCTTAGTTGCACTAAACACAGCATTAGTGTTCTTATAAGCTTTAAACTAGTGATTTTCTGCATTGAAGCTCTAACATGACTTGTTCTGCAAAAAGCTCCAAAACATGAAAATCTGTCTTCTGCATTGCAAATAACATTACATTTCATGAGAAAGAAACAGCTTTAATGTATTTAAGGTTTACTCTTACAATTGCATAAACCAACTTTCTCTCACTGATCAAGAAGCTTTTCAGGATCTGTGCCCTCGCATTCTCTTCATTTGCTTAGTTGCACCAAACACAGCATTAGTGTTCTTAAAGCTTTAAACTAGTGATTTTCTGCATTGAAACTCTAACATGACTTGTTCTGCAAAAAGCTCCAAAACATGAAAATCTGTCTTCTGCATTGCAAATAACATTACATTTCATGAGAAAGAAACAGCTTTAATGTATTTAAGGTTTACTCTTACAATTGCATAAACCAACTTTCTCTCACTGAGAAAGAAGCTTTTCTTTGCTTAGTTGCATTAAACACAGCATTACGGTTCTTGGAAACTTTAAACTAGTGATTTTCTGCATTGAATCTTTAAAATGACTTCCTCTGGAAAAAGCTTCCAAATATGAACATCTGTCTTCTGCATTGCAAATAAAATTACATTTCATGAGAAAGAAACATCTTTCATGTACTTAAGCTTTACTCTTAAAACTGCATAAACCAACTTTCTCGTAGTGAGAAAGAAGCTTTTCAGCATGTGTTCCCTCGAATTCTCTTATATTTGCAATAAACACAGCATTAGTGTTCTTAGAAGCTCTAAATAGCGATTTTGTGCATTGAAGCTCTAACATGACTTGTTCTGCAAAAAGCTCCAAAACATGAAAATCTGTCTTCTGCATTGCAAATAACATTACATTTCATGAGAAAGAAACATCTTTCATGTATTTAAGCTTTACTCTTAGAACTGTATAAACCAACTTTCTCTTACTGAGAAAGAATATTTTCTTTGCTTAGTTGCATTAAACACAGCATTAGTGTTCTTGGAAAGTTTAAACTAGTGATTTTCTGCATTGAAACTTTAAAATGACTTCCTCTGCAAAAAGCTCCAAAGCATGAAAATCTGTCTTTATTGCATATAACATTACATTTCATGAGAAAGAACATGAAATGTAAATAACATTACATTTTATGAGAAAGAAACATCTTTCATGTATTTAAGCTTTACTCTTAGAACTGCATAAACCAACTTTCTCGTAGTGAGAAAGAAGCTTTTCAGCATGTGTTCCCCCGCATTCTCTTATATTTGCAATAAACACAGCATTAGTGTTCTTAGAAGCTTTAAACTAGTGATTTTCTGCATTGAAGCTCTAACATGACTTGTTCTGCAAAAAGGTCCAAAACATGAAAATCTGTCTTCTGCACTGCAAATAACATTACATTTCATGAGAAAGAACATGAAATGTAAATAACATTACATTTTATGAGAAAGAAACATCTTTCATGTATTTAAGCTTTACTCTTAGAACTGCATAAACCAACTTTCTCTTACTGAGAAAGAAGATTTTCTTTGCTTAGTTGCATTAAACACAGCATTAGTGTTCTTGGAAACTTTAAACTAGTGATTTTCTGCATTGAAACTTTAGAATGACTTCCTCTGGAAAAAGCTTCCAAACATGAACATCTGTCTTCTGCATTGCATATAACATTACATTTCATGAGAAAGAAACATCTTTCATGTACTTAAGCTTTACTCTTAAAACTGCATAAACCAACTTTCTCGTAGTGAGAAAGAAGCTTTTCAGCATGTGTTCCCTCGCATTCTCTTATATTTGCAATAAACACAGCATTAGTGTTCTTAGAAGCTCTAAATATCGATTTTGTGCATTGAAGCTCTAACATGACTTGCTCTGCAAAAAGCTCCAAAACATGAAAATCTGTCTTCTGCACTGCAAATAACATATTTCATGAGAAAGAAACATCTATCATATACTTAAGCTTTACTCTTAAAACTGCATAAACCAACATTCGCTCACTTAGAAAGGAGCTTTTCAGCATCTCTGCCCTCGCATTCTCTTCATTTGCTTAGTTGCACTAAACACAGCATTAGTGTTCTTATAAGCTTTAAACTAGTGATTTTCTGCATTGAAGCTCTAACATGACTTGTTCTGCAAAAAGCTCCAAAACATGAAAATCTGTCTTCTGCATTGCAAATAACATTACATTTCATGAGAAAGAAACAGCTTTAATGTATTTAAGGTTTACTCTTACAATTGCATAAACCAACTTTCTCTCACTGATCAAGAAGCTTTTCAGGATCTGTGCCCTCGCATTCTCTTCATTTGCTTAGTTGCACCAAACACAGCATTAGTGTTCTTAAAGCTTTAAACTAGTGATTTTCTGCATTGAAACTCTAACATGACTTGTTCTGCAAAAAGCTCCAAAACATGAAAATCTGTCTTCTGCATTGCAAATAACATTACATTTCATGAGAAAGAAACAGCTTTAATGTATTTAAGGTTTACTCTTACAATTGCATAAACCAACTTTCTCTCACTGAGAAAGAAGCTTTTCTTTGCTTAGTTGCATTAAACACAGCATTACGGTTCTTGGAAACTTTAAACTAGTGATTTTCTGCATTGAATCTTTAAAATGACTTCCTCTGGAAAAAGCTTCCAAATATGAACATCTGTCTTCTGCATTGCAAATAAAATTACATTTCATGAGAAAGAAACATCTTTCATGTACTTAAGCTTTACTCTTAAAACTGCATAAACCAACTTTCTCGTAGTGAGAAAGAAGCTTTTCAGCATGTGTTCCCTCGAATTCTCTTATATTTGCAATAAACACAGCATTAGTGTTCTTAGAAGCTCTAAATAGCGATTTTGTGCATTGAAGCTCTAACATGACTTGTTCTGCAAAAAGCTCCAAAACATGAAAATCTGTCTTCTGCATTGCAAATAACATTACATTTCATGAGAAAGAAACATCTTTCATGTATTTAAGCTTTACTCTTAGAACTGTATAAACCAACTTTCTCTTACTGAGAAAGAATATTTTCTTTGCTTAGTTGCATTAAACACAGCATTAGTGTTCTTGGAAAGTTTAAACTAGTGATTTTCTGCATTGAAACTTTAAAATGACTTCCTCTGCAAAAAGCTTCCAAACATGAACATCTGTCTTCTGCATTGCATATAACATTACATTTCATGAGAAAGAAACATCTTTCATGTACTTAAGCTTTACTCTTAAAACTGCATAAACCAACTTTCTCGTAGTGAGAAAGAAGCTTTTCAGCATGTGTTCCCTCGCATTCTCTTATATTTGCAATAAACACAGCATTAGTGTTCTTAGAAGCACTAAATATCGATTTTGTGCATTGAAGCTCTAACATGACTTGCTCTGCAAAAAGCTCCAAAACATGAAAATCTGTCTTCTGCACTGCAAATAACATATTTCATGAGAAAGAAACATCTATCATATACTTAAGCTTTACTCTTAAAACTGCATAAACCAACATTCGCTCACTTAGAAAGGAGCTTTTCAGCATCTCTGCCCTCGCATTCTCTTCATTTGCTTAGTTGCACTAAACACAGCATTAGTGTTCTTAGAAGCTTTAAACTAGTGATTTTCTGCATTGAAACTCTAACATGACTTGTTCTGCAAAAAGCTCCAAAACATGAAAATCTGTCTTCTGCATTGCAAATAACATTACATTTCATGAGAAAGAAACAGCTTTAATGTATTTAAGGTTTACTCTTACAATTGCATAAACCAACTTTCTCTCACTGATCAAGAAGCTTTTCAGCATCTCTGCCCTCGCATTCTCTTCATTTGCTTAGTTGCACTAAACACAGCATTAGTGTTCTTATAAGCTTTAAACTAGTGATTTTCTGCATTGAAACTCTAACATGACTTGTTCTGCAAAAAGCTCCAAAACATGAAAATCTGTCTTCTGCATTGCAAATAACATTACATTTCATGAGACAGAAACAGCTTTAATGTATTTAAGGTTTACTCTTACAATTGCATAAACCAACTTTCTCTCACTGATCAAGAAGCTTTTCAGGATCTGTGCCCTCGCATTCTCTTCATTTGCTTAGTTGCACCAAACACAGCATTAGTGTTCTTAAAGCTTTAAACTAGTGATTTTCTGCATTGAAACTCTAACATGACTTGTTCTGCAAAAAGCTCCAAAACATGAAAATCTGTCTTCTGCATTGCAAATAACATTACATTTCATGAGAAAGAAACAGCTTTAATGTATTTAAGGTTTACTCTTACAATTGCATAAACCAACTTTCTCTCACTGAGAAAGAAGCTTTTCTTTGCTTAGTTGCATTAAACACAGCATTACGGTTCTTGGAAACTTTAAACTAGTGATTTTCTGCATTGAATCTTTAAAATGACTTCCTCTGGAAAAAGCTTCCAAATATGAACATCTGTCTTCTGCATTGCAAATAAAATTACATTTCATGAGAAAGAAACATCTTTCATGTACTTAAGCTTTACTCTTAAAACTGCATAAACCAACTTTCTCGTAGTGAGAAAGAAGCTTTTCAGCATGTGTTCCCTCGCATTCTCTTATATTTGCAATAAACACAGCATTAGTGTTCTTAGAAGCTCTAAATAGCGATTTTGTGCATTGAAGCTCTAACATGACTTGTTCTGCAAAAAGCTCCAAAACATGAAAATCTGTCTTCTGCATTGCAAATAACATTACATTTCATGAGAAAGAAACATCTTTCATGTACTTAAGCTTTACTCTTAAAACTGCATAAACCAACTTTCTCGTAGTGAGAAAGAAGCTTTTCAGCATGTGTTCCCTCGCATTCTCTTATATTTGCAATAAACACAGCATTAGTGTTCTTAGAAGCTCTAAATATCGATTTTGTGCATTGAAGCTCTAACATGACTTGCTCTGCAAAAAGCTCCAAAACATGAAAATCTGTCTTCTGCACTGCAAATAACATATTTCATGAGAAAGAAACATCTTTCATGTACTTAAGCTTTACTCTTAAAACTGCATAAACCAACTTTCTCGTAGTGAGAAAGAAGCTTTTCAGCATGTGTTCCCTCGCATTCTCTTATATTTGCAATAAACACAGCATTAGTGTTCTTAGAAGCACTAAATATCGATTTTGTGCATTGAAGCTCTAACATGACTTGCTCTGCAAAAAGCTCCAAAACATGAAAATCTGTCTTCTGCACTGCAAATAACATATTTCATGAGAAAGAAACATCTATCATATACTTAAGCTTTACTCTTAAAACTGCATAAACCAACATTCGCTCACTTAGAAAGGAGCTTTTCAGCATCTCTGCCCTCGCATTCTCTTCATTTGCTTAGTTGCACTAAACACAGCATTAGTGTTCTTAGAAGCTTTAAACTAGTGATTTTCTGCATTGAAACTCTAACATGACTTGTTCTGCAAAAAGCTCCAAAACATGAAAATCTGTCTTCTGCATTGCAAATAACATTACATTTCATGAGACAGAAACAGCTTTAATGTATTTAAGGTTTACTCTTACAATTGCATAAACCAACTTTCTCTCACTGATCAAGAAGCTTTTCAGGATCTGTGCCCTCGCATTCTCTTCATTTGCTTAGTTGCACCAAACACAGCATTAGTGTTCTTAAAGCTTTAAACTAGTGATTTTCTGCATTGAAACTCTAACATGACTTGTTCTGCAAAAAGCTCCAAAACATGAAAATCTGTCTTCTGCAATGCAAATAACATTACATTTCATGAGAAAGAAACAGCTTTAATGTATTTAAGGTTTACTCTTACAATTGCATAAACCAACTTTCTCTCACTGATCAAGAAGCTTTTCAGCATCTCTGCCCTCGCATTCTCTTCATTTGCTTAGTTGCACTAAACACAGCATTAGTGTTCTTATAAGCTTTAAACTAGTGATTTTCTGCATTGAAGCTCTAACATGACTTGTTCTGCAAAAAGCTCCAAAACATGAAAATCTGTCTTCTGCATTGCAAATAACATTACATTTCATGAGAAAGAAACAGCTTTAATGTATTTAAGGTTTACTCTTACAATTGCATAAACCAACTTTCTCTCACTGATCAAGAAGCTTTTCAGGATCTGTGCCCTCGCATTCTCTTCATTTGCTTAGTTGCACCAAACACAGCATTAGTGTTCTTCAAGCTTTAAACTAGTGATTTTCTGCATTGAAACTCTAACATGACTTGTTCTGTAAAAAGCTCCAAAACATGAAAATCTGTCTTCTGCATTGCAAATAACATTACATTTCATGAGAAAGAAACAGCTTTAATGTATTTAAGGTTTACTCTTACAATTGCATAAACCAACTTTCTCTCACTGAGAAAGAAGCTTTTCTTTGCTTAGTTGCATTAAACACAGCATTACGGTTCTTGGAAACTTTAAACTAGTGATTTTCTGCATTGAATCTTTAAAATGACTTCCTCTGGAAAAAGCTTCCAAATATGAACATCTGTCTTCTGCATTGCAAATAAAATTACATTTCATGAGAAAGAAACATCTTTCATGTACTTAAGCTTTACTCTTAAAACTGCATAAACCAACTTTCTCGTAGTGAGAAAGAAGCTTTTCAGCATGTGTTCCCCCGCATTCTCTTATATTTGCAATAAACACAGCATTAGTGTTCTTAGAAGCTTTAAACTAGTGATTTTCTGCATTGAAGCTCTAACATGACTTGTTCTGCAAAAAGCTCCAAAACATGAAAATCTGTCTTCTGCACTGCAAATAACATTACATTTCATGAGAAAGAACATGAAATGTAAATAACATTACAATTTATGAGAAAGAAACATCTTTCATGTATTTAAGCTTTACTCTTAGAACTGCATAAACCAACTTTCTCTTACTGAGAAAGAAGATTTTCTTTGCTTAGTTGCATTAAACACAGCATTAGTGTTCTTGGAAACTTTAAACTAGTGATTTTCTGCATTGAAACTTTAAAATGACTTTCTCTGGAAAAAGCTTCCAAACATGAACATCTGTCTTCTGCATTGCATATAACATTACATTTCATGAGAAAGAAACATCTTTCATGTACTTAAGCTTTACTCTTAAAACTGCATAAACCAACTTTCTCGTAGTGAGAAAGAAGCTTTTCAGCATGTGTTCCCTCGCATTCTCTTATATTTGCAATAAACACAGCATTAGTGTTCTTAGAAGCACTAAATATCGATTTTGTGCATTGAAGCTCTAACATGACTTGCTCTGCAAAAAGCTCCAAAACATGAAAATCTGTCTTCTGCACTGCAAATAACATATTTCATGAGAAAGAAACATCTATCATATACTTAAGCTTTACTCTTAAAACTGCATAAACCAACATTCGCTCACTTAGAAAGGAGCTTTTCAGCATCTCTGCCCTCGCATTCTCTTCATTTGCTTAGTTGCACTAAACACAGCATTAGTGTTCTTAGAAGCTTTAAACTAGTGATTTTCTGCATTGAAACTCTAACATGACTTGTTCTGCAAAAAGCTCCAAAACATGAAAATCTGTCTTCTGCATTGCAAATAACATTACATTTCATGAGAAAGAAACAGCTTTAATGTATTTAAGGTTTACTCTTACAATTGCATAAACCAACTTTCTCTCACTGATCAAGAAGCTTTTCAGCATCTCTGCCCTCGCATTCTCTTCATTTGCTTAGTTGCACTAAACACAGCATTAGTGTTCTTATAAGCTTTAAACTAGTGATTTTCTGCATTGAAACTCTAACATGACTTGTTCTGCAAAAAGCTCCAAAACATGAAAATCTGTCTTCTGCATTGCAAATAACATTACATTTCATGAGACAGAAACAGCTTTAATGTATTTAAGGTTTACTCTTACAATTGCATAAACCAACTTTCTCTCACTGATCAAGAAGCTTTTCAGGATCTGTGCCCTCGCATTCTCTTCATTTGCTTAGTTGCACCAAACACAGCATTAGTGTTCTTAAAGCTTTAAACTAGTGATTTTCTGCATTGAAACTCTAACATGACTTGTTCTGCAAAAAGCTCCAAAACATGAAAATCTGTCTTCTGCATTGCAAATAACATTACATTTCATGAGAAAGAAACAGCTTTAATGTATTTAAGGTTTACTCTTACAATTGCATAAACCAACTTTCTCTCACTGATCAAGAAGCTTTTCAGCATCTCTGCCCTCGCATTCTCTTCATTTGCTTAGTTGCACTAAACACAGCATTAGTGTTCTTATAAGCTTTAAACTAGTGATTTTCTGCATTGAAGCTCTAACATGACTTGTTCTGCAAAAAGCTCCAAAACATGAAAATCTGTCTTCTGCATTGCAAATAACATTACATTTCATGAGAAAGAAACAGCTTTAATGTATTTAAGGTTTACTCTTACAATTGCATAAACCAACTTTCTCTCACTGATCAAGAAGCTTTTCAGGATCTGTGCCCTCGCATTCTCTTCATTTGCTTAGTTGCACCAAACACAGCATTAGTGTTCTTAAAGCTTTAAACTAGTGATTTTCTGCATTGAAACTCTAACATGACTTGTTCTGCAAAAAGCTCCAAAACATGAAAATCTGTCTTCTGCATTGCAAATAACATTACATTTCATGAGAAAGAAACAGCTTTAATGTATTTAAGGTTTACTCTTACAATTGCATAAACCAACTTTCTCTCACTGAGAAAGAAGCTTTTCTTTGCTTAGTTGCATTAAACACAGCATTACGGTTCTTGGAAACTTTAAACTAGTGATTTTCTGCATTGAATCTTTAAAATGACTTCCTCTGGAAAAAGCTTCCAAATATGAACATCTGTCTTCTGCATTGCAAATAAAATTACATTTCATGAGAAAGAAACATCTTTCATGTACTTAAGCTTTACTCTTAAAACTGCATAAACCAACTTTCTCGTAGTGAGAAAGAAGCTTTTCAGCATGTGTTCCCTCGAATTCTCTTATATTTGCAATAAACACAGCATTAGTGTTCTTAGAAGCTCTAAATAGCGATTTTGTGCATTGAAGCTCTAACATGACTTGTTCTGCAAAAAGCTCCAAAACATGAAAATCTGTCTTCTGCATTGCAAATAACATTACATTTCATGAGAAAGAAACATCTTTCATGTATTTAAGCTTTACTCTTAGAACTGTATAAACCAACTTTCTCTTACTGAGAAAGAATATTTTCTTTGCTTAGTTGCATTAAACACAGCATTAGTGTTCTTGGAAAGTTTAAACTAGTGATTTTCTGCATTGAAACTTTAAAATGACTTCCTCTGCAAAAAGCTCCAAAGCATGAAAATCTGTCTTTATTGCATATAACATTACATTTCATGAGAAAGAACATGAAATGTAAATAACATTACATTTTATGAGAAAGAAACATCTTTCATGTATTTAAGCTTTACTCTTAGAACTGCATAAACCAACTTTCTCGTAGTGAGAAAGAAGCTTTTCAGCATGTGTTCCCCCGCATTCTCTTATATTTGCAATAAACACAGCATTAGTGTTCTTAGAAGCTTTAAACTAGTGATTTTCTGCATTGAAGCTCTAACATGACTTGTTCTGCAAAAAGGTCCAAAACATGAAAATCTGTCTTCTGCACTGCAAATAACATTACATTTCATGAGAAAGAACATGAAATGTAAATAACATTACATTTTATGAGAAAGAAACATCTTTCATGTATTTAAGCTTTACTCTTAGAACTGCATAAACCAACTTTCTCTTACTGAGAAAGAAGATTTTCTTTGCTTAGTTGCATTAAACACAGCATTAGTGTTCTTGGAAACTTTAAACTAGTGATTTTCTGCATTGAAACTTTAGAATGACTTCCTCTGGAAAAAGCTTCCAAACATGAACATCTGTCTTCTGCATTGCATATAACATTACATTTCATGAGAAAGAAACATCTTTCATGTACTTAAGCTTTACTCTTAAAACTGCATAAACCAACTTTCTCGTAGTGAGAAAGAAGCTTTTCAGCATGTGTTCCCTCGCATTCTCTTATATTTGCAATAAACACAGCATTAGTGTTCTTAGAAGCTCTAAATATCGATTTTGTGCATTGAAGCTCTAACATGACTTGCTCTGCAAAAAGCTCCAAAACATGAAAATCTGTCTTCTGCACTGCAAATAACATATTTCATGAGAAAGAAACATCTATCATATACTTAAGCTTTACTCTTAAAACTGCATAAACCAACATTCGCTCACTTAGAAAGGAGCTTTTCAGCATCTCTGCCCTCGCATTCTCTTCATTTGCTTAGTTGCACTAAACACAGCATTAGTGTTCTTATAAGCTTTAAACTAGTGATTTTCTGCATTGAAGCTCTAACATGACTTGTTCTGCAAAAAGCTCCAAAACATGAAAATCTGTCTTCTGCATTGCAAATAACATTACATTTCATGAGAAAGAAACAGCTTTAATGTATTTAAGGTTTACTCTTACAATTGCATAAACCAACTTTCTCTCACTGATCAAGAAGCTTTTCAGGATCTGTGCCCTCGCATTCTCTTCATTTGCTTAGTTGCACCAAACACAGCATTAGTGTTCTTAAAGCTTTAAACTAGTGATTTTCTGCATTGAAACTCTAACATGACTTGTTCTGCAAAAAGCTCCAAAACATGAAAATCTGTCTTCTGCATTGCAAATAACATTACATTTCATGAGAAAGAAACAGCTTTAATGTATTTAAGGTTTACTCTTACAATTGCATAAACCAACTTTCTCTCACTGAGAAAGAAGCTTTTCTTTGCTTAGTTGCATTAAACACAGCATTACGGTTCTTGGAAACTTTAAACTAGTGATTTTCTGCATTGAATCTTTAAAATGACTTCCTCTGGAAAAAGCTTCCAAATATGAACATCTGTCTTCTGCATTGCAAATAAAATTACATTTCATGAGAAAGAAACATCTTTCATGTACTTAAGCTTTACTCTTAAAACTGCATAAACCAACTTTCTCGTAGTGAGAAAGAAGCTTTTCAGCATGTGTTCCCTCGAATTCTCTTATATTTGCAATAAACACAGCATTAGTGTTCTTAGAAGCTCTAAATAGCGATTTTGTGCATTGAAGCTCTAACATGACTTGTTCTGCAAAAAGCTCCAAAACATGAAAATCTGTCTTCTGCATTGCAAATAACATTACATTTCATGAGAAAGAAACATCTTTCATGTATTTAAGCTTTACTCTTAGAACTGTATAAACCAACTTTCTCTTACTGAGAAAGAATATTTTCTTTGCTTAGTTGCATTAAACACAGCATTAGTGTTCTTGGAAAGTTTAAACTAGTGATTTTCTGCATTGAAACTTTAAAATGACTTCCTCTGCAAAAAGCTCCAAAGCATGAAAATCTGTCTTCTCTATTGCAAATAACATTACATTTCATGAGAAAGAACATGAAATGTAAATAACATTACATTTTATGAGAAAGAAACATCTTTCATGTATTTAAGCTTTACTCTTAGAACTGCATAAACCAACTTTCTCGTAGTGAGAAAGAAGCTTTTCAGCATGTGTTCCCCCGCATTCTCTTATATTTGCAATAAACACAGCATTAGTGTTCTTAGAAGCTTTAAACTAGTGATTTTCTGCATTGAAGCTCTAACATGACTTGTTCTGCAAAAAGGTCCAAAACATGAAAATCTGTCTTCTGCACTGCAAATAACATTACATTTCATGAGAAAGAACATGAAATGTAAATAACATTACATTTTATGAGAAAGAAACATCTTTCATGTATTTAAGCTTTACTCTTAGAACTGCATAAACCAACTTTCTCTTACTGAGAAAGAAGATTTTCTTTGCTTAGTTGCATTAAACACAGCATTAGTGTTCTTGGAAACTTTAAACTAGTGATTTTCTGCATTGAAACTTTAAAATGACTTCCTCTGGAAAAAGCTTCCAAACATGAACATCTGTCTTCTGCATTGCATATAACATTACATTTCATGAGAAAGAAACATCTTTCATGTACTTAAGCTTTACTCTTAAAACTGCATAAACCAACTTTCTCGTAGTGAGAAAGAAGCTTTTCAGCATGTGTTCCCTCGCATTCTCTTATATTTGCAATAAACACAGCATTAGTGTTCTTAGAAGCACTAAATATCGATTTTGTGCATTGAAGCTCTAACATGACTTGCTCTGCAAAAAGCTCCAAAACATGAAAATCTGTCTTCTGCACTGCAAATAACATATTTCATGAGAAAGAAACATCTATCATATACTTAAGCTTTACTCTTAAAACTGCATAAACCAACATTCGCTCACTTAGAAAGGAGCTTTTCAGCATCTCTGCCCTCGCATTCTCTTCATTTGCTTAGTTGCACTAAACACAGCATTAGTGTTCTTAGAAGCTTTAAACTAGTGATTTTCTGCATTGAAACTCTAACATGACTTGTTCTGCAAAAAGCTCCAAAACATGAAAATCTGTCTTCTGCATTGCAAATAACATTACATTTCATGAGAAAGAAACAGCTTTAATGTATTTAAGGTTTACTCTTACAATTGCATAAACCAACTTTCTCTCACTGATCAAGAAGCTTTTCAGGATCTGTGCCCTCGCATTCTCTTCATTTGCTTAGTTGCACCAAACACAGCATTAGTGTTCTTAAAGCTTTAAACTAGTGATTTTCTGCATTGAAACTCTAACATGACTTGTTCTGCAAAAAGCTCCAAAACATGAAAATCTGTCTTCTGCATTGCAAATAACATTACATTTCATGAGAAAGAAACAGCTTTAATGTATTTAAGGTTTACTCTTACAATTGCATAAACCAACTTTCTCTCACTGATCAAGAAGCTTTTCAGGATCTGTGCCCTCGCATTCTCTTCATTTGCTTAGTTGCACCAAACACAGCATTAGTGTTCTTAAAGCTTTAAACTAGTGATTTTCTGCATTGAAACTCTAACATGACTTGTTCTGCAAAAAGCTCCAAAACATGAAAATCTGTCTTCTGCATTGCAAATAACATTACATTTCATGAGAAAGAAACAGCTTTAATGTATTTAAGGTTTACTCTTACAATTGCATAAACCAACTTTCTCTCACTGAGAAAGAAGCTTTTCTTTGCTTAGTTGCATTAAACACAGCATTACGGTTCTTGGAAACTTTAAACTAGTGATTTTCTGCATTGAATCTTTAAAATGACTTCCTCTGGAAAAAGCTTCCAAATATGAACATCTGTCTTCTGCATTGCAAATAAAATTACATTTCATGAGAAAGAAACATCTTTCATGTACTTAAGCTTTACTCTTAAAACTGCATAAACCAACTTTCTCGTAGTGAGAAAGAAGCTTTTCAGCATGTGTTCCCTCGAATTCTCTTATATTTGCAATAAACACAGCATTAGTGTTCTTAGAAGCTCTAAATAGCGATTTTGTGCATTGAAGCTCTAACATGACTTGTTCTGCAAAAAGCTCCAAAACATGAAAATCTGTCTTCTGCATTGCAAATAACATTACATTTCATGAGAAAGAAACATCTTTCATGTATTTAAGCTTTACTCTTAGAACTGTATAAACCAACTTTCTCTTACTGAGAAAGAATATTTTCTTTGCTTAGTTGCATTAAACACAGCATTAGTGTTCTTGGAAAGTTTAAACTAGTGATTTTCTGCATTGAAACTTTAAAATGACTTCCTCTGCAAAAAGCTCCAAAGCATGAAAATCTGTCTTCTCTATTGCAAATAACATTACATTTCATGAGAAAGAACATGAAATGTAAATAACATTACATTTTATGAGAAAGAAACATCTTTCATGTATTTAAGCTTTACTCTTAGAACTGCATAAACCAACTTTCTCGTAGTGAGAAAGAAGCTTTTCAGCATGTGTTCCCCCGCATTCTCTTATATTTGCAATAAACACAGCATTAGTGTTCTTAGAAGCTTTAAACTAGTGATTTTCTGCATTGAAGCTCTAAAATGACTTGTTCTGCAAAAAGGTCCAAAACATGAAAATCTGTCTTCTGCACTGCAAATAACATTACATTTCATGAGAAAGAACATGAAATGTAAATAACATTACATTTTATGAGAAAGAAACATCTTTCATGTATTTAAGCTTTACTCTTAGAACTGCATAAACCAACTTTCTCTTACTGAGAAAGAAGATTTTCTTTGCTTAGTTGCATTAAACACAGCATTAGTGTTCTTGGAAACTTTAAACTAGTGATTTTCTGCATTGAAACTTTAAAATGACTTCCTCTGGAAAAAGCTTCCAAACATGAACATCTGTCTTCTGCATTGCATATAACATTACATTTCATGAGAAAGAAACATCTTTCATGTACTTAAGCTTTACTCTTAAAACTGCATAAACCAACTTTCTCGTAGTGAGAAAGAAGCTTTTCAGCATGTGTTCCCTCGCATTCTCTTATATTTGCAATAAACACAGCATTAGTGTTCTTAGAAGCACTAAATATCGATTTTGTGCATTGAAGCTCTAACATGACTTGCTCTGCAAAAAGCTCCAAAACATGAAAATCTGTCTTCTGCACTGCAAATAACATATTTCATGAGAAAGAAACATCTATCATATACTTAAGCTTTACTCTTAAAACTGCATAAACCAACATTCGCTCACTTAGAAAGGAGCTTTTCAGCATCTCTGCCCTCGCATTCTCTTCATTTGCTTAGTTGCACTAAACACAGCATTAGTGTTCTTAGAAGCTTTAAACTAGTGATTTTCTGCATTGAAACTCTAACATGACTTGTTCTGCAAAAAGCTCCAAAACATGAAAATCTGTCTTCTGCATTGCAAATAACATTACATTTCATGAGAAAGAAACAGCTTTAATGTATTTAAGGTTTACTCTTACAATTGCATAAACCAACTTTCTCTCACTGATCAAGAAGCTTTTCAGCATCTCTGCCCTCGCATTCTCTTCATTTGCTTAGTTGCACTAAACACAGCATTAGTGTTCTTATAAGCTTTAAACTAGTGATTTTCTGCATTGAAACTCTAACATGACTTGTTCTGCAAAAAGCTCCAAAACATGAAAATCTGTCTTCTGCATTGCAAATAACATTACATTTCATGAGACAGAAACAGCTTTAATGTATTTAAGGTTTACTCTTACAATTGCATAAACCAACTTTCTCTCACTGATCAAGAAGCTTTTCAGGATCTGTGCCCTCGCATTCTCTTCATTTGCTTAGTTGCACCAAACACAGCATTAGTGTTCTTAAAGCTTTAAACTAGTGATTTTCTGCATTGAAACTCTAACATGACTTGTTCTGCAAAAAGCTCCAAAACATGAAAATCTGTCTTCTGCATTGCAAATAACATTACATTTCATGAGAAAGAAACAGCTTTAATGTATTTAAGGTTTACTCTTACAATTGCATAAACCAACTTTCTCTCACTGAGAAAGAAGCTTTTCTTTGCTTAGTTGCATTAAACACAGCATTACGGTTCTTGGAAACTTTAAACTAGTGATTTTCTGCATTGAATCTTTAAAATGACTTCCTCTGGAAAAAGCTTCCAAATATGAACATCTGTCTTCTGCATTGCAAATAAAATTACATTTCATGAGAAAGAAACATCTTTCATGTACTTAAGCTTTACTCTTAAAACTGCATAAACCAACTTTCTCGTAGTGAGAAAGAAGCTTTTCAGCATGTGTTCCCTCGCATTCTCTTATATTTGCAATAAACACAGCATTAGTGTTCTTAGAAGCTCTAAATAGCGATTTTGTGCATTGAAGCTCTAACATGACTTGTTCTGCAAAAAGCTCCAAAACATGAAAATCTGTCTTCTGCATTGCAAATAACATTACATTTCATGAGAAAGAAACATCTTTCATGTACTTAAGCTTTACTCTTAAAACTGCATAAACCAACTTTCTCGTAGTGAGAAAGAAGCTTTTCAGCATGTGTTCCCTCGCATTCTCTTATATTTGCAATAAACACAGCATTAGTGTTCTTAGAAGCTCTAAATATCGATTTTGTGCATTGAAGCTCTAACATGACTTGCTCTGCAAAAAGCTCCAAAACATGAAAATCTGTCTTCTGCACTGCAAATAACATATTTCATGAGAAAGAAACATCTTTCATGTACTTAAGCTTTACTCTTAAAACTGCATAAACCAACTTTCTCGTAGTGAGAAAGAAGCTTTTCAGCATGTGTTCCCTCGCATTCTCTTATATTTGCAATAAACACAGCATTAGTGTTCTTAGAAGCACTAAATATCGATTTTGTGCATTGAAGCTCTAACATGACTTGCTCTGCAAAAAGCTCCAAAACATGAAAATCTGTCTTCTGCACTGCAAATAACATATTTCATGAGAAAGAAACATCTATCATATACTTAAGCTTTACTCTTAAAACTGCATAAACCAACATTCGCTCACTTAGAAAGGAGCTTTTCAGCATCTCTGCCCTCGCATTCTCTTCATTTGCTTAGTTGCACTAAACACAGCATTAGTGTTCTTAGAAGCTTTAAACTAGTGATTTTCTGCATTGAAACTCTAACATGACTTGTTCTGCAAAAAGCTCCAAAACATGAAAATCTGTCTTCTGCATTGCAAATAACATTACATTTCATGAGACAGAAACAGCTTTAATGTATTTAAGGTTTACTCTTACAATTGCATAAACCAACTTTCTCTCACTGATCAAGAAGCTTTTCAGGATCTGTGCCCTCGCATTCTCTTCATTTGCTTAGTTGCACCAAACACAGCATTAGTGTTCTTAAAGCTTTAAACTAGTGATTTTCTGCATTGAAACTCTAACATGACTTGTT